>NW_027142532.1:0-302500 GCF_026170545.1 Melanerpes formicivorus
TCCTCTCCCCCCTCCTCTCCCCCCTCCTCTCCCCCTCCTCTCCCCCCTCCTCTCCCCCTCCTCTTCCCCCTCTCTCCCCCTCCTCTCCCCCCTCCTCTCCCCCCTCCTCTCCCCCCTCCCTCTCTCCCCCCCCCTCCTCTCCCCCCTCCTCTCCCCCCCTCCTCTCCCCCCCTCCTCTCCCCCCTCCTCTCCCCCCTCCTCTCCCCCCTCCTCTCCCCCCTCCTCTCCCCCCTCCTCTCCCCCCTCCTCTCCCCCCTCCTCTCCCCCCCTCCTCTCCCCCCCCCTCCTCTCCCCCCTCCTCTCCCCCCTCCTCTCCCCCCTCCTCCTCCCCCCTCCTCTCCCCCCTCCTCTCCCCCCTCCTCTCCCCCCTCCTCTCACCCCCCTCCTCTCACCCCCCTCCTCTCCCCCCTCCTCTCCCCCCCTCCTCTCCCCCCTCCTCTCCCCCCCCTCCTCTCCCCCCACTCCTCTCCCCCCTCCTCTCCCCCTCCTCTCCCCCTCCTCTCCCCCCCTCCTCTCTCCCCCCTCCTCTCCCCCCTCCCTCTCCCCCCCTCCTCTCCCCCCCCTCCTCTCCCCCCTCCTCTCTCCCCCCTCCTCTCCCCCCCTCCCCCCTCCTCTCCCCCTCCTCTCCCCCCTCCACACCAGGAGAGCCAACAGCTGCCACCTGCCCCAGGGAGAGGTGAGGGAGCAGAGGGGAGGAGCTGGCTCTGCATTCTGCTTCCAGGGCAGCTGCAGGGATTATGGGATGGCAAAACAATTCACCATGGCCTGTGACCACCCTCTGGCCACTGCCCAGCCCCTTGCTGCTCTCTGGCACTGCTGGAGGAATCTTCTCTATGGTCCTCAGCCCACAACAAAATACTATTGACCAAAGGACCTCCTCAGCTCTGGCACAGTGCCAGGGTCAGGCAAGCCAACCTCAGGAGGGTTCAATGAGACCCAAGGGCAGGGTCCTGCATCTGGGTCGAGGCAATCCCAGGCACAAATACAGGCTGGGCAGTGACTGGCTGGAAAGCAGCCCTGAGGAGAGAGACTTTGGGGGTGCTGGGGGAGGAGAAGCTCAACAGGAGCTCTCAGTGTGCACATTGCAGCCCGCAAAGCCAATCAGATCCTGGGCTGCATGCAGGAGAAGTGTGGCCAGCAGGGCAAGGGAGGTGATCCTCCCCCTCTGCTCAGCTCTGGGGAGACCCCACCTGGAGTACTGTGTCCAGTTCTGGAGCCCCTATGACACGAGGGATATGGAGGTGCTGGAAGGTGTCCAGAGAAGGGCCAGGAGGAGGAGCAGAGGGCTGGAGCTCCTCTCCTATGAGGACAGACTGAAGGAGTTGGGGCTGTTCAGTCTGGAGAAGAGAAGGCTCTGAGGTGACCTCATTGTGGCCTTCCAGGATCTGAAGGGGGCTGCAGGAAGGCTGGGGAGGGACTGCTCAGGATCTCAGGTAGTGATAGGACTAGGGGGAATGGAATGAAGCTGGAGGTGGGGAGATTGAGGCTGGAGGTGAGGAGGAAGTTCTTCCCCATGAGAGTGGTGAAGCCCTGGAATGGGTTGTCCAGGGAGGTGGTTGGGGCCCTGTCCCTGGAGGTGTTTAAGCCCAGGCTGGCTGAGGCTCTGGCCAGGCTGA
This sequence comes from Melanerpes formicivorus, assembly GCF_026170545.1. Lineage (NCBI taxonomy): Eukaryota > Metazoa > Chordata > Aves > Piciformes > Picidae > Melanerpes > Melanerpes formicivorus. The sequence goes on from NW_027142532.1 coordinate 1,617, forward strand.
TCTAGTGTGGGGTGTCCCTGCCCATGGCAGGGGGGCTGGAACTAGATGATCCTTGTGGTCCCTTCCAACCCTGACTGATACTATGATACTATGATGCTATGACCACAGCCATGGGCTGGACCTAGTCAGTGCTGAGCAGCAGATATTTGTCTCCCTCACCTCCCTGCCAAGGCAAAGCACAGAGCTCCCAGAACCGATTCTATGATTGCTCATGGAAACATTTGAAACCCAGGGTGGCTATAACTCAACTGGAGTTTTAATGCTCACCTTAGTGTTTGTTAGGTGTGCTCTTGTTGGTTTGGGTTTTTTTTCCCCCTGGTCTGTATTTTCTAAGCCTTTCAATGTTCACCAGACAAACCCTGATGGTGGTGGTACTTCAAGTGATTTCTGACTGCATCTTCTGCCACATAAACAGCAAGAAATGAAAGAGTGAGCAAGGTGCAGACAACATGAAGTGGGAGTGTTGATCTGCTGCAGGGTAGGAAGACTCTGCAGAGAGGTCTGGAGAGGTTGGGCTGCTGGGCTCAGGTCAGTTCCAGAAGGTTTAATAAGACCAAGCACTGGCTCTTGTGCTAGCATCACAACCACCCCGTGAAGGCTGCAGGCTTGGGGCAGCGTGGCTGGAAACTGCCCAGCAGAAAAGGGCCTGGGGGTGTTGGTAGACAGCCAGCTGAGCATGAGCCAGTGTGCACCCAGGTGGTTAGGAAGACCTCCACCATCCTGGCCTGGATCAGAAGGGCTGTGACCAGCAGGAAGTGATTGTCTCTCTGGCCCCAGCACTGGTGAGACTGCATCTCAAGTGCTGTGTTTGGTTTTGGGCATCACAGTATGAGAAAGTCACTGAGGTGCCGGAGCAGGGAGAGAGAAGGGCAGCAAAGCTGGTGAGGAGATTGGAGAGCAGGTCTGGTGAGGAGAGGCTGAGGGAGCTGGGATTGCTTATTGTGAAGAAGAGAAGGATGAGAGGAGACCTCATTGATCTCTACATGGACCTGAAAGGAGATCAGAGTGAGGCCAATATTGGCCTCTTCTCCCAAGTAACCAATGACAGGACAAGAGGAAATGCCCTGAAATTGTACCAGGGGAAATTTAGATTGGAGAGGAGGAAAAATTTCTTTGCTTCAAGAGTGCTCAGGCATTGGAGCAGGCTGCCCAGGGGGGTGGGAGAGTCACTGTCCCTGGATGTATTCAAGAAATGAGTAGAGGTGGTACTCTGGGACATGGTCTGGTGGTCATGGAGATGTGGGTAGAAGGTTGGACTTGATGATCTTGGAGGTCTTTTCCAACCTTAGGGAGTCTGTCTGTGAAACCCTGTGGCAAACCAGCAGCACTCAGGGGCTGAGAACACAACTCCCATTGGGATACATCCCCAGGGCTCAAGTCTCCTCCTAAGGCAGCTCTGAACCCTCAGCTGCAGTTCAAAGGCTCTGCTTCAAGCAGGGCAATGTTCCTCCTGCCAACAGCTGCCAGCTGAATTTGGGGTTTTCCCAACCCAAACTCTTCTCTGATTGGATCAACTCTGCCAGGAGCAGCAGGTTCCACAGTCCTGATGCTTCACCTCTCAAACCCCCCAAATTCTATAGCTGCAGCTCAGGGGAGCTGACAGCTTTGTGCCTCTGGATTCCTGTTTCAGCACTTGGAGAAGATTTTAACATTTCCCAAACTATTAGAACCTCCTAAACCTCCCTAAAGATGCTTCAAAAGCTCTGTTTGAAGACTTGAGGATTTTAAGGAGTTTTCTTGGGCACTCAAAATGCTTTGTAAAAAATGGCTTTAAAATGATGCAAATCTCTCTGAAGATCATTCAAAGGGCCTGAAAAGAATCAAAATCTTGTAAAAAAAATCAAATGTGGACAAAAATAATCAAAATGTCTTCAAAACTCACTAAAAGTATCTGGAATGAATAAAGATACTTCAAAAATAATTGAAAGGGCCTGGGGATAATGAAAATACCTCAAAAATAATTAGAAAAAACCCCAAAATGGTCTAAATATCTCAAAAAAATCATTGAAAAGGCCTGAAAATGATCAAAATGTCCTTAGTAATCATGAAAAAGGAGATTAAAATACTCAAGCTATCCTCAGAAGTCATTCAAAATGCCTGAGGCTAAGCATAGTCTCCCCAAACCCCATTAAAATCAGCCCAAAATGAGGAAAATAGCTTCAAAAGGAAGGAAAAGGGGCTGGAAATTATCCACAGAGCTTCGGGAAATGATTAAAAGTGCCAAAACGAACCCAAACCAATTCCAGAACCTCATCCCCATGGCTGCCAAGCTCCTGCAAACTGATTCTGCAGAGCTCTCAGCCAGGCTCTGGCTTCTTGCAGTCTCCAACATCCTTCAGAAATGCTGCAAAAGGCTGAAATCTGCCGGAGAAGTCCTCAGCACCCTGCTGGAAACTCTGGAAGGCGACAGGAAAAACTCTTCCCGAGCCGTTCAGATCCCCTGGAGCTGCCCCAAGCCCCCTCGGGAGGCATCGAAATCTCTTTGCAAGAGTTTGGGAGAGGCTGGGAGGAGGTTTTGGGTTCCCAACCCTGCAGAGAATCCTCAGCGAAAAAAACTCCTCCGAAGCTCTCCGGAGCTCCTGGAAACCTCTGCGCAAGCTTTCCGAGCAGAGCCAAAGCTCCTGGGAGCTGTGCGCAGCTGCTGGGTCAGAGGTGTTGCGGAGCTGCTGTGCCCCAGCCCTGCCCCCGCAGCGCAGCTCAGCCCAGACGGCGCCGCCCTGGCTGAGAGCTGCACCTCCCGGCATGCCCCGCGCGGAGCCAGGGCCGCAGCTCCCCGCTGGGACTTGGAGGCGTGGTTGGGGTAATCCGGCGTCTGTGATTGGCTGCGGCTGCCCGGCCGTGGGCGGGGCTTCCTCTGCGGCCCCAGCCCCCGCCTGGGCTGGGCTGCAACGTGGGCGGTTCGGGGCCTCCATTGCATCGCTCTCTGCTCGCCCAGGCTGCCAGGAGGCTGCAGGGGACGGCAGTCGGCAGCTGCCTCTGCTCCGAGCTCTTCCTCCTTCCTCTTCCTGCTGCTGTGCGCCCCTTTGGCCTGGGCTGTGGGGTAGGTGTGAGCAGGCGCGGGGCAGAGTGGGGGCTGCTGGGGTGGGGATCCCTTGGGGCTTGGGGGGAGCGGCTCGTGGGGTTGGCATTGGGATGGCCTGGGGCTGAGGGCTGTGTCGTGGAGCTGGGCTTGAGGAGGGCTCGGTGAGGTGTGGGGCTGGTGTGGGTGGGGCTGTGGGGGGGTGGTTGTTGGGGGCTGTGGAGTTGTGGGGGCGTGTGTGAGGTTGGGTGGGGGCTTGGGGTCGGAGAGGGGCGTGTGAGGGGCTGGTGAGGAGCCCGTGGGGCTGTGTGGGTTTGGTGGTAGGAGTTGGTGGTGGTGGGGGAGGCTGTGTGTGGGTGTGGTGTGGGTCGGGGTGGTGAGGCTTGGAGTGGGGAGTGGTGGGGTGGTGCGAGGGGGTGGGTGCGGTTGTGGGGAGCTGTGTGTGTCTGTGGGCAGTGTGTGGGGAGCTGTGGGGGTGTGTGGTGTTGGGAGTGGTGTGGGGAGTGCTGGGGAGGGTGTGTGGGTTTGTGGGTGCGTGGGTGGGGTGGGGTCGGGGGTGGGTGTGTTTGGGGGTTCCTTGTGGTGCTGTGCTGCTGCCTCCCCCTGGTGGGGGCAGCTGCAGGCCCCCTTTGGCTGCTGCTGTGTTGCAGGCGGAGCCATTGGTGGGCTGCAGGGGCTGTCCCTGGCCCTGTGTCCCTGTGTCCCTGTGCTGGGGGCTGGGCTGGCAGCAGAGCTGAGGTGGCAGCGGCGCTGTGGGGGCTGCTGTGTGCAGGAGAGGTGGTGGTGAGCGTGGGGTGTGGCTTGCAGCAGAGGCTGCTGTGGGGGTGTGTGGGGGAGCCCTGGAGGTTTGGAGGCTTTGTGGTGGCAGGTGCCGGGCGGCTGCTGTGCTGAAGGGCAGCGGCTGGGCTGAGGGCCAGGCGCGGGGGGGAGCTGTGGGCAGGCTGTGTGCTGGGTGCCGTGGGGGTGTCAGGCGTGGGTGCTGTGCTGAGCCTGAGCTTGGGAGCGCCTGGGGCTGGTGTCAGCTGTGGGGCGGTTTGGCTGTGCTGGGGGTGGTGGCATCCAAGGCCTCTGTGCTCTGCAATCTCTTGAGGCACAAAGATTCCCTGGGGGGTTGCAGAGTGATTCTCAGTTTCTCTGCACGCCTCCTGAGCACAGAAAGGCTCAGGGCAGGAGGAGCTTTTGCTGTGTGGCTGCAGGCTGAGAGCTGTGCAGAGCTTTTGTCAGCTGTGCTGGCAGGAAGCATGGTCAGAAGCAGACTACAGGCAACCAAATGAGGCTGAGCTGTTGAATGTCTGCTTGTGGCTGAGGAAGTGCATTGACTTGGACTGAAAGGTTTGGCTTGGGCTGGGGGCAGCCTGTTGTTGATGGTTTTGGTGGTGAGAAGTCCTGCAGCTTCCTTGGAGGAGCTTCAGCAGAAGACAAAGCAATTCCCTTGCTGCTGTTTGCTGTGCAATGAGCTGGGAAGGGAAGGAAATGATTGCTGCAAGTGAGCAAAGCAATTGCAGTGCTCTGCAAGTCTCAGCACTGCTGTGGGCAGCAGGACCAGGGCAGGGATTGTCCTCCTGCCCTGGGCCCTGGGGAGGCCACCCTTGGAATGCTGGGGTCAGTTTTGGGCCCCTGACTCCAAGAAGGACTTTGAGGTTCTGGAGCAGGTGCAGAGAAGGGCAAGAAAGGTGTGGAAGGGTCTGGAGAGCAGGGCTGGTGAGGAGCAGGTGAGGGAGCTGTGGGTGTTTAGTGTGGAGAAGAGGAGGCTGAGGGGAGACCTCTTGGCTTCTAGAGCTCCCTGCAAGGAGGTTGCAGTGAGCTGGGGGTTGGGCTCTTGTGCCTAGTCTCAGGTGCTAGGATGAGAGGAAGTGTCCTGAAATTGTGGCAGGGGAGGCTTAGGTTGGAGAGGAGGAGGAATGAGTTTGGTCTAAGAGTGGTCAGGGCCTGGCAGAGGCTGCCCAGGGAGGCAGTGGAGTGGCCATGGCTGGAGGTGTTGCAGCAAGGTGTGGCCATGGGGCCATGGTTTGGTGTCCCTGGTGGTGTTGGGGCTGGCAGTTGGCCTCAGTGCTGAGAGAGGTCTTTTGCAGGCCAGGCAATTGTGTGGCTGTGTGAGGAAGCTGCCCCAGAGCAAATGCCTCTTAGGTGCTGGAGGTGCTGGGAAGAATGGGAAATGGGAGAGAGTCCTGTGGAGAGGGGAAAGGTTTGGGTTTTGCCTCTGGGCTCCTAGTCTGCCCTTGGAAGTGCCTGGGATTCTTGCAAGCAGTGCTGTCAGCTGGAGCCTTTTGGGGTCAGTTGGTGGTGTGCTGAGAGGGCCAAAGGGAGGAGAGGCTTGGGAAGAGAAGTGGTGAGCAGGAAGCTTGTTGGGTTGTGGGTGGCCAAGGGGTGTGGGTGTGGCTGAGAGGTGTGGAGTGCAGGAGAGCCTTCAAGGCCTTGTGGTGTTGCTGGAGCTGTGGGCTGAGGAAGTGCTGCTGCCAGGCAAGGGCTTGAAGGAGGTTGAAAGTCAAGTGGTGTGGATGGCTTGGTGTGGTGAAGTGTTTGGCTTCTTGTGGGCAAGTGAAGCTTTCCTTGTGCAGGAGGAGAGTGAGAGCCTGGGCTTTGCAATCCCTGGGGCCCTGGAGCCCTTCTGGAGTGGTTTTCTCCTGTAGAGCTTTGCAGCCCAGCTGCAGGTGTGCTGTTGCTGGAAGCTGTTGCTGGTTGTTTTGTGCAGCCTTGGGTGTTGGATCAGTGTCTTGGCTGAGTTTGGTCCTTTCTCTTGTGGCCAAGTTGAGGTCCCTTTGGTTTTGGCAGCTGAGCACAGGTTGAGGCTTTTGCTGCAATGGTTTTTGTGCTGGCAGCATTGTGTGCTGCCAGCTGGAGTGCTGTGTGCAGCTGTGGTGCCCCCAAGAGGGGCAGGAGGTTGAGCTGTTGGAGGGGGTGCAGAGGAGGCCCTGGGGGTGGTGGGAGGGCTGTGGCAGTTCCCCTGTGGGGGTTGGCTGTAAGAGTTGTGCCTGTTGAGGCTGGAGAGGAGAAGGCTGTGGGGAGAGGTTGGAGCAGCCTTGTGGTAGCTGCTGGGGGCTGCAGGAGAGCTGGGGAGGGACTTTGGTGAGGGTCTGGGAGGGATGGGCTGAGGGGGAGTGGATTGAAGGTTGAGGAGGGCAGATTTGGAGTGGAGCTTGGGAGGCAATAGTTTGGAGTGGGGGTGGTGAGAGCCTGGAGCAGGTTGGGCAGGGAGGTGCTGGCTGCCCCCTCCCTGGAGGTGCTGAGGGTGAGGTTGGATGAGGGCTTGAGCAGCCTGGTGTGATGGAAGGTGTCTGTGGGCATGGCAGGGGGTTGGAGCTGTCTGCTCTTTGGGGTCCCTTCCAGTCCAAAGCATTCTCTGTATGCTTCAATTTGGACACTTAGCAGAAGTGCAATGAAGGGAACTTGAAATAAGCAAAGTTGTGAAACTGGCTCTGAGCCTGGGGGCTGGGTGTGAGCTTGGAAGTGGTTCTGATCTTAGTTGCTGGTTCTTGAGCTTGGGAAGTGGTTCTGATTTTATTTTCTGGCTCTTGAGCTTGGGGTCTGGGTGTGAGCTTGGAAAGGGGTTTTGAGCTTAGTTGCTCACTCTGGGCTTGGGGTGTGGTTCTTGATCTCAGGGCCTGTCTCTGAGGTCAGGGGCTGTTTCTTGAGCTTGGGAAGTTATTCTGACCTTATTTGCTGGCTTGTGAGCTTGGGACCTGGATGTGAGCTCTGGAGGTGGCTCTCAGCTTGGGAAGTGTTCTGACCTTTGTTGCTGGTTCTTGAGCTTGCGGGCTGGGTGTGAGCTTGGCCCCTGCCTTGAATTTAAAATGTGAGAGTTCAGGCAGTTGGAAGTTGAAGCTGAGCTGCTTTGCACTGCAGTGCTTCAGAGTTTGTGGTGTTCCAAAGGCAGATCTCAAAGAGCTGCTGCAAGAGTTGAGCTGAAGTGGCACAGTGCCCTGCAGAGGCAAAAGCTTTTCCCTGCCAGTCAGCCATTGGAATCCTCTCCCCAGGGCAGTGGTGGATTCCCCTGCAGGGCAGAGTTGGAAGGCTCAGCTTGGCAGGGGGCTGGGCCAGCTCCTTTCCAGTCCAGTGTCAGCTGGCAAGGTTGGAGCAGCTGAGCCTTGGGGTCCCTTGCAGCCTGGCATTGTGTGGCAGCAGAGCTGTGCTGCTGGTTTTGAGGGCACTTGGAAAGCTTCTGGAGCATTTGTGCCGAGTGTGCAAGACATCCCTGAGCCTAGCAACTCCCTCAGCTCTCTTCAGAATGAACTCTGCAGAGTGATGCCGAATTTTGCCCCAAAAGGCAAGAATAACTGCCTAAGAGACTCAGTTTAAGTCAGATAGACAGGAGGTATTTTATTAGCAACGCGTTGGAGAAATCACTAAATGGATTTCTACCTTTCCCGTAACAAAAGCATGTCTTTTATACAGTTTTGGACGTAGTATTGCATCAGATCACATACATAATCATATCTCTGTATACATATTCATAAGAGGCGTGGTGTAGGCGGAGCGTGGGCGGGGACATCTCTTTTGAGGATCCTCTTGGTGGTCAATCCGGTGGCCTTCATCATGGGCAGGGGTCTTTTGATGAGTCTTCCTCTCTTGAACTTTTGAACCCTTTCCTAATTTGGTCAATTCCCGGTGTGCCTGGCTTAGTTTTACTGACTGGACAAGGCTGTTAGGGTCAGTTTGACCTTTCTGGTTCTGAATCATGCTCACTTCGTCAGCCATTATCACTTATCTCCTTTTTCTGTCACAGTGTCCCGGGCCTCAGCTGATTTATTACTCTATGTGGTTTGTGCTCATTGCTTCACATTCTCGAAAGCTATCTGTTTTGGGGCTTCATTTCCCCCCTTTTTCTTATAACTTACGAATTCTTTCGTCAAATTCTAGTCCTATAGGGCTCTGATATGCTCGTACCATAGCCCAAACCATTTGGGTCCTTTTCATTATAATTCTTAGTCTCCACCACATACAAATATTTGTGAGAGTTAATAGTAACAGAACTACAATTACTATTAGTATTGGGTGCACCAGATAGTTGAAGACCTGTGTAGCTGTTGGGGAGTATCCTGTAAAGATGTCCCACCAATGATGCTGGCCTACTTGTTCTACTTTGGTCAGGACATCTGTTATTTTTTCTGAATTATGTTCTACCTGCCATACCATTCGTTTAGTCGTTTGATTCACCTGTTGCACCAATTTCTTCACTTTAGGATGTGCGAGCATCGCTTTAAGAATTTTGACGTCCATCCCTATTTGTAATTTCGGCATCTTTTGATATAGATTAAAATCTGCATTAATTAGCTGTTGAGTAGTTATTGGGACAGTATAGTGAAAATCACAACCCACTATTTTGGTGAAGTTGCACACACAGAAGTTAGTATTGTTAGTCTCCTCTTGGCAATTATCCATAGTGACGTTGTCACAAGCTGTCCTCACGCAAGCACACCCATTCCCTATATAGTAAACTTGTGATTGTGTTCTATTATGCGAAAGCATTTCAAAGGTACATACACTATTTTCGACATCTAAGCATAAATCTTCTGCTTCTACTACAGCGTTTTCGCAAACATAGCCTAATTGTCCTCTAGGAATACATGCCTCAGTGCTAACTGATTGCCATCTATTTTTGGTATAATCATAACTGGCCCAGACATTGTGGTCTATTGGTCTGACAATGACATGTTGATGTATTGTCCCTAGAGTGAGGATAGGAAAGATAGCTCTTTCTTCTGCTGTACTGATGGTGAGGACATAGGCTTCTATGTGATCTCGTTGAGGCTCATAAGTGAAATTTACTAATTGCCACCAGGCTTGGTGGTCCTTCTCAAATTGTGTAGTATGATTGTCCTTTAATATTGTTTCCCTTATTTCTTGAGGTAATGTACCTGACGTTCCCTCTCTCATTATTCCTGCCGCTACTGATTGTACCCATTGTTGTGTCTGAGAGCATTGGATAGCGAGTGCAATGTCTCTACTAAGTTCCCCTGTATAATCAGCGAGCTTCACAAAATCCTCTGCAGTATGGTTTGCTACCATGGTCAGTAATTTTACTACTAGCGATTGCGTTTCTGCTAATGTAAGCACAGATGAACTCAGGGGCACTTTGAGTTTTCCTAAGTTGGTGGTGACAGTACTTAATTTGTTCACCAATACCTCTTGATCTACTGCGTTTAGTATTCCAAATCCAGTGCCGACCCATCCACTGAGAACCAGTTATCCGCCTCTTCGAACGGCTCTTCTTTGAGATCCGGGCGACTGGAGTAGACTGCTTCAATTGTTTCCAGGCAGTCGTGTTCGATGGGTTCTGCTGGGTCTCTTCCTTCTAGAAATGAAGCTGGGTTCACAATGTTAGTTACTTGAATGGTTATGTCATCTGATTCAGCCAGGATGGCCTGGTATTTTAGGAATCTGGAAGGCGACAGCCAATGGTTGCCTTTCTGTTCCAGCACAGCTGACACTGTGTGAGACACTAACACAGTCATCTTTTGACCCAACGTGAGCTTCCTGGCCTCTTCTATGTTAATTATTACTGCGGCCACTGCCCTCAGACAGCCTGGCCATCCTTTACTTACTTCATCCAATCGCTTGGAGAAGTAGGCCACAGCTCTCTTGTGTGGTCCCAATTGCTGTGCTAGGACTCCTAGGGCCATCCCTTGCCGCTCATGGGAGAACAGCCAGAATGGTTTTGATACATCTGGGAGACCTAAGGCCGGTGCTCTCATTAGCTCCAGCTTCAACTTCTTGAAGGCCCTCTCTGCCTCGGGAGTCCAAACTAGGACGTTCTTAGTCTCCTTCAGTAAATCATACAGTGGTTTAGCGAGTATCCCGTACTGGTAGATCCATAGCCGACACCAACCTGTCATCCCCAGAAAGGCGCGCAGATCTCTCACCGTCTCTGGTTTAGGTATCTGGCAGATGGCCTCCTTCCTAGCTGCTCCCAGGGATCGCTGTCCTCTGGAGACTTCGTATCCCAGGTACACCACTTCTTTTTGCACCAGCTGTGCTTTCTGTTGAGAAACTCGATATCCACTTAAACCCAGGAAATTTAACAAGGAAATAGTCCATTCAATGCATTCTTCCTCCGTCGTTGTTGCTATTAGGAGGTCGTCTACGTACTGCAGAAGGGTGCCATCTCCCAGCGGCCTTTCCCACTGTTCTAATTCTTTGGCTAACTGGTTCCCAAAAATCGTGGGGGAATTGCACCATCCTTGGGGCAATACCGTCCAGGTAAGTTGAGTCTTTCTTCCTCTATCTATAGATTCCCACTCAAAAGCAAAACTCTTTTGACTTTCGGGGGCTAAAGGAAGGCAGAAGAATGCATCTTTTAAATCTAATACGGTGAACCAGGCCAAATTATCCTTCAGTCTAGTTAAAAGTGTGTATGGATTAGCAACTACCGGATGTAATGTCTTGGTTATTTCGTTTACTGCTCTCAGATCCTGAACTAGTCTATAGGCTCCATTAGGTTTCTTTACTGGCAGGATTGGTGTATTAAAATCTGATTCGCATTCTACCAATAACCCCAATTCCAAAAACTTTTTGATTATGGGCTCGATCCCCTTCCTGTCTTCTATCCTCAGGGGGTATTGTTTTCTTATCACTGGTTTTGCCCCAACTTTAAGTTCAACAACAATCGGAACTGCTTGTTTTGATTTTCCAGGTATATCAGTAGCCCACACTAATGGGTATGTTTTGTTCAGGATTCGCTCGAAATTGTGATTCTCAGGTTTAGGTTCCACACAACTGATCGTTAAGCTTAGAGCTGTAATCAGTTGTTCCTCATTTACTTGTAATTCTAATTTGTTCTTGTTGAACTTTATTATGGCTCCCAAGTTCTCCAATAGGTCTCTCCCTAATAATGGCTTTGGCGAATTTGGTAAATACAGGAACTGATGAATTCCCATTTGTTTCCCAATTTTGTATTTAATGGGTTTCAAAAAGTAAGCTTTTTCTGGTTGGCCTGTTGCTCCCACAACTTGTACAAATTCATCACTTTTAGGTACCAATTCCTGATTTAAGACCGAAAAAGTTGCTCCCGTATCAATCAAAAAGTTCAACTCCTTTTTACCTTCCCCTAGCTCCATTTTAACCAGTGGGTCTGCTAGGGTATGGCCCACCGGTCCTCCTCATTTACTATCCTGATGTGTGGTAGTAGTGGTGGCCATTAGCCTTTCCCCTTGTAGGGGGCATTCTCGCTTCCAGTGTCCCATCTGTAGGCAGTGTGCACATTGGTTCGTCCCTATCCTAGCTGGGTGGGGTTGGAGCCTCCCTCCCCTTCCTGCTGGGTTGCCTCTACCTCTTCCCCTGGTTCCTGTCTTCTGAGCTGCCACTGCTACAGCCACTACTCGCGCTATCCTCCTGTCCTCTTTTTTCTTCTCCTCAATCTCTCTATTATTGTACACTTTCCATGCCTCATTCAGCAGTGTCTCTAGGTTTTTATTTGCTGGATGCTCAAGTTTTTGTAATTTCTTCCTGATGTCTGGGTTACTCTGTCCCATCATCAACCCTAACAAGTGCTGTTTCCCTTCTTCTGTTGCTGGGTCCAGGGGTGTGTATTGTCTCATCGCTACCCTAAGTCTATCCAAAAACTCTGATGGGGTCTCATCCTTTCCCTGCCTGATGTCATATAGCATTGACCAGTTGATAGCCTTAGGGATCGCATTCCGCAAGCCCATCGCTATCAGTTTTCTATACTGCACTAGCTGTTGATAGTGCTCGGCATTGCCCGGGTCCCATTCTGGTTTACTGCTGGGAAAATTATCTTCTAGTCTTCCTGATAATACTTGAGCATGTCGTTTTCCTGTTTCCAATACGAGTTCCCTTTCTGTATCTGTCAACTCTGACAGCATCACTTCTATATCCTCCCAATCAATATCTAAATTCTTTGCCATTAATTCAAACCTTTTCGCTACTCCCTCAGGATTTCTCCTGAAATTCCTTGCCTCATCCCTCCAACTGTTCAAATCATTTGTCGAGAACGGCACCTTTACTCTAGTCTTTTCCCCTAACATTGGTACTACTTGTCGGAGAGGAGCTATCGTATGGTTTCCTTCCTCTCTTTGCTTTGCTTCCCCCCGTGCCACAGATCTGGTATAATACGAGTGACCGATCCCTTCCCCGGGATCTCCTTTCTGTGCCTCAATGTCTCCCCAATTCTTTCTCTTCTCTTTCCTTTTCCCTCCTTCCTGTTCTTCATTTTCCCCTCCTATCTCTATTACATTATCCATCCGATTCTCGTCCTGCGTCTGTCGCCCTTTTTGTATCTGCCGGCTCCTATCCTGTCCCGGGCTGCTGTCTTTCTCACCTTCTGCTCCTCTCCCATTTCTCTCATCCTTTATCTGAATTACTATATTAAGTTGTTCCCTGCCCCCCTTTTTGCATGTCTCATTATCATCCTTCTCACTATATCCCAATTCGGAGATGTTGCCTCTCAGTTTAGAGATGCCACTTCCCAGTGAGTTGCTTTTGTCCCCAGTCTTTGGTGTGCTGGTTTCTATTCTACAAGCGTCTCCACTTCTGGATGTGTTGTTTTTCCCATATGGACTGAGCTCGGGCAGGCTACGTGTCTCCCTTCGACTCTCTGCACCTGACGGACTGCCTTCCTCCCGTTCGACTTCCAGTCTGGGTGGACTGTCAGCATCCATGTAGCTCCCCGACCCCTGTGGACTATCCAGTCCCTGAGGGCTGCTTTTCCTCTCGTCTTTCCTCGATTTTAATGGACTATCTTCCTCCCAACTGTTGTCTAACTTCTGAGGGCTGTGCCCAAACTTAGATTTCCACCATCGCTCCAGTTCCTTTAATGGGCTGGGATCCCCTTGTTCCTCTTTTGGCCTGGGAAGAGGCCCTTCCCACCCTGGAGCGAATGGATGGTATTCCCTCAGGCTTATTTCGCTCTCCTTTCCACTATTTCTTCTTGTTAGCTTGAGACACTGCTGTCCAATACTACATGCATCACAGCAGCGTTCTTTAGGCTTTGGACCCTTCTTATCCCTTTCCAGGGCTAATACTAGGGGATCCTGAGGGGCTACATTAATTCCGCACTCTTTTTGCCACTCAGGTTTATTTCTTAGAGTAAAGAACATATCTGCGTACATTACCTCATCCCATTTATTAAGCCGGCGGAGGAAGAGCATCAGTTGTAAAACAGTGTTATAATTAGTTGTTCCCTCCGGTGGCCATTTCTCATTGTCGTCTAGCTTATACAATGGCCACCACTGTGTACAATATTTAAGGAGTGTCTTTTTACTTATGCTTCCCCCTGGAATTCCTCCCAAGTCTTTCCAGTGCTTCAAGATACATCCTAATGGAGTTTTTATATTTACGTCCTTACTCTGTCGCCCTCCCATGGCTGTTCCCGGAATAGTCTCTTTCTCCCACAAGCACTATATACCAATATATATATATCCTACCTTACCCGAGTACACTGCTTTACCACGAGATGTCGCTGGCCAACCGTATAATACCGATACCAGTCAGCTTCGGGATGTCAGCTGGTACGGTCTGCCGATGATATCACAGTAAATTCTTACACACAAAAGAGATTACAGTTAACACAAAATACCGAGTACCAAATTACGAGATTCTTGCAGACAACATAACAATGTTAGACAAACGTATATCACAAATGTATTCTCTCAGAAGCACAGTAACAACATTAAGATGAAAGAGAAACATACACCCGTTTAACAAACACCCAGTGGGGGACTCCAACCCCTATTTCCAGTGAGGACTGCCACCCCTGTTTTCAGTGGGGACTCTAACCCCTATCTGCGGGATTCTGCCAGGGCGTCCCCAGGCCATCCCATCAGGTGACCACGTCTGGTCCCCGTTTCTCAGTCAAAGCGCTTTTATCCCCAAACAAATAAACAGTTAAAATACCTCTTGATTGGAGCAGGAGATGCAGGTAACCCTTTGTCCACCAACGAGCGCTGGTCCGGGGGGGTCTCTTCTGACAAAAAAAAAGTCGTCAGGGGCGCCCAGAGGGTCCCGGCCCCGGACCCGGCTCGGGAGGACCCCTTAAGGTCTGGATCTCCTGTCTGGCTCCTGCCTGGCTCGCCAGAAAATAATGCCGAATTTTGCCCCAAAAGGCAAGAATAACTGCCTAAGAGACTCAGTTTAAGTCAGATAGACAGGAGGTATTTTATTAGCAACGCGTTGGAGAAATCACTAAATGGATTTCTACCTTTCCCGTAACAAAAGCATGTCTTTTATACAGTTTTGGACGTAGTATTGCATCAGATCACATACATAATCATATCTCTGTATACATATTCATAAGAGGCGTGGTGTAGGCGGAGCGTGGGCGGGGACATCTCTTTTGAGGATCCTCTTGGTGGTCAATCCGGTGGCCTTCATCATGGGCAGGGGTCTTTTGATGAGTCTTCCTCTCTTGAACTTTTGAACCCTTTCCTAATTTGGTCAATTCCCGGTGTGCCTGGCTTAGTTTTACTGACTGGACAAGGCTGTTAGGGTCAGTTGGACCTTTCTGGTTCTGAATCATGCTCACTTCGTCAGCCATTATCACTTATCTCCTTTTTCTGTCACAGTGTCCCGGGCCTCAGCTGATTTATTACTCTATGTGGTTTGTGCTCATTGCTTCACATTCTCGAAAGCTATCTGTTTTGGGGCTTCAAGAGCTGGAAGAGCTTTCCAGGAATTTGGCAGAGGTTTGGAGGAGTTAGGAAGGGATTTTGGTTCTCCTCCTCCTTGTCCTCTTCCTTGTCCTCCTCTGCCTCATCTTTTTCCTGCTCTCCCTGGAGGCTGCCCTTAGACTCCTAGAATCCTGGAGTGGTTTGGGTTGTCAGGGAGCTGCAAAGGTGCTGCAGTCCAAGCCCCTCTGCAGTCAGCAGGGACATCCTGCACTAGCTCAGGTTGCCCAGAGCCCTGTCCAGCCTCACCTTGAACATCTGCAGGGCTGGGACCTCAAGCCCCTCCCTGGGCAACCTGTTGCAGTGTTCCAGCAGCCTCCTGGTGCAGAACTTGTTCCTCACCTCCAATCTCAATCTGCTCTGCTCTAGTTTGAAGCCATTGCCTCTGGTGCTATCCCTGCAGGCTTTGCAAAGAGTCCCTCTGCAGCCTTCTTGTAGCCCCCTTCAGGTACCAGAAGGTCACTCTTAGGTCTCCCCAGAGTCTTCTCTTCTCCTCTCCAGGCTGATCACCCCCAGCTCCCTCAGCCTGTCCTGGTAGCAGAGCTGCTCCAAGCCCCTGATCATTTTTGTGTCCCTCCTCTGGGCCCTCTCCATCAGGTCCATGTCCTTCCTGTGTTGATGGCTACAGAGCTGGCTGCAGTGCTGCAGGTGAAGTCTCAGCAGAGCCAAGAGCCAGGATGGCCTCTGTCCATCTCTGGCCATGCTGCTTTTGGTGCAGCCCAGGCTGCCCTTGGCCTTGTGGGCTGCAGGCTCCCCCTGTCTGTTCCTGTCCAGTTTCTTGTCCAGCAGCACCCCCCAGTCCTTTTCTGCAGGGCTGCTTCCTATCCCCTCCTCCCCCAGCCTGTGCTGATTGTGAGGATTGTGCCAGGCCAGGGGCAGGACCCTGCCCTTGCTCTTGTTGAAGCTCAGGAGGTTGCCCTGGGCCCCCTCTGCAGCTTGTCCCCTTGTGCTCCTCCAACTTGTTCTGCAGGGCATTGTCTTAGGTTTCAGGAGGCAGAGAGGCTCTCTTTGAGCCTTGTGAAAGGAGTTGATGCCAAGCTGTGGCCAGAGGGTTGGATAGAATTGGGCAATTTCCATGGCTGTGCTGTTCAGAGCTGCATCCTACAGTGCAAAGCATCAAATCCCCAACAATCCATAGTGCGCCTGGGCCACGGGAGCCAAGCAACCTCCCTAGGCCAAAGCTTCCTCCAGAGCTCCACCAAAGCAGGCCAGAAGCCCAGGCCCCAAATGCCTTCCCCCTCCCCCATGCCTCTCTGCCCCTCCTCCCCCATACCCAAGAGCTGCAGTTACAGATTCTGGTAGGCAGCTCCCAGGTGAGCCAGGCCTCTGCAGGCCGCAGTTGGCAGCATTGCCAAGGCCTCAAAGCTCCTCTGCAGAGAGAGATCCCAGAAGCTGTTCCTGGGAGCAGAGAGGAAGGGCAAAGGAGGTTGGAGATCCTGTGCTGTTCCTTTGTAAAGAGTGAGTGCAGGCCTTGTGGGGATGAACTAAGCTAGATGACACTTTGTGGTGTCCCTCTGGACTCTGCTGTCCCTGCTGGAGGTCTCTACTCTCTGGTGTAAGACATCCCAGTTCCTTACTCCGACAACAAGGATCCTCATCCATGCTTTCATCCAGGGGCTTCTATTGGGCCCTGATGGATGTGTAGATCAGCCCTGGAGACTTAGTGGGGCCCTGGGGACTCTTAGAGGGCAGCAAGTGACTGGAGATGGAGCACTGTATGGAGAGATGGAGGGTGAAGGCTGCAGGGGGTGGGAGGGTTTAGTTCAGCAGCTGTGTGGCTCTGCCTGGCTCCTACCTCCAATGGTGCTGGCAGCAGCTGACCCCAGAAGCTCAAAGTCTCAAACCCTGCCTGGCTGAGAACAGTCCCCTGACCCCTCCTGACATCCAGCACAGCCCAAGCAGGCACTCAGGGCTCTTAGCCACACATCCCAGCCATTCCCCATGGCAGGAGTCACCTGAGGTCTCACTCCCTCTCTGTCCCCCTTGCTCTCATCAGTTGCTGCCCGAGGTGGCTGCAGGGTCCCTCCCCAGCCCTCATCTGTAACCCCCCCTTGGCTTGGTGCTGTTCTTTCAGCCCTCCAGCTGATCCCAGCCTTTAGTCTCAGGCCCCTTCCATCCTTGTGCTGCTGCTTCCAGCCCAGTTGCTTAGATGCTTCCTCAGCCACAGCATTTCCCACTCCACCCTTCCAGCTGCAGTGGCAGTGGAGGTTGGGGACACAGGGCCATTGGAGAGCCAAGGCAGCAGGGACATGGATAGGCTGGGACTGAGAGAGGGGCCTGGGTGTGCTCAGGCAGGAATTAGGCCTTGTCCCCCCAAAAAGGGGAGAGGATGCAGGGCCCAGGTGGCAAATGTGTGTGCAGGGAATGGCAGAATCTGGTAGCATTTGAGGAGCTGAAAGGAGTGAATTGTGCTGCAGCTCTGCATGTGTCAGCTGGGAGATGAACAGCAGCCCATGGGCACTGTGCCCTCCCACGAAACCTCATTTTTCTCTTGGGGATGTGGAGTGGCAGCTCCAGGAGAACTGCAAAGAGCAAGCTGAGAGAAATGGTCAGGGAGTGAAGAAGCCAAACTCTTTCCACTGAGTGTCTTTGGGCTGCAGGTGTGTGAAGGGTGCTGGAGGTGTGAGGTTTGGGCAGGAGTCAGAGACTCCTCCAGCATCCCAATGAGGGCTGAAGAGGTTTAGCAAGAAGCTGAGCAAGTCCATTCCCCCTTTGATGCACCTCCAGAAAGCATGAAGCTCCCTTTGTGTGTGTCCTGAGGGCTGCTGTGGTCTTCTCTTGGGCAGTGAGCAGCAGAGAGGTGTGTTCAGGGCACAGGTGAGCACAGAGTGAGTGTGGTGGGGGTAGGGCTAGGGAGGAGAGCTGTGGCCAGAGCAAGATCTGCTGTCAAATGCAGCTGCAGGCAGCAGAGGCCTGGGCAGGCAGTGGGAGGAAGCTTTAGGCAAGGGCTGGGAGAGGCTGTGTGGAGGCAGCTGTGTTGTGGTGCTGGCCTGCAGCTATGTGCTGGGGACTATGTGCTGTGCAAGGAGCTGAGTCTGTACTTGCTGAGGCCTCCCATCTTGAGCAGCCCTGGCTGTGTGCTGTGGCTGTGCTGCTGGGCTTGGGAGCTGCCCCCAGCAAGGCTGAGCTGTGCTTCCTGGTCCTGGGCAGTGCTGAGCCATCCCTTGCAGGTCAATGCTTTCCTCTGAGCCCTTTGCTTCTCTCTGGCATGGGCTGAGTCCTCTCTCCATCATCCCTGCCCCTGTGTGCTGTGGAAGAGCAGAGTTTGCAGATCTGTCCCTTGGAGCAGCCCAACAGGTAAGAAACCCAGAGTGGGGAAGCAGTAGGATCCTAGGCCCCCAGGGCAGCTCCTAGCCTCCACCACCTCCTCCTGTGCAGCATATTTCACCTCTCCAGGAGCTCTGAGGCACATCAGGTGTTGTGGGAGTTGATGAATGCTCCAGGCTACTGGGGTGAGTTGTGAGCAGGAGGTGATGTTTGGGGGTTGGGATTTGGAAGGTGGTGGGAGAAGGTTGGAGGTGGTTTGGTGTTCCTTGTTCAGTGCTGCTGCCTCCATTGTCTGAGCTAGGGGAGATCAAAGGACAGGGCTGGGCCAGGAACCACCCTGCCAATGCCACCAGGGTCGAGGAGAGTGGGACAAGACCACTTGTAAGCCTCAGGGTACCTCAGGGCACTGATCACAGGAACCTGGGGTCTCAGCACAGGTATTGGAGGTCTGTGCCCATACTGTGGCAGAAACTGAAGGTTTGAGGTCCCCTCTGCATTCTCTTCTCCAGCTGGGTGTTGGGAGTCAGGGAGTGTCATGACCCAGGCAGGATCTGAGGGTTTGAGGTCCTGGGCTCAGGTGCTTCCATCTTCCCTATTGCACAGCTGTGACCCCTCCTTCCCACAGTATGGCCTCACAGAAGGACTCAGGCAAGAAGCAACACCCAGAGATCAAGTTGGAGAAGCCAATGTGCAGTCCCAAGGGAGAGGAGAATGAGGAGGAAAAAGAGGAGAAGATGGAGGATGATGCTGAGAATGACAACTATGAAGAGGAGGATAATGATGATGATGAAGGTGACCAGGATGAGAGGGAGGAATGTATGGAGGAGGATGAAGCCAGAGCAGGTCCCTCAGTGTCACCCAAAGAGCTGAATCAGTGCCCTGATTGTGGGCAGAGCTTCCCAAGTAGCTCAGAGCTAGTGAAGCACATCTGCCCACAACCTGGCTCCCAGCCCTTCGTCTGTGGTGACTGTGGCAAGAGGTTCCGCTGGAACTCTGATCTCATCAAGCACCACCGCACCCACACTGGAGAGAGGCCCTTCCGTTGTGACAGCTGTGGGAAGCGATTCAGGCAGATCTCTACTCTTAGGCAACATCACCTCACCCACACCACGGAGAAGGCCTTCACCTGCTGGGACTGCGGCAAGAGCTTCAGACGGAGCTCTAGTCTCACCATCCATCGCCGCATCCACACTGGAGAGCATCTGTTCCCCTGTGCTGAGTGCGGCAAGTGCTTTACCACGAGTACTAAATACATCCGGCACCAACTCATCCACAGCGGGGAGCAACCGTACCGCTGCACCGACTGCGGTAAGGGCTTCACCCAGATGGGGAACCTCACACAACACCGTCATGTGCACACTGGCGAGAAATCATTCAGCTGTGCTGAGTGCGGCAAGGCCTTCAGCCATAGGCGCACTCTCTCTGAGCACCACCGCACCCACACGGGTGAGAAGCCTTACACCTGTGCTGACTGTAGCGAGAGTTTCACCCACAGGCGCTCTCTCATTGCTCACCGCCGCACCCACACTGGTGAGACGCCTTACACCTGTCCTGACTGTGGCAAGAGCTTCAGCCGCAGGAGCACTCTCATTGCTCACCGCTGCATCCACAGCGGTGAGAAGACTTACACCTGTCCTGACTGTGGCAAGAGCTTCAGCTACAGGAGCAATCTCATTGTTCACCGCCGCACCCACACTGGTGAGAAGCCCTACACCTGTGCAGCTTGTGGCAAGAGCTTCCGCCACCGGGGCACGCTCGTTGGTCACCACTGCACCCATATTGGTGAGAAGCCGTTCACTTGTGGTCACTGTGGGAAGAGCTTCAGCAAGAGGAGCTCTCTCTGTTGCCACTGCCGCACCCACACTGGTGAGAAGTCTTTCACTTGTGCTGCTTGCGGTAGGAGCTTCACCCAGAAGCGATCCCTCAGCAAGCACCGCTGCACCCACAACTGAGAGCAGCCTGCACTGGAGGGGAGGCATAAATCCACCTAAAATCTGTTGGGTAATCGTAACCCCTCTGAGAGGATTTTTCCAGCACAAAAATCATCCCTTTTTCCTTTGTAATTCTCAGGGACTGGGGACACCAGCAGCAACAAACACCTCCTGCCCTTCTGAACACCAATTATTGCTAATGAGAACAATTACAGTGCTGAGTCAGCACAGCTGGAGCTCCCAGTGGAGCTGGGCAGGGCTTTGCCAGGGTCTCTCTGGTTCTTCCCCAGTGCTTTGTGTCTCTCCTCTGTCCATTGACCAATTGTCTCAATAAAACCCAAGTTACCCAAATCCTCTCTGTTTGCTTTTATTTCAGATATTCCTGCCTCAATGCCCAAATTTTGGGGGTATTTGCTCCCAAGGGATGGGGTGGAGCTGTGTGCCCAGTTCAGGGAGGGGACAATGAGGCTCTCAGAGGAGTCTTGAGGGGCATCTCAGCGGCATTCTTCAGGGGCTTTCAGGTGATTTTAGGTGTTTGGGATTTGGATGGTCCTAGGACTGACTTTTGGGATCGTTGGAGGGTGTAGGGGAAAGCTGATGGAGATCTTTGGAAGAACTCAGAAAGCTTCTGTTGGCTTTCCACTCTGGGGCTGGAACAGGTTGAAGAGCTGAGAAGAGGTTAAGCTGCCTCTTCCTCCCCAAAACAGAAGGGAGGGAAAAATAACACACACATGAATCAAAAACCCCTCTGGGCTGAGATAAGGACTTGAGATAAGATCAAAAGAGTTGAATCCAAAGGAGATCCCATAATGCACACTGACCTGAGGCTGTTTGCAGAAAGAAGCACAGCAGTGAGCAGCAGCAGCCAGGAGTTCAACCCCTACAGCCCTCCCGCTCAGCAAAGAGTCAGCACCTGAGAGCCAGAACCCAACAGCAGCAACCAGAACAGGAAGCCTCTCATGTTGCCATCTGAATTTCAAGCCCTGTAGTACTTTTCTCCAGCCAGCACTGTCCCTGTGAAGGTGGCATGAGGCAGGATGGAGTAGTGGCAGCAAATTTTCAACTTAACCTTTGATATTCCCAAGCCCTCATACTGTGCCACCTGCACCATGCCCAGCAGCAATCAGCAGCACACCTCAGGCACTGTCCATTCTCACTTCACAGGAGGTCGCTTTGCAGTACACAGAGGGCTGCTCACTGCAGGTGCTCTGCAGCTCCACTCTGTTCCTGCACAGTCTGGATCAGTCGATGCCCAGTCCAAATGCTGCAAATTCTGGGGCTGTGTTTCCACCTCTGGGGCAGACTGAGTCCAGTGACTCCTTCTATGCCTCCAAGTGAAAGCAAACTGTGGCTTGCATCCCAGTAGTCATCTTCCAACACATCCAGGCTGTGGGGATCCTCCTGTTCACACCAGAAACACAGAGGGGTTCCACCCCTCGTGGTTTGGTGGTGTCAGAACACTCTGGGTACCTGTATCCACTAAAGCTTTATCCTCTCATGGGTTCAACTTGCCAGGACATTGGTTCTGTGTGGTCCAACAAATCAATTTGTCTCTCCCTTCCATCTGGTTGGAGGCAGAGCCCCTATAAGTGCTGGGTGCTGCTCATTGGCCACAACAACCCCATGCAGTTCTACAGGCTGGGGTCAGAGTGGCTGGAGAGTAGCCAGACAGAAAGCAACCTTCGTGGTACTGGTTGATAGTAGGTTGAACATGAGCCAGCAGTGCACCCAGGTGGCCAAGAAGGCCAATGGCATCCTGGCCTGCATCAGGAACAGTGTGGCCAGCAGGAGCAGGGAGGTCATTCTGCCCATGTACACTGCACTGGTTAGGACACACCTTGAGTACTGTGTCCAGTCCTGGGCCCCTCAGTTTAGGAAGAATGTTGACTTGCTGGAAGGTGTCCAGAGAAGGGCAACAAAGCTGGGGAGGTGTTTGGAGTACAAGTCCTATTAGGAGAGGCTGGGGGTTCTGAGGTTGCTTAGCCCAGAGAAGAGGAGGCTCAGGGGAGACCTTATTGCTGTCTACAACTACCTGAAGGGAGGTTGTAAACAGGAGGAGGTTGGTTTCTTCTCTCAGGTAACCAGCACCAGAACAAGAGGGCACAGTCTCAAGCTGCACCAGGGGAGCTTTAGACTGGATGTTAGGAAGAAGTTCTTCATAGAGAGAGTGATTGCCCATTGGAATGGGATGCCTGGGGAGGTGGTGGAGTTGCCATCATTGGGGGTGTTTAGGAGGGGACTTGATGTGGTGCTTGGTGCCATGGTTTAGTTAATTTGATGGTGTTGGATGATGGGTTGGATGTGATGATCTTGAAGGTCTCTTCCAACCTGGTTTATTCTATTCTATTCCATTCTAAGTGGACAGAACAAAGGGGATGGTTTCTGAGAAAAAAGAAGTGCAGGGAATAAAAGGGTTTGTGCCTGAGCAAAAAGAAGGGCAGAGGAAAAAAGAGTTGGTGCCTGAGAATAAAGAAGCGCAGGAAGCACTAGAAAAAAAAGATTTGGTGCCCAAGAATAAAGCCCAGAGAATAAAAGTGGTGGTGCCTGAGATAAAAGAAGCCCAGAGGAAAAAAGGGATGGTGCCCGAGAGAAAAGGGGAGCAGAGAAGAAAATGGTCTGTGGCAGAGAAGAAAGGAGTACACAGAATAACAGAGTTGGTGCCTGAGAAAAAGTAAGCACAGGGAATAATTGGGTTGGTGCCCAAAAAATAAGAAGTGCAGGGAAAAATAGGGTTGGTGTCTGAGAATAAAGAGGAGCAGAAGAAAAATGTCTTGGTGCCCAAGAGATAGAAAGTGAAGAGAACAAAAGGTTGATGCCTGAGAAAAAAGAAATTAAGAAAATAAATGTTCAGTGCCCAAGAAGAAAGAAGCACAGAGAATAAAAGTGTTGGTGACCGAGAAAAGAGAAGTGCAGGGAATAAAATTGTGAGTGCCTGAGAAAAAAGGACAGAGAATAAAATTGTTGGTGCCCAAGAAATAAGAAGTACAGAGAAAAATGTGTTGGTGCTGAAAGAAAATAAGAGCAGAGAATGAAATTGTTTGTGCCCAAGAAATAAGAAGCACAGAGCAAAAAAAGGGTCTGTGCACAAAAATAAGACTCTCAGAGATAAAAAGGGTTGGTGCCCAAGAAAAAGCAGCACAGGGAAAAAAGGGTTAGTGCCTGATAAAAAAGACGCATAAAGAAAAAACTGGGCTGGTGTCCAAGAAAAAAGAAGTGCAGAGAATTATAGGGTCAGTGCCCAAGAAAAGAGAAGTGCAGGGAAAAAAAAGGCTTGGTGTCCAAGACAAAAGAAGTGCAGAGAAAAAAAGCATTGCTGCATGAGAAAAAGGAAGTACAGAGGAAAAAAATGATTGGTGCCTGAGAAAAAAGGAGCAGAGAATAAAATAGTTTGTGCCTGACAAATAAGAAGCACAGAGAAAAGAAGAGTTGGTGGCTGAGAAAAAAGAAGCGCAGGGGAAAATAGAGTTGGTGCCTGAGAGAAAAGAAGTGCAGAGAAAAATGTGATGGTACCTGAAAGAAACCAAGGGCAGAGAACAATATTGTTGGTGCCCAAGAAATAAGAAGCGCAGGGAATAAAAGTGTTGGTGCCCAAGGAAAAAGAAGTGTGGAGAAAAAATGTGTTTGTGCCCAAGAGATAAAAAGTAAAGAGAAACAAAGGGTTGGTGCCCAAGGAAAAAGAAGTGCAGAGAAAAAAAGGGTTGGTGCCTGAGAAAAAAGAAGTGCAGGGAATAAAAGGGTTGGTGCCTGAGAGAAAAGAAGCCCGAGAAGAAAAATGGTTGGTGCACAAAGGAAAAAGAAGCTCAGAGAAAAAAAGTGTTGGTGCCCAAGAGAAAAGAGGAGCAGAGTAGAAAAGGGTCTGTGCCCAAGAAAAAAGAAGTGCAGAGAAGAAAAGAGTTGGCCCCCAAGAGAAAAGAAGTGCTGAGGAGATAAGTGTTGGTGCTGGAGGAAAAAAAAAGCGAAGGGGAAAAAAAGGTTGGTGGCCTAGAGAAAAGAAGCATAGAGATAAAAGTGATTGGTGGCCAAGAAGAAAGAAGCACAGAGGAGAAAAGGCTGGTGCCCAAGAGAAAAGAAGTGCAGAGGGAAAAAAAGTTGGTGCTAGAGAAAAAAGAAGATCAGAGGAACAAAGGATTGGTGCCCGAGAACAAAGCAGAACAGAAGATAAAGGTTGGTACCCAGAAGAAAAGAAGCACAGAGTAAAACCAGGGTGGTTCCCTAAAAAAAACCAAGATCAGGGAAACAAAGGGTTGGTGCCTGAGGAAAAAGAAGGCCAGAGGAAAGACGGGCTGGTGCCCAAGAAAAAGAGGCATAGAGAAAAAAGTGTTGGTGCCTGAGAAAAAAGAAGTGCAGGGAATAAAAGGGGAGGTGCCCAGATAAAAGAAGTGCAGAGGAAAAAAGGGTTGGTGGCTGAGCAAAAAGAAACAGAAAGAATAAAAACAGTGGGTGCCTGAGAAACAAGAAGTGCAGGGAATAAAGGGGTTGGTGCCCAAGAGAATAGAAGCACAGGGAATAAAAGGGTTGGTGAGCGAGAAAAAGGGAGAAAAGGAAGTGCAGAGAATAAA
Source organism: Melanerpes formicivorus (assembly GCF_026170545.1). Taxonomy (NCBI): domain Eukaryota; kingdom Metazoa; phylum Chordata; class Aves; order Piciformes; family Picidae; genus Melanerpes; species Melanerpes formicivorus. The sequence goes on from NW_027142532.1 coordinate 26,011, forward strand.
AGGGTTGGTGCCAGAGAGAAAAGAAGTGCAGAGGAAAAAATGGTTGGTGCCCAAGAAAAAAGAAGTACACAGAAAAATGTGTTGGTGCTTGAAAGATAGCAAGAGCAGAGAGCAAAATGGTTGGTGCCTGAGGAAAAAGAAGCACAGAGGGAAAAAATGGTTGGTGCCTGAGAATAAAGAAGTACAGAGGAAAATGTGTTGGTGCTTGAAAGAAAACAAGAGCAGAGAATAAAAGGGTTGGTGCCCGAGGGAAAAGACTTGCAGGAAAAAAGATGGTTGATGCCAGAGAGAAAAAAGCACATAGGAAAAATGGGTTGGTGCCCGAGAAAAAAGAAGTGCAGGGGGAAAAAAGGGTTGGTTGTGGGAAGAGGATTGTTTTCGGATAGCTTGAGAAGACTATAGGGAAGATTTGCCTTTGCTCGAATTAGAGAGAGCTGTGTTTTGTCTTTGACTCTGAGAGAAGCTGGGCAGCATTTGGTGGGATGTGTTAAAATACTGTTTTGTTGTTTTGACTTGTTTTCTGCCTGTGGTGGGCTATGCCCAACCTGGAAAAAAAATGTGGGTGGAGGGCTCATGAGAGTTTTTTTGCCCTCCCTGGGGGGTGTGTTTCCTCCCCTGGTGTGGTGGGTGGAAGGGTAAGGCCGAGAAGCCTCCTCCCTTCCCCCTTGTAAGGTAAAGGGAAAGAAACTTGAAGGGAAAGGGAAAAAAAAACCTCACAAGCTGAATTAGCAAAGCAGTGGAGCTTTATATTTACAAAGCAATGTAGGATATGCAGGGGAATATTTACAAATTTACAATATCTACAATATATACAAAGATATACAACAGAGTAACACAGAAATGAGAGTAAGCCCCCTCGGCAGAGAGGGGGTTCCCCACCTCCGCTCTCCCCTCTCTCCCCCCCTTTCCCCAGAGTAGGTCAGAAAAAGGGAGAAAGAAGAAAGAAAGAAGTTAAAAGCAGTTTTGTGTTAATTGGAAAGGAGTCAATACAGGCCTTCTATCTTATCTTCAAGGCCGAGGCCTTGGCAGAAAGCCCAGCACAGAGACAGAGCTGCACTGTGGAGGAGCAGAAGCAAGACTGACGATAAAGTACTGGAAAAACCCAGTATACCCTCCTGCTGTCCCAGTTCAGAAGGTGCTTCCTCCCACTTCACCAATGAAATTAGTTTAGGTTATTCCTTCCGTTTACCAACTTCCGTCCACCATATTCCCTTTCTTAAGGGGGCAACGTCAACCGGCCACACCTGGGAAACTGACTTGGTCTGTTCCACTTCCCCCCTCCTTGTCCAGCAGGGGTATGTCGTGGGTTTGAGAGGAAGGCCCAGCCTTCTCCCCCCACAAAGAGAAAAAAGAAATAAAGCCCACAGCTAGCCACAGCCGGAGAAGCAAAAAGGGAAATGCTATATTTACAAGCAAGTTTTAGGGAATGCAGGATGCATATACACAATTTACAGTATTTACAATATATACACAGAGATATACAGCAAAGTAAAAAAACAATAATACAGGAAAGAAATTCCTCCCCCCTCTGGAGGAGGGTTCCCCCCCTGTACCCCCTTCTCTCCCCTTTTTCCCCAAAGAGGGTTAGAAAGAGAGAAAAAGAGCAGTTGTTAATAAAAGCAGTTATAAATTAAAGCAAAGTGTTAGTAGGCCGCACGCTTATCTGTCCAAGGTCAGTCTGGCAGAGAGCCTAGAGGCAGACAAGCTGCAAAGAGGGAGGAGTGTCGTAGGGTTGGAAGGGTAAGGCCCAAAAGCCTCCTCCCTCCCCCCTGTAAAGTAAAGGGAAAGAAAAATTGAAGGGAAAGGGAAAAAAAACCTCACAGCTGAATTAGCAAAGCAGTGGAGCTGCAATGTAGGATATGCAGGGAAATACATACAAATTTACAATATTTACAATATATACACAGATATACAACAGAGTAGCACAGAAATGAGAGTTCCCCCCTCTGCTGAGGGGTTCCCCACCTCCGCTCTCCCCCTCTCTCCCCCTTTTCCCCAGAGTGGGTTAGAAAGAGAGAGAAAAGAGGGGAAAAAAAGTTAAAAGCAGTTTTGTGTTAATTGGAAAAGAGTTAATACAGGCCTTGGTAGCTTATCGGTTTCAAGGCCAAAGCCTTGGCCGAAAGCCCAGGAGCTGCAAGCTGCTGCCCGAAGGAGAAGCGGAAGAAAGACTGAAGATAAAGTGCCGGAATGCCCAGTATACCCTCCTGCACTCCCAGTTCAGAAGGTGCTTCCTCCCACTTTACCAATGAAATTAGTTTAGATTGTTCTTTTCATTTACCAACTTCCGTCCACCATATTCTCTTTCTTAAGGGGACAGGCTCAACCGGCCACAGTCCACCCCTTCTAAACAATTTCATTGGCTGTTCACACTGTCCACCCGATACAAAATGATATTTACAGTTCGTGAGTAAAGTTCATAGTCCATTCCGGCTATGCTCAGATGTAGATGATTCAAAAGTCCAAGTAAATCAGAAAATGAGAAAAAAATGGAAAACAGTTCATTTCTTCGCTGGCGAAGCGATGAAAAGGGAAACAGGGATTCTCAGGGCCTCTTAGTTGACTCAGGGCTCTCAGGGATCTCAGGGTTCGTGCACCGTAGATTCCTCATTGATTCTTCCTTTAGACGCGATGTAGCTGTACAGCAGTTCAAAATTAACCTCTTTCAGCTAAAGTTAAATTTCTTTGTGGAATACACTGAATTTCACCATTCTCTTGCATTACCCAATAAGTGTGACCCGGACCTTCAGCTGAAACCACCCCTCGGACAGGCTTAGCCTCTCCTGAGGGAGAAAATACCCAAACAGTTTTACCTAACAGATTCTTTTCTCTAACAACAGGAACTCTATCACCTTCCACTTTCCGTAGCAAATCTGAATGTGCAGGTCCAGCTCGGTTCACTGAACCTCTACTATTTACCAGCCAGGTTGCTTGTGCTAAATGTTTTTCCCAGTTTTTCAAAGATCCACCTCCCATGGCTTTGAGAGTGGTCTTCAACAAACCGTTGTAGCGTTCAATCTTCCCTGAAGCTGGTGCATAGTAGGGAATGTGGAATATCCACTCAATACCGTGCTCTTTTGCCCAGTTCTTTACAAGGTTGTTCTTGAAATGAGTTCCGTTGTCTGACTCAATCCTCTCTGGAGTTCCGTGTCTCCACAGGATCTGTCTCTCCAGACCGAGAATGGTGTTGCGTGCAGTTGCATGTGGAACTGGATAAGTTTCCAACCATCCAGTGTTTGCCTCTACCATAGTAAGCACGTACTGCTTACCAGAACGAGAACGTGGTAGAGTGATGTAGTCAATCTGCCAAGCTTCACCATACTTGTACTTGGACCATCTGTCACCATACCACAAGGGCTTAAGTCGTTTTGCCTGCTTAATAGCAGCACAAATGTCACAGTCATGGATGACTTGTGTGATAGCATCCATGGAAATGTCTATGGATCTGTCTCGAGCCCATTGGTATGTTGCATCTCTGCCTTGATGTCCTGACGAATCATGAGCCCACCGAGCTAAGAATATCTCACCTCGGTGTTTCCAGTCGAGATCAAGATTAGAGTCCATGTCTACTTGAGAAACTCTTGCAGCTAGATCTGCCTGATGGTTGTGTTGCTGTTCCTCAGTAGCTTTGCTCTTAGGAATGTGAGCATCGATGTGTCTCACTTTCACTGGAATTCTCTCGATTCGATCAGCAATGTCCTGCCATAGGTTGGCTGCCCAAATGGGTTTTCCTTTCCTCTGCCAACCACTCTTCTTCCAGTTCTTTAGCCAACCCCATAGAGCATTGGCTACCATCCATGAGTTGGTGTAGAGATAAAGCTTTGGCCATCTCTCACGTTCAGCTACGTCGAGAGCTAGCTGGACAGCTTTTACCTCTGCGAACTGACTGGATTCTCCTTCTCCGTCTTTCGCCTCTGCAACTCGGCGTGTTGGACTCCACACTGCAGACTTCCACCTTCGCTTGTTTCCAACAAGACGACAGGAACCGTCTGTGAACAAAGCATACTTCTTTTCATCATCAGAAAGGTCATTGTAAGGAGGAGCTTCCTCAGCACGAGTTACTTTCTCCTCTGGAGGTTTAGCACAGTTGATGCCTTCAGGCCAACATGAGATCACCTCCACTAGACCAGGTCTTTCAAGATTTCCCATTCGAGCTCTCTGTGTTATCAGAGCCATCCACTTAGACCAGGTTGAGTCTGTGGCATGATGTGGTGTGGAGCCTTTGCCTTTGAACATCCAATTCAAAACTGGTAATCTGGGAGCTAGAAGAAGTTGTGATTCAGTTCCAATCACTTCAGAAGATGCCTTTACTCCTTCATAGGCAGCTAAAATTTCTTTCTCTGTTGGAGTATAATTAGCCTCTGAACCTCTGTAACCCCGACTCCAGAAACCAAGAGGTCGTCCACGTGTCTCACCTGGAGCTTTTTGCCACAAGCACCAGGTTGGACCATTGTCACTTGCAGCCGTGTACAAAATGTTCTTAATGTCTGGACCATCTCGGACAGGTCCCAGACCCATTGCTTGAACTACCTCTTGCTTTATCTGGTCAAAGGCTGCTTGTTGTTCAGGTCCCCAGTGGATTTGGTTTCTCTTTCGAGTCACATCATACAGAGGTTTCACAATCCGACTGTATCCAGGAATGTGCAGTCTCCAAAATCCCACTATCCCCAAGAAACGTAGGGTCTCTTGTTTGTTTGTGGGATTTGCCATGGTAGAGACTATTTACCACATCCACTGGAATGTGTCGGCGTCCATCTTGCCACCGCACTCCCAGAAACTGAATCTCTGTGGTAGGTCCTTTCACCTTGTCTCTTTTGATGGCAAAACCTGCATTCAGAAGAATGTCAATGATTTTGTTACCTTTCTCAAAGACTTCCTCAGCAGTTTTACCCCAGACGATGATATCAGCGATGAACTGGATGTGTTCTGGAGCACCGCCTTTCTCCAGAGCATCGTGGATCACTGCATGACAGATGCTTGAGCTGTGGATCCAGCCCATTGGCAGTCTGTTGAAAGTGTACTGGATTCCTCTCCAGGTGAAAGCGAACTGAGGCCTGCATTCCTCTGCTATAGGAATAGAGAAAAATGCATTAGCAATGTCTATGGTAGCATACCATTTGGCCTCTTTGGATTCCAGCTCATACTGTAGGTCCATCATGTCTGGTACTGCTGCACTCATAGGTGGTGTCACTTCATTTAGGGCTCGGTAGTCTACCGTCAGACGCTAGTCTCCATTCTGCTTCCGCACAGGCCACACTGGACTGTTGAAAGGTGAATGAGTTTTGCTGACGACTTTCTGACTCTCCAACTGACGAATCAGATTCTGAATGGGCAACAAAGAGTCACGGTTGGTTCTGTATTGTCTGTGATGCACAGTCTGAGAAGCAACCGGCAATTTAATGTCCTGTATCTTATGTTGTCCCACAACTGCAGATTCATCAGAAAGCTCAGGTCTGGCAGACAGCTTCAATTTTTGTCCGTCAATTTCTATGGAAGCTACTCCAAAAGCCCATTTGTAACCTCTAGGGTCTTTGAAACGCCCTTCTCTCAGAAAATCAATTCCCAAAATACAAGGTGCATCAGGTCCGGTCACAACTGTATGCTTCCTCCATTGTTTACCAGTTAAACTTATATTAACCTCTACCTTACTTAACTCTTGAGATCCACCAGTGACTCCCAGAATAGTTATAGACTCTGATCCCTGATAATTTGATGGTATTATGGTGCACTGAGCTCCTGTGTCAACCAAGGCCCTGTACTTCCAAAATTGTGAAGTGCCAGGCCACTGGATGTACACATCCCAATAGATTCTGTTATAGATGACTACAGGTAAAAGTTTTTGGTAACTGATTTATTGGCACTAAAAGGTTGTAAAAAGGCAATAAAAGCAATATCAGCAATCAAAGCAGCGCGCTGGGCTTGGGAGGGGTCAAAACTTCACCTCCACAGCAGCCTTACAATAGTTTTTCTTCATCTTATATAGTTACATCATTTACATAAGCAAACTTATGCTAAATAGAAGGCAGGCATATGATAATTAGTCTTAGAATAGATGGTCAAGTCCCTTCTCCCTACATTCAGTGTGGTAAGGGTCAAAGTATCCACTTGCATGCATGCTCAATTGTGCAGGCTTCTTATCTGAAGAAAACAAATTCCTAGTTCTGAATGTTTATCTTTAAGACAGCTCCTTCTCAGCCGTGGTGTCTCCAATTAACCAGACAGTGTCCTTGCAAGTCTGCAAGATAGGTTTCTTTCCCTTTACCCTCTAAACAGGCCTCACAAGATCCTGACCCTTAATCCCAGTGCACTCTAAGTCTTACAATTTTGACACAAATCACCAGTATATTCATCACAATCCCCCATTTTCTTTTTGTTATCATTGATTTGTGTTAAAATTTCTAAATTTTTCAATACTTCTTTAACTGGATCATGACTAGGTTCATCTGTTCTGATCACATTCTGATCATAATTCTCTACTTGTAACTCATTGACATGAGCAATCTTACTTAAAGGTCTTAGTATTTTGTAACAACAACTGCAGAGTATTATGCATAGCAATATCACAATTATTCCAACAAATATTACAAACAAATGTTAAAGCCAATTTAGATTTGGTAACCAGAAAGTTAATTTATCCCATATTTCTTTAAATCCACAAGAAGTATCATCTAAAGAAATCTGATGTAATATCTGATTGTGGTTTACAATCGCCTGTAAATCTGTTTCCACTCATTTATCTAGATTAACATAACTACAACAACTTACATTTATGACTACACATACACCATGTAAGAAATCCAAAGCTAATCTATTCTGAGTAGATATTTTCGAGAGACTATTGATTTCAATTTGCTGCGCTTTTATTGCATCTGTGCTTGCATTTACCATGATTTCAACTGTAGCAGAAAAATTTACCATTGCTTTTTCAAGTTCAAGTCTTTTCTCTCCGGTCTGATCAAGATTCCACATATTTGCTTCTCCATAACTAATAAATTGTGAACACTTTGAATATTGCCCTATAAAAATTACATCGCCACATCCAGGGTCAGTTCTATTTCCCCCCTTATTCTTGTCTATAGTTATTTGCCAACATCGCTGGACACAAGGTACTGGCATATTCGCATGTAAAGGTTCCTCAAATTGTAATTTCCACCTTAACTGAGATTGTGGGATCTCCATATGATCCTCATGCTTATGATTTTGGAATACTTTTGTATTTCTGTTACATTAGGAAAGGCTGTTCCTATTAAAGGAAGCCCATGGGCCGAATTTTTAGGTAGCCGGGAACAGATCCAACAATCAGTCAAATTATAACTATTCACTATCCCTTTCAATAGATGCAGATAAGTGTTTTGTTCCCATGACCTTACTTCAAATGGTGCTATCATCAATATGATTAATGGGGTTATGATCTTAGCTCCTTTTAATCTGTATATCATTACTGATGTTGAAAGAGAATTCATCCACACAGGGCAACGTGGTTTTTGATCTCAATTGAACTCCTTATGTGCAAATAGGGCTAGGATCAAAATTAGGCTCCACCAGTATATGTTAACTCTGCCTCCTCGGCCTGCTGGGGTGCAACCAGCAGCTGGGTGTATTTTCTTCTCGGCAGCAGTTACATTCTTCAGGAGTCCTACAGATTTTAACTCCTTAACCCACTTCAAAATTCCATTTGGAGTCTCTTCTCTACTTCCTTGGTTAGTTCGTTTACCATTTCCTATTGTGCTTTTGTTATTTCAATTCCTCTTCCTTCAAAATCTTATGTCTCTTACTTTTCCTTTTACTAATCCCTTTTAATTATTCCTGATATTTCCCAACTAAAATTTCTCTAGTCTTTATTTCCCACTTATGCCAATCCCTTTCAATAATTTTCCATGGGGATTTAAATCCTTTTTCTCACCACAAAATAGGTTTTCTGTATTTACCAGCCCAAACTGCCTATTTTCAGATTCAGCATTCAGGACAAAATATTTTTTTGATTGATGCTTTTGACCCCAGATTATCATAACAGTTATTGTGATCGATGTTCGACTTCATGGGAAATGCTGTTCCCTCTTAGTCTTGATTCTTCTGCACATTAGTGAAGGAATAGTTGTTAAAATTAATACCTATTTACTACAAACCTTAACTTATGCTAATACCAAAAAATCCTTAAGACCTTAAAAAACTATGTTAAAATTAATCCATCAAATCAGTGTCTAAAAAGAAATAAAATTGTTACATTAACTAAAAAACACTTTCCAAAATTAAAAGCTGTTTATACATTCCTTAACTATATTACATGGAGCTCCTTTGAAATGCCTAGGCAGACAACTAAGAAGGTTCGAACCAAAAGAAAATCTTACAATTTGAACTCTTAACTAAGTGCATACACCTTACTGCAATTACTATGTACTAAGTACTTATAAATACCAAATGCTTACTTATTCATTATGCTTATTAGAAAAACTTAACAAAACTCTAAATAACAAATCTCTGAAAGACGTTACAATCAGAAATGACAAAATGAGTACTGTTGCTTTAAATCAAAACAGAGTGGTGCGGCTAAAGCCGCTGCGGGGGAAAGGGGTGGGGGCTGCTGCCGTGGCAGCTGCTCCGCTGTTACTGTCGGTGCTGTCAGTGTCGGTGGTGCGTCAGCCGGTACCGCCTTGGTCGGAGCCGTCGGTATCCGCGGGGGCCGGCAGGGCTCGCGGGAGGAGTGCGGTGGCAGGAACGCTGTAACCGCGAGCCTCCAAGCGCTCCATTTTTTCTAAGAGGGGCCGTAAAGCAAAGTCGGCGCTGTTTGAATTCCTCGCTGCTGGTATTGTCTTCCGAATCCGAGCCGTCGCTGGCGATGTCAGACCCTCCTCCATCTCCTCCATCCCTCCCCATCCCTGGACCTGGTGGTGTCAGTTCTGTACTCAGTGGTGCCTCCAGCAGTGAACCCTCTCATCTACAGCCTGAGGAACCAGGAGCTCAAGGCTGCCCTGAGCCAACTGATCACTGGATGCTTTCAGAAGCAATAAACTCTTTGTCTTCTCCTGCAGAGCAGTTCTGATGTCACTCAGTGCAGGCCCAGCCTGGTTTCTCGAGTTATGGCTGCTGCTGGTGCTGTTCCCCTTGTGAGAATGCTGTTCCCACACAAATGTCTTTCCTCAGACCATTTCTGGTTCAGTGTTGTCCTGTCTGGTGTGACCCAGAGGCTACAGACATCAGGAGCTGTGCTCCCTGTGTGGTCAACACAAGAAAGGACCCTGCAGGGAGTTGTTTATCTGAGCTCCTTCCTCCAAGGTTTCTGTGGAGCTGCAGGGCAGTGCCTGTGTGCAGAGGTGGAGGGGCAGAGTCCCAGCACAGCAGCAGTGCCAGGGAGCCCCAGAGCTTGGGCTGTCCTCAGCTGCTCTTTATTCCCTTCCAGCCTCTCCTGCTGATCCTCTGTGCTGGGGCAAGGCCTGAGTGTCCTGGCAGCTTGGGCTCTGTGCTGCTGTGTGGCAATGCTGGGACTGCAGGCAGGAACAGGTCAGGGCTGCTTGTGGGATAGAGCTGTGCTCCAGAGCAGCACTGCCATCAGAACAGGAGGTCTCCTCATGCCTTCACAACCCAACCCTCTCCCATTACAGACTGCACCTACTCAGAGTCCAATGTTTTTCTCCAGTCCAGTTCTGATTCAGCCCTGGTCTGTCTGGTGTGACCCAGAAACTGTAGACATGAGGAACACTCTTCCCTGTGTTTTCAACACAATCAAGGACTCTTCAAGGTTTGTTTCTCTGAGAATCTTCCTGAAAGCTTTCTCTGATACTGCAGGGCAGTTCCTGTGTGTAGAGGTAAAGAGGCAGACTGCCAACAGATGTTGCTGGAAGATCTTGGGAGGAATGAGCAGCAGTATGGCTCTGATCCTGGGAAGAATGTGTCAGGCTCTTGTCCATTGTTCAGGATGCTTGGACAATAGACAATGGTCTGAAACTGATGAGGTTCAAGCTACACAGAGAGAGAAAGTTTTCCAACAGGAGGATAATCAGCCCCTGGAAGCTGTTTTCCAGAGAGTGTGCAGGAGCTCTGCCCCGGGAAGTGATCACTACATGTTGGGCTCAAACCCTGAGGAATCTGCTGTGATGCTGGTTGGAGCTGGAGGTTGGTTGAGACACCTCCTGAAGTCCCTTCCAGCCTGACTGCTGCTGTCCTTCCTTGCACTTCATAGCTTCCAATTAGGGAAAGCTCTTGGACTCTCCCTGATCACAGCACTCATTCACATCAAGTGCAGAGCTATCTCACAGGGTATCCCAGCCAGCACTGACCACATCCTTTGCTTCACTCAAGATCTTCTCTGTTACTGTGGTAATATACTCTACAAAGAACCTCTGACCCTCCTGGCCTTGCACTTCTGGGGTTGTACCTTCTGATGGTATTGCTGAGGTTCCTGTGGTATTTACCCCCTTGGGTGGCAACTCCATGGAGCAGTTTTCATTCCATGCCTGTAGTGTCCTGCAATTCCCCACACTGTTAACCTGTTTGAGGCACTGGCCCTCTAACCTTAAATGTTGTCATGCTGGGATTCCAGTCCAAAGGGACCTCAACACATGAGTGGATTTGGCCATCAAAGGCCTCCTAAAGTTTGACAGGGCCAAGGCAGGCAGGGTCTGCACAGGGGCAGAACAACCTCATGCCTCTGGACAGACTGTGATGTGACCAGCTGGGCAGTGTACTTGGGAGGGGGGCATTGGAGTCATGATGGAAGCCACATCAGATGGTGAGGTTCCCATTTCTAAAAGAGGGTGGAGAAACTGGAGAAGTGCAGAGAAATTCTCTCATAAGGGGCTTAGGGCCCCACAGCACAGGAGCTCTGTGACAAGCTGGAGGCAGCGGGGCCTCTCTGGCCTGGTGAAGGGAAGGCGCAGGGCAGTGTCAAGGCAGACAGCACCTGTCTGGAGAGCCAGGCTCTTCTGAAATGGCAGATGGCCTGGCAGAGACAACAGCAACAAGGAGCTTGCTCCTAGGAGCTTTCCCCTGGGCCTTAAGCAAGTTGTTGTCTGCTCAGTTTTGTCTGGTTTGTGTTCATTGTGGTGTCCTATGTGCAGATCTTCAAGGCAGTGCTGAGGATCCCCTCTCAGCAGGGATGCCACAAAGCCTTTGCCACCTGCCTCCCTCACCTGGTTGTGGTCTCCCTGTTTATCACCACTGCCTGCTTTGCAGACCTGAAGCCCTTCTCCATCATGCTTCCACCCTTGGACCTGGTCATGTCAGTTCTATACTCAGGGGTGCCTCCAGCAGTGAACCCTCTCATCTACAGCCTGAGGAACCAGGAGCTGAAGGCTGCCCTGAGCCAACTGATCACTGGATGCTTTCAGAAGCAATAAACTCTTTGTCTTCTCCTGCAGAGCAGTTCTGATGTCACTCAGTGCAGGCCCAGCCTGGCTTCTGTACTTTCTGGTGGGGGAGTCTAGTTTTTTACTATTTATATCTTCATCCTACACTTTCTAATTCATTCTCTTTTTTTCTGACCAGAAGTTTGTGTAAGTGGACCTCTGCTCCTTGTATGTTTCAACACAATAAAGGACCTTGCAGTAATATCTTTTTTCCTGAGACTTCAAGACTTTTCTGGAGTTTTAGAGGCAGCTCCTGTGAGCAGAGTTGGAGAAGAACAGCATCCCAGAGCAGCAGCAGCTCCAGGGAGCATCAGCACTTGTTTGTCCAGGGCTGTTCTCTTTCCACTTCCACACTCTCCTGCTGAGCCCCTGTGTTGGGGCAAGGCCTGAGTGCTCTGGCAGCTTGGACACCATCCTGCTGCATGGCAGTCCCATGACCACAGGCAGACACAGGCCATGGGAACCTCTTTGTCTCAGATGACCTCCACAAGAGCAGTTCCACCCAGATAGGTGATCTGCTTGGGGCAGTGTCTGAAGCCTTAGGTCTTCTTCCAAAGTTTCCTTCAAGAACATGCCCAGAAAATTGTCCACCAGATGCAAACAGCAGGGAACAGCTAAAGTGTGTGAGTGTGCAGGGCTGGGGCACACAGCAGTGTCCTCACCCAGCCAGGCCTCCTGCAAGTGACCTGAAGGATCCGCAGAGAAGGGTCTGGACTGTGTCTGTCTTCACTGGACACCCTGGAGAAGCTGTCCCAGGGCAGTCATCCTAGACTAGCCTTCACAACCACTGTTTCCAGCAGCAGCCTCACACCTCAGCTTGGATAGACTCTTGGTCCCTCCACAGGAGGACACGGCCTCAGGAGGTCAGCAGTGCCTGTTTGCATTGTGCAGATGAGATGTCAGCAGATGAGGTGAGGTGAACCTGAGTGAGCAAACACCATCAGCTATTGCTGGAGGTGCCAAGGCACTGAAGCTTTGAGAGCCTCCCAGCTTCTGGCACGGGCTGCAGAAGGCCAGGGAGACTCTCTGACCACTGCAGGGCAGGGCCTGTGTGAGTGATGGGGAAAGACTCTGTCTCTGAACATCCCACACTCCATTAGGTGTCCATGAGGCCAGCTCAGATGTGGACACCTGACAGAGCTGGGACATTGCTGTGTGTCACTCCAGAACAAACCCTACTGGCCCAGGGAGATTAATCTCAGATGGCTTGGGCAGGATTCTGTCTGCTCACATCACCCTTGCTGGACTGTGCCCTGAGATGTGCACAGAGCCATCCCAGAGGTTCTGGGCTCTTTGGAAAAGGCCTCTTCAAGAACACCAAAAAAGAGGATTAGGGAACATTGCAGGCTGGTCACCCTCAGCACAGTCCCTGGGAAGGTGAAGGCTCAAACACCTCTGCAGCCATTTGCAGGCCCTTGCAGGACAAGAAAGGTATTGATGAAGCCATATGGGTAGGGGCAAGAAGGGGATGTTTTGTGCCTGGACCTTAGCCAGGGCTTTGCCATGGTCCCCCATAGCCTCCTTAGAGCCAGACTGCTCAGAGCTGGAGTGCAGAAATGGATGAGGTGGTAGCTGGGTGGTGCATGAAGCCCAAATGTCACCAGTGGAGAGTCCTTCTGTCAGACACTTCCCAGTGGCATCCCTCAGGGCAAGCCCTTGGGCCAGCAGTGTGCAATGTCTTCATGAACTCCCTGCACCATCTGACCCAGGGCCTTTGCAGCTCCTCTGGAGATGAAGCCAAACTGGTCAGAGGCCTTGAGGGACCTCATGGATCTGGTGAAACTTGGATCTGCTCAGGCTCTGGCCACAAGGAGGCTGAGGGCTGAGTGTGCAATCCTGTGCTCAGTTGTGTCTCAGGAACTCACCATTCAGTAGGAAGCCAAGGACTGGGAAGGGGGAGGTGAGGCCACTTCTGCCTCCTGAGAGGATTGGCCAACAGCAGGAACACAGCTGGGAAAGGGACTGTGAGGTCAGCTGTGTCTGCAGGAGCTGATAGGGCAACCCTGGGCTCATGGCTGGCAGATGGGCAGAGTGATCTGGGAGATGCCCTCTGCCAAAGGGCCTGGGGTGGCTGCAGGAAGGGGCTGATGGGTTGGTTGCTGTGTCTCGGCTGCCTGAGTACCTGATGGGACAGCAGCAGGCACAGGGCTTGGTGCTGTCTCTGCAAGAAACTGCAAGACCAGCAGCCTTGGGAGCTCCTGATGAGGTAGGAGAGAGGAACACTGCCAGATGGTGCAGCCTGGCAGGTGGAGACTGGCCATGAGGAGCAAGAAACCTCCCTCAAAGGGTAGTGCTGTGGCCTGAGAAGATCTCCAGAAGGAGTCTGGGATCAGCCCTTCTCTTTGTGTCCCAAGGAGCAGAGTGTGAGTGTGGGCAGGTGTCAGTGAAGGCCTGGAAAGGCCAAGGTGGGGAAGTGAGATGAGTGTCTGCAGCCTGCAGGGCAGGAGAAGCAGCTGTGAGACAGTGCAGGACAAAGCTGTGGGAGAGGTGGCAAAGGGCAATGGCAGTGGTGGGAGTGATGAAGAGAAGCCAAGGCTGTGCCCTCTTGACTATGGCAATTCTCTGCCCCCAAGGCCTGAGAGGAGATGTTGTCCTAAGGCACTGGGAGGTCCTCACTGCCTCTTTCCACAGCCCCAGGAAGGCTGGGGACTGTCAGGCCCTTGTCCTCCACTCAGCATCACAAACCCTACAGGGATCCTAAAGGAAGGCTGGAGAGGAACTTTTCATGAGGGTGTCTGGCGACAGGACAGGAGGGAAAGGTTTGAAGGTGAGGAAAAGGAGGTTTAGACTGGGTCTTAGGAAGAAGTTCTTCTGTATGAGGGTTGTGGGACTCTGGAATAGGCTGCCCAGGGAGGATGCCCTCTCCTGAGGGTGTTGAAGGCCAGGCTGGATGAGGCCTTGAGCAGCTGAGTCTATTGGAGAGGCATCCCTGCCTATGGCAGGGAGGTTGGAGCAGAGGAGCTCTGAGGTCCCTTCCAACCTAGGCCATGCTATGCTGCTATGAAACCCACCCCCCACCCCCACTGCACCTGAAGAGCCTTGACCCACACATGTGGGACAGGATCTGCCTGCCCAGGGGCTGTGCTCAGGCCTTGGCCTTTGTGCTGCAGAAACCAGAGCCAGAGTTTGCTCTCCTGCACTTTTCCTTTGTCTGCTGCAATCACAGCCTCTCCTGAGCTGCTCTAACGAGTCCCTGGGGAGGCTTTGGCAGTAACAAGCCTCAGTGGGGCCAATCAATGCTTCAAGGTACTTTGTGTTTTGCTTCTTGCTTCTTGCACAGTTTCTTCACTCTTCTCTCAGTACCTGAGGTTCATGGAATGATTCCCAAGTACCCTGAGGAGCTCTTTGTGTCTTTGTTGTTGACTTCCAGATTTCCAAGTGCACCTCACAAAGCTCAGATTTTGATGGTAAACTATTTGATTCCTTCTCAGATGAGGGCAGAGGTGACAGCAGCATCCACCAAGCCAGAATGATGCAGGCTGTCTGCTCAGGAGGTCTGGACTGGGAGGAGAAGCTGTCCTTTGAGGGCTGACACTGAGTGGACAACTTTGCTCCTCACCCTCCCCAACCTCCCTGTTGTTGTCACTGCCCACCTGGGCCTCACATCCCTGCTCCTTGCATCAGACTTCTCCACTGCTCTCTGCAGCTGGAGCTCACAGCTCCATGGCACCAGCTGCCCCCTGCTCTCCTTAGAGAGCTGCCTGTACACAGCCACAGAAGAATTGTTGCTCTTTGGAAGCTAAGCAAAGCCATGGTTGAGAAAATTCCCTCAGCAATCCAAGCCTTCTGGGACCATCTGCTCAGCACAAGCTGTCTCTCAACAGCTTGCCTGTCCACAAGGATGAAGCCAAGCCAACAAGTTCTGCCATGGCTGTGATTTCTCAGCCAGGCAAGAGTTCTTGAGAGCGAGAAGCAGATGAAAAGTTTGAATCCTAGCAGCCCTTCCTCATGAAGCAATCCTGAATTCAAATCTCTTTCTATGGCTGTGCCTGGAGAGAAGCACCAAGCACACAGACACAGGGACAGAGCTGGCTGCCTCCAGTGGAACGTAGAGCCCCCCAACATGGTGACAGCAAAGGTTTCTGTTCAAAGACACAGAGACGTGGAGAGGTAGCTGGCAGAGAGGCTGCCCTGGAGTTAGCTTCCTTCTGCTGGAGCTCAGGGCAAACACTCACAAAGCTTCAACATTCTCAGAGGATGAGAACTGAGCCTAGAAAAGTCTGACTTGGTGCTGGCCCTTGGTGCAGGTTGTGCCTGAGAGATGTCTGAGTGGGGGAGATGCTGGACACAGCTGCTGTGATCCAGGAGAGCTCCAAGGCTCTGGCTTTAGGGTCACTAGTTCTAGAGGTGGAGATTCTTGACTCTGATCAGGTGTTTCTCTGATCTGGAGAACCTTGGATGCTGAATCATCCTGGGATCTTTTGCCACTTGCACAGACCCTGAAGGTTTTGGCTTTCAGAGTTTTCTATCAGCTCCCTGTTGGCTGTGATCCAAGCACAGATGCACTGAGCTGGCAGGAGGTGACCAACCCTAAAGCTATAGGGAGAGCAGTGCAAGGCTGGGAGAGCTCTGGTCAGGGCTGAGCCATTCCTTGCAGATCAGTCGTCTCCTCTAACCCTTTGCTTTTCTCTGCCTGGGCTCATATCCTTCTCTCCATCAGCCCTGTCCCTCTGTGCTGGGGAAGAGCAAGGTTTGCATCTCTGCTCCTTGGAACAGGCCAGAAAGTAAAGAACCCAGCTTTGGGACAGCAGCAAGATCTCAGGCTCCAGCTGACCCCTGAGCACCTCCCAACCCTCTCCAGACCCTCCTCCCAAACCACACTTCACCACTTGTAGAGCTTTGAGGGTCATTGGCTCTGATGGGAATTTAGGAGTTCACCTCCCTGAGCCCTAGGTGGTCAGGTATCAGTTGCCTGGGCAGAGGGAGATGGTTGGGATGGCTACATCCTGGGGTTGTCAGCCCCATCAGCACTACAGCCAGGGGACTCAGCACAGGAGTTAGGGTTCTGATCCTTCCATTGCTAGATGTCACACACAGTGTCCTTACTTCTCAGTCACTTGGTCCCCAAGGATCTGCCCAAGAGCACAGTGGTGACCATTCCTCTCAGCAGCATGGCCTCCCAGAAGGACCTGGACAAGATCTTGGAGGAGAAGAATCACCTGAAGAATAATTTGGAGGAGGCAAAACTCAGCCTTGAGGAATAGTAGAAGTGGTTGATGAAGACATGGATGAGGACAGCAAGGATGAAGTATATGATGATTAGGAGGAGGAGGGCAATAATTATGTGGTGGACAAAGGGGATGACGTGGAAGAGAAGGATTATACAGAATAGGAGAAAAATAAAGAGAAGGAGGAGGAAGATGAAGAGGTCAAACCCATATCAGCCCCTCTGTGCCACCCAAGCAGCCACATCAATGCCCTGAGGGTGGGCAAAGCTTCCCACCCAGCTTGGAGCTGCTGAAGCCCCACCACCCCCAGCCCAGTGCCCAGACTGCTGTCTGTGGTGACTGCGGCATGAACTTCACCCTCAGCTCCAACCTCATCCAGCACTGCTGTGTCCACAGACAGAAGCAGCTGCACCTCTGAGATGCCTGAGCCAAGAGCTCCACCCAGATGGCCATCCTCAGCCAGCACCGCTGCACCCACACTGGTGCCAGCCCTTTCCCTGAACAGGCTGCAGCAAGGGCTTCATCTACAGCTCCTCCCTCACCTGGCATATTCACCCCCATGCCGCTGACCAGTGTGCCCCAGAGGACACAGCAATACACCGACCCCGGCACTGCCAGGCCAAACGTGACCCCCCTGGGGGGCCTTTTACAGCAGACTGAACTGAAATCTCCTCTTTTACACCTTCTTTCCTCAGAAGCAAATGTGCTCCTGCCCTTCTCAGCACCAGCCAGTGCTGAGAGTAATGACAGTGCTGAGTCAGCACAGCCACTGCCACTACTACAGCTGGGCTGGGATTTGTCTGCTTTCCCCCCAACACTTTGGGCTTGCTAGAGGTAAAAGAAAAACCTCATCCCACAGATAATGCCTAATTAGAATGGAAATCCCAACCCTAATAAAGTATTGTCTCTTGCTGCTTTTTCTTTGACATTTCTGTCCCAAAAGGCCACTTTTGGGGGCATTTCTTCCCAGGACCAGGGCTGGAGCCATGTGCCCACTTCAGGGAGGTGTCCTTGAGGGGTCTTGGGAGAGTCTTGAAGGTCAAGTGAGGAAATCAAAATAACTCATGTAGCCATTCAAGAGGATCCTTTAATAACCTGCATGGACACAGAATGGATCACTCCAAAGCTTACACGTGCTTGTCCTGGAGGCACCAGTCTGAATATGCCCAAACACAACTCTCCTTGCACCCCCTCCCTGTGGAGCTGGGGTGTTCAGCACAAAACTAGACCAAGGGCAAGGTGCTGGTAAGTCTGCAAAGCTGGCCAGGCCCAGGCTTGTCTAGGCAGGTCCTGTGGTTGAGGGAAAGAAAGTGCACAGTTTGCAGCTGTGCCTGGCCATCTGCCATGCTTATGGACTCCCTGTGCAGCTTCCCATGGGTTGGGCAAACTTTATTCTCTAGATTGACCTATCTTGTTCCTCTCTTTCTTTCTCTTCTGCCATTGGCCATTATTGTCTTCAACACCTTGTTAATCCAAGCCAAGATGGTAAACAACTCTCCCTTGTTCTACCAAGATGCCTTGGGATTCCCTAAAGCCTATTTTGTCCACATGAAACCAGAATGCGCTGTAGCTGCAGCTGGTGAATGCTGCTGGACTGGGAAGCAGCCTCTGCATGACTGCTGCCTGAGTCTGCAGCCAGAAAGCTGCTTTGCTCCACCTGTGACACCTGAGGTGCTGGTGCAAGCTGCTGGAGACGAAGTGAGACGAATGAGAACTGGTCGTCCCACCCTGAGCACTGGAGAACTGTCAACTGTTTGCCCGGCCAGCAAGCTGCCCTGCAAGCCCATGAGCCACAAGCTGCTCACTCAGAGCCCCAACAAGCTGCTGCAGTCTGAACTGAGAGCAGCTGCCTATCCGCTCACAGAGAAATTCTGCTCCAGGGGGAGACTGCTTCTCCCCTCCACACACACTCTCTGCACAGCTCCTTTTCTGAACACCATATTGCCTGTTTTGTTTCACTTGTGCAGACTGCACTCTGTGCTTTGGAACATAATTGTAGTGTCCAAAAAGGTCCCAGGCAGCAGTGCCCTGAGCACAAAGGCTGATTGCTATCAAGTCTCTTTGTACAGCTCTGTGCTGGCTGCCTCTGTAGCAGCCATAGAGTCCCCTTGCAGGTGAACTGCCCTTGAGGCATTAGCTCTTTCCTAAGCTGAATCAATGTTTAAAAGATTCTAGCTTGATTAAACAAAGTTGTATTGAATGTGTATGTTGTGAAATACATTAACCACAACCAATCAGCTGTACCTGTGTGGGCAGTATCGCAGTATCACATTAGAGGTTGGAATGGACCTCAAGAAATTATCAGGTCCAACCCCTCTGCCAAAGCAGGATCACTTAGTGTAGTCCACACAGGAGTGTACCCAGGTGGGTTTTGAAACTCTGCAGAGAAGGAAACTCCACAGACTCTCTGGGCAGCCAGTTCTAGTGCTCTGTCACCTGCACTGCAGAGAAGTTGCTCCTCATGTTGAGGTGAAATCTTCTATGTTCAAGCTTGAACCTGTTGTTTCTGTCCTTATTGTTGTGCACCACTGAAAAGAGACTGGCCCACTCCACTTGACACCCACCCCTCAGGTATTTATACACATTGATGAGATTTGATATTAATAAATTGATTTAAATTATTTTTATGTTAATAAAGAATTAATATATTTGTATTAATATCTTTGTCTGCATAAATATTAATAATTCATAACAGTGCTAAACAAGGTTAACCATTTTCCTCATATAGGATTAGTAATACACATGCATTAGAATGATAAAAACTTATGTGAATAGCTAAAATCCTTCCATTCCTTGCTCTTTGCTGCCATCTTCTGTCCTTGTGTCAACATTGTAGTCACTGTGTCATCATCTTGTATTTTTCCTGTTGGTCCTCTGCCAATCCCACAGGACTGTTGTCATCTTGGTACTGAGGCCCAGGTGGGTGAGACCCCATCCTATATTCCAGACTCAGCCTTATCTCTCTCTCTGATGTCTAGGGCTGTGGTCTGCTGCCTTTATCTCCCTTCGCTCTGCCAAGCTCAATGGTTCCTTTATTGATGGCTGAAAGCTACTCTAATGAATGGGAAAGTTTCTAAGAGTTAGTGAGAAGTCAATGAGTCTCCTTCCTTCAGCTGTCCTGCTGAGAGTGCTGGGCAGGGCTCAGGTGAGGGCCAGCTCTGATGGGCAGGGGTTGCATTTGGTCTAGGTTGAGGCCAGGGTTAAGATCAAAGGACCAATGCTTAACAAAGGCTAAAGGCTGGGGCCAAGATGAGCAATGGGGGCAGAGTCAGGGTCAGGTGTGTGTTTGGGAGGGGATGAGCTGTAAGGGGTGAGGTGCAGGAGGGGTTCAGCTCCACTGTGTTAGAGCAGGGGACTGAGTAGAGAGGATGGGAGGGGCCCAGTCTGTATTGTGAGGTGTGGTATTTTCAATTCAGACCCCAGGAAGACTCCCCCACTGCAGGGGACTGCACAGGGAGAGAGGGAGACACTTCCCTTCCTATGAGCCCACCAAGAGTGGGTTAGACATTCCACCTTCCAAATGTCAAGGTTCAGGACAAGAGATTAAATTTCTTGGTGTGATGAAGAGGTTATTAATTTATTAATATGCAATATGACTTATAAAAATATTAATTAGTATTAATTAATAAAATTATCACTAACCAATGAATCACTATTTTATATCCATATTCTAGTGCACGATTGTGAAATACATCCCAGAAGTGGTTCAGTATTGATAATTTGGACTCAGAATATTAGCAGAATTAATTTCTATTAATATAACTCAGGCTGCAATTCCACTGCTTGTCCACCAGGTTGTGACTCGACAAGATGCTGGCAGCTGCTTAACTCTATACAGAGGTATTACAATGTGTCAGAGGCTGGAAATAGAAATGTGCTGCTAGATGCAGGTGCTTTGAACTGAATGTCAGTGAAGCTCAGTCTCCAGCAAGGAGAGAGAACAAAGTGAAAGAGGGCAACATATTTACAAGCTGGGGTAATACTGATAGGTTTCTGGAGGCTGGATGTAGCCAATGGGCACTCTCATAAACAACCAGCTGTAGCCTATGGGAGGCATGAAGCTGAAATTATGCCATGCTTGATATTGACACCAGCATCCCATGCCATGGGTGTGTGCAGGGGTCTGTGCCACCTGGGCCTTTTTGGACCCCTCATGAAAGGAGGGGGAACTTGTCCATGTGCTGGGACAAGTTTCAGTATCTGGGCATAATGTGCCTTCACCACAGCAGACCCAGTCTATACTGGGAGAGCTCAGAGAGGTTCAGATTGTAGCTGGAGGGGGGTCCAGTCTGAACTGGGATGGCATCAGGGGATCAGTTTGCAGGGATGGGTCCTGGTCTGTGCTGGGATGGAATCAGGGTTTCAGGAGATGCACTTTGTACTGGGATGCAACTCAGACTTGTGCTGGGAGATGGCAATGGGATCCCATTTGTACCAGGATCAGGCCACAGCTGCCCTGGGATCAGGATACCCACTTTGTGCTGTGCTGGGTGCAGCTGGAACTGGGAAGGGGATCGACATTGCCAATGCTGCCTTCTCAATTCTGTTGGCAGCAGACTGCAGGCCACAGTTTGCTGTCACCTGGAGGGGTGTGCCCCACCTGGAATCGACTGCCCCAAGGGTAGAAGCAGAGTTCTATCATTTGTCATGAACTAATCCAGATTGCACTGGGAAGGCTGATGTCCCTGAACATCTACAGTGCATCTATGACATTGTTGTGTGGGGCCACAGGGCAGAAGAAGTGTTGGAGAAGGGAGAAAAAAAATTATTCAGATGCTTCTGAAGGCTGAATTTGCCATAAAGAAAAGCAAGGTCAAAGAACCTGCTCAGGAAATTCAGTTCTTGGCAAGAAAATGGCAGGCTGGATGCTGTCATGTACCTATGGACATGGTCAACTGGATAGCAACCATGTTTCCACCATCCAACAAAAAGGAGACACAGTCTGTCCTAGGCCTTGTGGGGCTCTGCAGAGTGCATGTCCCAGGCTGCAGTCAGCTTGTGAGCCCTCTCTATCGAGTAACCTGAAAGCAGAATCATTGTGAGTGGGGCAACAAGGCTTTGAGCAGATCAAAGAGGAGGGAGCTGTGCAGTGGCACTTGGGCCTATCTGAATGGCACCAGTGGTGCAAAATATCCTCTACACTGCAGCCAGGGAACATGGAGAATTGTCCCCAATAGGTTCTTTTCACACACAACAGGAACTCTATCTCCCTGTGCTACTGGTAACAAATCAGACTGAGCTGGACCTGCTGTGGTGGTTTTAGGCTATGCTTTTAAAATCCAGTTACAGATTTTGAGCAGAAAAGTAGAAAACTATAAATAAATCCCTCTTGGGTGTCTAAAAGAAAAACAAAGATGATTCTAAACAAATTCATTGGAGAAATATCTGCCATGAACCAGGCTGTACCTAAACAATTCTTTTTTCTGATCTCTCTGCTTGCTTCACTCAGGAGAGCCCTCCCTATCGAGTGACCTGAAAGAAGAATCATTCTGAGTGGGGCAGTGAGCAACAACAAGGCTTTGAACAGATCAAACAAGAGAGAGCTGTGCAGGAGCACTTGGGTCTATCCAAACAGGACCATTGGTGCATAATGTCCTCTGCAGTGCAGAGAAGGAGTGTGGTCTCACTTGGAGTCTCTGGAAGAAGACATCAGGTTATACCTGAGGTCAGCCATTGGAATTTTAGAGTAGAGGATATGGAGGATCAGAAGCCTACCACACACCAACTGAGAAGGAGATCTTAGCATCTGTTGTGTGTTTAAGGCACTGGGATATCTTAAACCATAGAGTAGAGGCCTCCAGAGGCTAGATAGGTCCAGGAGGTGGACAGGAAAGTGCAATCTTTTGTTGTTTCATTCCCATAAGCCCTGCATCTCTATACAAATGGACATTTCTCTTTGCTCTTCTCTTTTCCTCCCTCTCTGCTCCTGGGATGTTCACAGAGCTTTAATGGGGTTTGGTGCAGGGGAGTGAGGCCAGGCTTGGCCATGGCAACGCTGCCAGTTGGAGCCTGGAGTGGCCTGGTCTGGCTCAGCCGGGAGCTGGCAAGCAGAATTTGCAGCTGCATCACTCAGGTATGGGGCAGGGCCAAAGAGGCATGGTGCAGGAGGGGGCATGTGCAGCCTGGGTGTTTGGCTCTGTTTGGAAGAAGGCTGTGGGAAGCTTAGATCTGAGGAGGTTTTTGGAGAGCCTCTGCTGAGGTGGACTGGATTTTGTGACTTTTCTATGCTCTGTACTGTAGGATGGAGTTATGAAGAGTACTTTCCATTCTCTCCAATCCTGTGTGGAAGGCTTTCTTGAACTACTTCAGAGAAGGGTCACAGAGCAGCTGCCTCATTCCTTAAACCCAAGACAGCAGCCTAGGAAGGAGCTGGAGCTGCTTCAGAAGTAATGGGGACAGAAGCAGCTCTCCCCTCAGCACCCAGCTTGCCTGTGCTGCACTGGATGTTCAGTGGGAACTTTCCCTCTCCACATCGTGAGCCCAGCACTACAGACAGTGAGTGAGCAGCACTGATTATGCAGTGAGCTGGACTGGGTAAATCAAAGCACCCAGGGATTCTGGGAGAGATTATGGACTGGCCAGAGGGTAGGGTTTAGAGCGTGGCCTGAGGAAGTGGTTGGTGCCTAAGAGGCAGCACCATACAAGGAGTTATCTGAGGATGAAAGGCCTCATGCTCTGGTTACTGATGGATCCTGTTAGGTGGTAGGGAACCATTGGGAGTGGGAGCTGCTGAATGGAGTCCTACATAAGAAGTTGTTGAGGCCACTGAAGGAGAAGGTGAATTGAGTCAATATGCAGCAGTGAAAGCATCCAACTGGCTCTAGAGATTAGTGAGAGAGAAAACTGTCTGGGACTTCATCTTTACACAGATTCTTGGATGGTGGCAGTGGGGGAAGATCAATTGGCAAGGCAGGGGGAAGTCCATCTGGATTGCTTCATTGTGGCAGGACCTTGCTGCTCAGGTAGAAAACATGACTCTGAAGGTAAACCATGGGGATGCTCATGTGCTTAAGAACTGTGCTCCTCAAGAACACCAAAACAATGAGCAGGTAGAGAAGGCTGCCAGAAGTGATGTAGCCCAAGTGGATCTCCACTGGGAGCATAAAGGTGAACTGTTTGTAGCTCAATGGGCACATGAAACATCTAGGGAGAGATGATATGCATGGGTGGGTTTGTGACCAAGGGGTGGAGCTGACCATGGAAGCCATCACACAGGTCACACATGACTATGATAAGGCCTGGCAGATTGACTCTATTGGACTAGTGCTATGGACATGCCAGGGAAAGTGCCATATTCCTCACCATGGTAGAGGCAAGAGACCAAAACCTTCAGAAAGTGCATCTTGGAAGGTTCAGGCTGGAGATGAGGCCAAAGAAATGTCCCTCCAAGGGCAGAGCTGCTATGCATGAGGCCATACAGGTGTCAGGAAATGGCAGGGAGAGCTGAGACAACTCAGGAAAGCGATGGAAATGGCAGGGGGAGAGCTGGCTGGGGAAGCAAGGTTGGTGTCAGCAGCCTGAAGAGGAAGAGCTGCAGGCATGGGACAGTGTAGGAGAGGTTGCAGTAGGGATGGCCAAGGGCTCTAACAAGGCTGAAAGAACCAACAGAACCAAGGTCTTTGTGCCCTTGGCTCTGGCAGTTGCCTCTGCCACCAAGGCCTGTGAGGAGAAACTTTTCTTTGAGGCTTTGAGGTTCTTCTATTCCAAGGGCAGTGGTCAGGGCTTGGATTTTCTGCTTCCTAGACCAAAGACAAGTTTTTCTCCCTTGTACTTTGCCTTTGTCTCCCTGCAATCCTGGCCTCTAACAAGCTGCTCTAACGAGTCCCTGGGGAGCCTTTGTCAGTAACAAGCCTCAGTGAGGCCAATCAGTGCTTCAAGGTACTTTGGAGTTTGCTTCTGACTTGGACTTGTTGAGAGGCTTCTTGGCAGTACCTTGGCAGAGTCTCCTGGCAGTACCTAAGGATGATGTAATCATCCCCAAATACTCCATGGGGCTCATTAAATACTGCTGAACCTCTAATTATTGCCAAGATTTATGCATATAATTGGAGAGGTTATATTGCACAAAGCTTCTGATAAAAATGATTTCACAGGGTGAATCAGAGCCCTGATTTTTTGTTTGCAATCAAACCACAGCAAAACCTGATAAGGTCCTACCCTGCTCACTGCTCATCCTCACTCCCCACTGCCCCCAGCAGAGCCATGAGCCACAGGTCAGCAGCTATAGTTAACAAGTGGCTTAGAGGCTGGTGCAGTCAAAAGAATTTTGGGTTTTTTGATATTGGGAAACTTTCCACTGCACCAGGCCAGCTGACAACAGATAGAGTACATCTGTCCCAGAGAAGGGGAAAGATCACTGTATATGAGAACGGACTGTCCCCCAAAGATAAAAAAATCCTGGGTAGGGAATTGGCGGGTCTCATAGACAGGGCTTTAAACTAGTTTCGAAGGGGGAAGGGGCTGAAGAGAGTCCTCTCAGACAAGAGTCTGGGGGCGACAAGCTAGAGTTGGAGGTGAAACCAGCAGCCCAGCTGAAGTGCATGTACACTAATGCACGAAGCATGGGTAACAAACAGGAGGAGCTGGAAGCCTTGATGCAGCAGGAAAATTATGATATAGTTGCCATCACAGAGACGTGGTGGGACGACTCACACGACTGGAGCGCTGCAATTGACGGTTACAAGCTCTTCAGGAGAGACAGGCGAGGAAGAAGGGGTGGAGGGGTGGCCCTGTACATCAGAAAGACACTAGATGCCATTGAGATGGAGATTAGGGATGATCGGGTTGAATGCTTGTGGATAAGAATTAGAGGGAAGACCAGCAGGGCAGACACCCTGGTTGGAGTCTGTTATAGACCACCCAACCAGGAGGAAGATGTTGACGAAGCATTCTATAGGCAGCTTAGGGCTGTCTCAAGATCTCCGGACCTTGTTCTCATGGGTGACTTCAACCTGCCTGACATCTGCTGGGAACTCAACACGGCAGAGAGGAGACAGTCTAGAAGGTTTTTAGAATGCATGGAGGACAGCTTCTTATCCCAGGTGCTGCGAGAGCCTACCAGGGGCAAGGCTATGCTTGACCTCCTCTTCACCAACAGGGAAGGACTGGTGGGTGATGTGGTGGTTGGAGGGTGTTTGGGGTCCAGTGACCACGAGATAATTGAATTCTCGGTTTTTGGTCAAGCCAAGAGGGGCGGCAAGAAGACCTCCACTCTGGACTTCCGGAGGGCAGACTTTGGGTTACTCAAGGAACTAATTCAGAGGGTTCCTTGGGATAAAGTCCTTAAAAACAAAGGGGTCCAGGAGAGCTGGACCTACTTCAATGAAGAATTGTTGAAGGCTCAGGGACAGGCTGTGCCAATGTGCCAGAAGATGAGCCGCCGGGGCAGACGGCCAGCCTGGATGGTTCATGAACTTTTAATGGAGCTGAGGGAAAAAAAGAGGGTGTATCACCTTTGGAAGCGAGGGGAGGCAACCCACAGAATGTTTAAGGATGTTGCTAGGTATTGTAGGAAGAGAATTAGGGAGGCAAAAGCACACTTGGAACTTAAACTGGCCTCTACTGTGAAGGACAACAAAAAGTCCTTCTATAAATACATTAATAGTAAGAGGAAGGGGAAGGAAAACCTCCACTCCTTGGTGGATACGGAGGGGAACATTGTAACCAAGGATAAGGAAAAGGCAGAGATACTTAACACCTTCTTTGCCTCAATTTTTACTAGAAGGGCAGAACGTCTTCCTGACAGCTGGTCTGCAGAGCTAGCAGAAGGAGCCAGGGAGCTGCACAGTTTCCCTATGTTCCATGAGGCGGTAGTTGGAACTCTCCTTAGCAGCTTGGATCCCCACAAGTCCATGGGACCAGATGGGATTCATCCTAGGGTGCTGAGAGAGCTGGCAGATGAGCTGGCCAAGCCACTCTCCATAATTTTCCAGCAGTCCTGGCTCACTGGCGAGGTCCCAGAGGACTGGAAGCTGGCCAACGTGGTGCCCATCCATAAGAAGGGCCGGTTGGATGAGCCAGGGAATTACAGGCCTGTCAGCCTGACCTCAGTGCCAGGCAAGATCATGGAACAGGTCATCCTGAGTTCAATAACACAACACTTACAGGATGGCCAAGGGATCAGGCCTAGCCAGCATGGATTTAGGAAGGGCAGGTCCTGCCTGACCAACCTGATTTCCTTCTATGATCAGGTGACCCGCCTGGTGGATGTGGGGAGGCCTGTTGATGTAGTCTACCTGGACCTCAGCAAGGCCTTTGACACCGTCCCCCATAGCAAACTGCTGGCCAAGCTGTCAGCCCATGGCTTGGACGGGAGCACACTGCGATGGGTTAGGAACTGGCTGGAGGGCCGAGCCCAGAGAGTGGTGGTGAATGGTGCCACATCCAGCTGGCAACCAGTCACTAGTGGTGTGCCCCAAGGATCAGTGCTGGGCCCTGTGCTCTTTAACATCTTTATTGATGATCTGGATGAGGGCATTGAGTCCATCATCAGTAAATTTGCTGACGACACCAAGCTGGGGGCAAGAGTTGATCTGCTGGAGGGTAGAGAGGCTCTGCAGAGAGACCTGGACAGGCTGGACAGATGGGCAGAATCCAACGGCATGAGATTTAACACATCCAAATGCCGGGTTCTGCACATTGGCCACAACAACCCCATGCAGTGCTACAGGCTGGGGTCAGAGTGGCTAGAGAGCAGCCAGGCAGAGAGGGATCTGGGGGTGCTGGTTGATGGTAGGCTTAACATGAGCCTGCAGTGTGCCCAGGCAGCCAAGAGGGCCAATGGCATCCTGGCCTGCATCAAGAACAGTGTGGCCAGCAGGAGCAGGGAGGTCATTCTGCCCCTGTATACTGCACTGGTTAGGCCACACCTCGAGTACTGTGTCCAGTTCTGGGCCCCTCAGTTTAGGAAGGATGTTGACTTGCTGGAACGAGTCCAGAGAAGAGCAACAAAGTTGGTGAGGGGTTTGGAACACAAGCCCTATGAGGAGAGGCTGAGGGAGCTGGGGCTGCTTAGCCTGGAGAAGAGGAGACTTAGGGGTGACCTTATCACTCTCTACAACTACCTGAAGGGAGGTTGTAGACAGGCTGATGATGGTCTCTTCTCCCAGGCACCCAGTACCAGAACAAGAGGACACAGTCTCAAGCTGCGCCAGGGGAGGTTCAGGTTGGATGTTAGGAAGAAGTTCTATACAGAAAGAGTGATTGCGCTATGGAATGGGTTGCCCGGGGAGGTGGTGGAGTCGCCGTCATTGAAGGTGTTCAGAAGGAGACTTGACAGGGTGCTTGGTGCCATGGGTTAGCTGTTTGGGTGGGTTGGATTGGTTGATGGGTTGGACACGATGATCTTGAAGGTCTCTTCCAACCTGGTTTGGTTTATTCTAATATTCTAATAAAGGTGAGGGACAGGATCTGCCTTGCCAGTGGCTGAGGGTCAGGGCTTGGCCCTTTGGATCAGTGAAACCCTTCCAGGTTTATTCAGCAGCAGAGCCACCTCGAGCTGCTTGTCCTGACCTGTCAGCACTGCCTCAGGTCTCTGCTCTCACCAGAGCCTGGAGATGCTTCGGTCCCTTCAGTGATGTTTCCCTTGCATCCACTGTCTCCTGCTCTAAGCAGCCTCTGGGGACCCTTTCCCAGTATGCTTCACTGGGACCCAGTAAGAGTAGAAGAAATTTCAGAGTTTGAAACCAACTTTGACTTCTGCAGAAGTTTCATCAGCTTCTCAGTCTCTGAGGTTCATGGAATTGACACCAAAGCCACCAGAGGGCTCCTTTAAATGCCTTGGGCTGGTCTGTTGCTGCTGAGCTGGGCCAGGCTGCCAGGCTGGAAGTAGCTGCTGGCAAGCAGGCAGTGCTGCAGGAGACAGCTCTGGCCAGGAGCAGCTCCTCTGCACAGCACAGCAGGGCTGAGAACACTGCCAGAGGATATCAGGGAGATGAGGAAGGCAGAGAGAGCTTCAAGGTGGCCAGGACTGGGACAATGCTGAGAGCTCACTGGAGGAGAAGTCACTGCAGTCACTGACATGATGAGGCTATGGGTACAGGACACTGCAGCTGTAGCTCCTGGAGGCATCTCCATCTCAGCAACTGATGCTCAGCTGAAGGTTCCTGGAGAGTGCACACAGAAGGAGGACCAAAGCCCTTCAGTTCCATCCTGTGAGCAGCAGTGATCAGAGCTGGGTAAGGAGAAGGCTTCACCCCCAGCCCCTCTGCCTTTCTCTCTTCCCCTCACTGTCTCTGCAACACTGCAGGCCTGCTCCCTGTTTCTCCACCTCTCCATGGGTGTGGCAGCTTTAGGCTATGCCTTTAAAATTTAATTACAGATTTTGAGCAGGAAAGTAGGAAAAAAATAAATAGATCACTCTTGGGTGTAAAAAGGAAAAGAAAAGATTATTCTAAAAAAAATTCATTGGATAAATCTCCGGAACCAGAGGAGCTGTACCATAACAATTCTCTCTCTTCTCTTCTGATCTCAGATGTTTTGCTTCGCCCATGGAGAGATCACCTGCTTTGGCTGCCCTTGGCTAAGGCTAGCCCACTGCTTTTTCTCTCTCCACTCCTTCTTTCTCTCTTGGAACTTGGGGCAGGGGTTAGGGACAGTGGAACAACTCCACTGCTGCTAATTGTAACTCTACTAAATGTTGTCACTCCTGTATGTTCTGTAACTGTTCATTGCATTCCATGGTAGAGTGTAGCTCTTGCTTGTCAATACAGCTTCATTTGCTTCTAACTGAGCTGCTCTGGCAAAGCTGATGCTGGGGAGAAATTTCAACCCACCACAATGGGACTCTTGTTGTCTTGGATTGGGCTGTTGGTCACTTTCTGTTCTGACTCCAGAGGAATCTTCATGGCAATTCTGGGTCCCTGCTGCATTTGAAGCTGTTATGGACTCTGCTATGGGTTGGTAGTGATGGGGAATGAGCTGATACATTCCTCCTGCAGCTCAGGGAGGAAGCTTACAATGAGGCTGAGAGAAGAGTGCCCTAACTTGTCATTGCCTTTCCCTCCTTGGACAGGTCTCTATGGCCACAGGCAGCAGATGTCCAACAGCAGCTCCATCACCCACTTCCTCCTCCTGCCATTCCCAGGCACAAGGCAGCTGCAGCTCCTGCACTTCTGCCTCTTCCTGGCCATCTACCTGGCTGCCCTGCTGGGCAATGGCCTCATCATCACCACCATAGCCTGGGACCACCACCTCCACACCCCCATGTACTTCTTCCTCCTCAACCTCGCCCTGCTTGACCTGGGTGCCATCTCCACCACTGTCCCAAAATCCATGGCCAATTCCCTGAGGGACACCAGGGACATCTCCTATGCAGGATGTGTTGCTCAGCTCTTTGTCTTTCTCTGTTTCATGTCAGCAGAGTATTTTCTCCTCACCACCATGTCCTTCGATCGCTATGTTGCCATCTGCAGACCCCTGCACTATGAGACCCTTCTGGGCAGCAGAGTTTGTGTCCACCTGGCAGCAGCTGCCTGGGCCTGTGGGGCTCTTGATGCTGCTGCACACAGCCAATACATTTTCCCTGCCCCTCTGCCAGGGCAATGCTGTGGAGCAGTTCTTCTGTGAAGTGCCCCAGATCCTCAAACTCTCCTGTTCCACATCCTACCTCAGGGAACTTTGGCTTATTGTGGCCAGTACCTGTTTATTTTTTGTCTGTTTTGTGTTCATTGTGATGTCCTATGTGCAGATCTTCAGGGCAGTGCTGAGGATCCCCTCTCAGCAGGGACGCCACAAAGCCTTTGCCACCTGCCTCCCTCACCTGGCTGTGGTCTCCCTGTTTCTCAGCACTGGCTTCTTTGCCTACCTGAAGCCCTCCTCCATTTCCTCCCCATCCCTGGACCTGGTGGTTTCTGTTCTGTACTCAGTGGTGCCTCCAGCAGTGAACCCTCTCATCTACAGTCTGAGGAACCAGGAGCTCAAGGCTTCCCTAATCAAACTGTTCCCTGGATGCTTTCAGAAGCAATAAACTCTTTGTCTTCTCCAGCAGAGCAGTTCTGATGTCACTCAGTGCAGGCCCAGCCTGGCTGCTCCAGTTCTGGGTGCTGCTGGTGCTGTTCCCCTTGTGAGAATGTTGTTCCCACACAAATGTCTTTCTTCAGACCATTTCTGGTTCAGTGTTGTCCTGTCTGGTGTGACCCAGAGGCTGCAGACATGAGGAGCTGTGCTCCCTGGGTGTTCAACAATAAAGTACCCTGCTTCTCTGTCTTCCTTCCTCTTGAGTTGCTTGTCTGAGTTCCTTCCTCCAAGGCTTCTGTGGAGCTGCAGGGCAGTGCCTGTGTGCAGAGGTGCAGGGGCAGAGTCTCAGCACAGCAGCAGTGCCAGGCAGCCCCAGAGCTTGGGCTGTCCTCAGCTGCTCTTTCTTCCCTTCACCCTCTCCTGCTGATCCTCTGTGCTGGGGCAAGGCCTGAGTGCTCTGGCAGCTTGGGCACTGTGCTGCTGGGTGGCAGTGCTGGGACTGCAGGTAGGGGCAGGCCAGGGCTTCTCCTGGTACAGAGCTGTGCTCCAGAGCAGCACTGCCATCAGAATAGGAGGTATCCTCATGCCTTCATACCCCAACCCCCTCCCATTACACACTGCACTGACTCAGAGTCCAAACTGGATACCATGGCCCCCTTCTAGTATAGACTCAGTCCAAACATGGTTCCTTTAACCCCTCCCATTATAGATGTGGCCTCATCCCAATACAAGCTAGCTCATATTTTCTTCTTCCTCTACAGTTTGGGTCCCATCCCAGCACAGAATGTATCCCCTGGCTCCCTTCCCCGTACTGAATGCATCCATCCCAGTACAAACTGCGCACCCTCATGCCCTCCCAGTACAGTCTGGGCCCTGTCCCAGTCCAAACAGGATGCCTTTAATCCCTCCAAATGTACTTTGGGCCTTATCTCAGTAAAACCTTAATCCTCTCATCACTTCCAGTACAGTCTGGACCCTGTCACAGACCCAAATCCATACCCTAATCACATCAGAGTCCAGTCTGGGCCATCTCCCAGTTCAAACTGGGTACCATTAACATCACCAAGTTCCACCCTGCCCTGTCCCAGTACAAACTGATTCCACTCATCCCATCCTTTGCTGTTTCATATTTTTATCATTGCTATAGACAGAGGGATGGAGACACCATCAGCAAGTATGCAGATGGCACCAAGCTGAGTGGTGCTGTTGAGATGCCAGAGGGACAGGATGGCATCCAGAGGCACCTGGACAAGCTGGAGAGGTGGTACCCAGGTGACAGGCTGGGAGAAGAGGTGATAGAAAGCAGCCCTGAGGAAAAGGACTTTGGGGTGCTGGTGGGGGAGATGCTGGCCAGGAGCAGGCAATGTGAGCTTGCAGCACAGAAGGCCAAGGGCAGCCTGGGCTGCATTCAAAGCAGCATGGCCAGAGATGGAGAGAGAAGATCCTGCCACTTTATGATGCTCTGTTGATACCTTCCCTTGAGTACTGCATCCAGCTCTGAAGTCTCAACACTGGAGGGACGTGGAGCTGATGGAGCAGGTCCAGAGGAGGGACACAGAAATGATCAGGGGCTTA
This sequence comes from Melanerpes formicivorus, assembly GCF_026170545.1. Taxonomy (NCBI): domain Eukaryota; kingdom Metazoa; phylum Chordata; class Aves; order Piciformes; family Picidae; genus Melanerpes; species Melanerpes formicivorus. The sequence goes on from NW_027142532.1 coordinate 58,049, forward strand.
GGGCAGCACTGCTATGAGGACAGGCTGAAGGAGCTGGGGTTGATCAAACTGAAGAAGAGAAGGCTCTGGGGAGACCTAGTAGCTTCTTTCCAATGCCTGAAGTATACTGGATGGAGAGAGACTGTTTGCAAAGGCCTGCAGGGACAGGACCAGGAGCAATGGCTTCAAACTAGAACAGAGCAGATTGAGATTGGATGTGAGGAACAAGTTCTGCACAGTGAGGGTAGTGGAACACTGGAACAGGTTGCCCAGGGAGGTGGTTGAGGCCCCATCCATGCAGATATTCAAGGTGAGGCCAACAGGACTGTGGGCAACCTCATCTAGTTGAGGATGACCCATTATGTCTTCAGGGGATTGGACTGGATGACTTTTGGAGGTCCCTTCCAACCCAGACCATTCTATGATTGGCCCCTGATGCCTCCTAGTAAAGTCTTGGACACCTCCCAGTAAGAGGTGGTTTGGATGTGGTGCTTGGGGATATGCTTTAGGGGTGACCCATGCATAGTAGGGTTGATGGTTGGACTTAGTGGTCCTGAGGATCTTTGCCAACCTGAATGTTTCTGTGATTCTATGAAAGACTGAGAGCCCTGGGGCTGTTTAGTCTGGAGAGAAGCCTGAAGAGGGGATCTGATCAATGGCTATCAACATCGGGGGGGGGGGGGGGGGTCAGAGGAGGGTACAAATCACTTGGCAGTGGTGCCCAGTGACAGGACAAGGAACAATTGGTGAAAGATGGAACACAGCATGTTCCACCTCAGCATGAGGAGACTCTTCTGTGCTGTGAGGGTGCTGCAGCCCTGGAGCAGGCTGCTAGAGGGGTTGTGGAGTCTCCTTCTCTGTAGGTTGTGAAACCTGCCTGGATGTGCTGCTGTGTGACCCGCCCTGGGTCATCCTGTTCTGGCAGTGGGTTTGGACTGGAGGATCTCTGGAGGTCCCTTCCAACCCCTCATATTCTGTGACTCTGTGATTTAAGCCCTTCCAGTTCAGACTGGGCTCATCAGAATATGATATCCTCTCCTCAGCCCTGGCCTGAGCCCCAGTCCTCAAAGGAATATCTGAGTCCTCAGCCCCCCTGGACACTTCAGTCCCAAACCTCCTTCCTGTGCTCTGTCCCCACTTTTATATCCCCTCCTACCCTTGAGTGACTGCTTGGCCCGTAGCACAGGGCAGGGGCTAGGAGCTCCCAGAGCAGCCTCATGGCTTTGGAAGAGGTGCAGGAGGTGAACTGTGGCTGAGCAGCTGATGGACATCAGGAGCAGAGGGGTTCCAATGCCTTGGGCAGAAGGGCCTCTGGCAGGGACTATTCCCAATGGCCTGGGATGGAGCAGAGCCTGAGAAGAGTGAAGATGGCCAAGAGCAGCTGGGCTGTGGTTTGAGGAGTGTGGCCACCCAGACACAGAGGTTGTCCTCCCCTGAACTCACAAAGTACAACTTAAAGGCTCAGACTGGAGGCCAGGAGAAAGAAATGTCACTCAAAGTGTAGAGCTGTGGTGCAATAGATGACCCAGAAGGAGTCTGGACAGCCCATGTCTGCCTTTGTGTGTCAAGGAACAGGCAGCAAGAGTGGAGAGGCCTGACTGAAGGTGTGGAAATGTCAGGGGGAGAGCTGGCTGGGGAAGCCAGATGGATGTCAACAGCCTGAAGGGAAAGAGCTGCAGGCATGGGACAGTGTAGCACAGCCTGCAGGAGGGATGGCCAAGGGCTCTGGTAGGGCTGAAAGGCTCAACAGGGACAAGGTCTTGATCCTCTTCCTTCTGGCAGCAGCTTCTGCCACCATGGATGCTGAGATGAAGTTTTAGTTGGAGGCTCTCAGGATCTGCCTTTCCAAGGCCTGAGGGTCAGAGCTTGGCCTTTCTCTTTCCTAAACCAAGGCCAGGGTTTGTTCAGCTACACTTTGCCTTTGTCTGCCTTCAATCATGGCCTCCATTGAGCTTCCCTAACCACCCCTGGGAGGCTTTGTTGCTAATGACCCTCAGTGAGGCCAATTAATACTTGAAGGAATTTTTGTTATGCTTCTGACTTCTTGAGCAGATTATTTCAGTCTCAGTGTGTGAGGCTCAGGCAATGATCCCCAAGTGTCCTAAGAGCTATTTGTGTCTCTGTAATTTTCTTCAAGGTTTCAAAGTGCTCCTCACAAAGCTCCTTTATTATTTATTTCATATCAAAGGTAGAATATTCTGTTAGCTTTCAGTTCAGAGCAGAGATGATAATTCACCAAGTGACACTGACCCAGGCTGTCTCACCAGGACATCTGCACTTGCAGGGAAATCTGTCCTTCAGGTCTGAGACTGAATGGACAACTTTGCTCCTCACCCTCCCCAGCCTCCCCATTGCTGTCCCTGCCCAATCTCAATCCCTTCCAAGGCTTCCCAGGCATAGAAGCCTCTGGGTTTTGCCAGTATCATGGGCACAATGCCAATGGACAGTAGCTTCGCTAGTACAGGTTGGGCTGTCTATATCTGTGGTAGGGATTTACTCCTCTGTCCATCAGGTCGATGGGCAGTAGCCATCACTAGTTCCATGGGACTAAATGATTGAATTTTGGGGCTTCCATATATTCCTCATCAGCTACTGACAGTAAAAACTGCTTCTGCCAACTGTGAGTCCCAGCTGTGCCTTGAGCTATCAGCATGTCTTGTTATAAGACCATTGGTCTGTTCAGCTACACCATTAGCCTGAGGATAATATGGGGTAGGGAACACTCCTTTAATTCACTCTCCTTGCACCCAGTCTTGCACTGTGCTCACTGTGCAGTGTGATCCATTGTCACTTTGGACACACTCAGGCACAGGTAGAATGCTGAACCATTTCTCCAGAGCTTCAATCCTTTGAGCTCCTGTGGCAGTACTGAGAGCTGTGGCCATGGTTCCTCCTGAAACCACTTCTGCTCCTACCAGGATATAACTTTTCCCAGGAGAGGTCTTCAAAGGGCCAACATAATCAATTTGCCAGGGGCTCCGCAGAGTCTTCTTGTGTCTGGTGTGTTGGGCAGAGGCTTGGTTTGGGTGGTTGGCATTAAGCCTTACCCAACATTGTGGACAAGATGTAAGAATTGTTTCAAACTGACTATCGAGGCTGACACTCAGAATAGAGGTTGGCCTTCCCTGGGTGGCCTCTTCTGATGTGCAACCACTCAGCCAATCTTGCTCAATCTTCCCCTTCATTGTTCTCCACAGGAATTTTTGGTGGGTGATCTGCCTGCTGTTCCATTTTGCAGCAGCTCTTCCCTTCTGGGCATGGCCTTTGACCCATCCTACCTTTGAGGGTCTTGAGTGACCTATTTCTCAGAATCATTGCCAGTCTCCAGCTCTCCAGATTGATTAGATTCCCCCTGCCACATCCATTCAGTGGCACCCTTGTAGCAGTGCCAGGGAGCCTCAGGGCTTGAGCTGTCCTCAGTTGCTCTTTCTTCCCTTCCACCATCTCCTGGTGGGCCTCTGTGCTGGGGCAAGTCCTGAGTGATCTGGCAGCTTGGGCACTGTGCTGCTGTGTGGCAGTGCTGGGACTGCAGGCAAGGAGAGTCCAGGGCTGCTTGTGGGAGAGAGCTGTGCTCCAGACCAGCACTGCCATAAGAACAGGAGGTCTCCTCATGCCTTCATACCCCAACCCCTTCCTATTACAGACTGCCCCTACTCAGAGTCCATACTGGATACCCTGACCCCCTTCCAGTATAGACTCAGTCCAAACAGTTTCTTTAACCCCTCCCAGTACAGATGTGGCCTCATTCCAGTACAAATTGGATCCTACTGTCCTCTAGCCCTGCAGCCTGGGTCCCATCCCAGTACAGAATATATCCCAAGGCTCCCTTCCCAGTTCAGCGTGCATCCATCCCATTACAAACTGCACACCCTCATGCCCTTCCAGTACAGTCTGGACCCTTGTCCCAGTCCAAACAGGATCCCTTTCATCCTTGTAGGTACACATTAGGCCTTGTCCCAATAAAAAGTGAATCCCTTTATGCCCTTCCAGTGCAGCCTGGACCCTGTTCCAGTACAAGCTGCGTTCCCTGTGTACCTTTCAGTACAGTCTGATCCTCACATAGTACAATTGGGAACCGTTTATCCCCTCCCAGTACTGACCTGGTCACATCTCAGTACAAACTGCATTTCCTGAACCCCTCCCAGCTCAGATGTGGTTTTATCTCAGTACAAACTGCATCACATTGCCATCTCCCATACAGTTTGCTGTGCCAGTACAAAGTGCATCCCTTGGACCCCTTCCCAGTTCCTAATGCATCCCTCCACGTTAACTGTATACTACTGTTACAATCCAGTACAGACTGGGCCCACTCCCAGTGCAAACCGCACCTCCTGACTCTCTCCCAGTACAGACTAGGCCCTGCCCAAGACAAACTGGTGCCCTGATCCCATCCCAGTAAAGTACACGTCCTGTCCCGGAGGAAATGGCTCCAATGGCATCACCCAGTACAGACTGGGGACCTTCCTAGAGCAAACTGCATCTCCTGATCTCCTCCCAGTACAGACAGGGTCTCATCCCACAGCAAAGTTGAAGCTCTGACCCCCTCCAAGTGCCAAGTGCTTCGCTCCCACTGCAAACCAGAGAACAGGACTCCTTCCCAGGACAGACTGTGCCTGCTTCCAGGAAAAGCTGCACCACCTCAACCCCTCCTAGGACAAGACAGGAACCACTCCCAGTACAAGCTGCATTCCTTAACCACACCCCAGGCAGACTGGGAACCATCCCAGTACAACTTGAGTCCCCTGGACACATCCCAGTACAGTCTGGGACTCATCCCAGTACATATAGGGGTCCTTAATATCCTCCCACCACAGGCTGGGCCCTGTCACAGTCACAACTCCATACCCTAAGCACACCAGAGTCCAGTCTGGGCCATCTCCCATTTCAAAGTGGGTCCCATTAACATCTCCAAGCCCAGCCCAGGCTTTGTCCCAGGAAAAACTGATTCCACTCATCCCATCCTGTGCTGTTTCATATTTTTATCAGTGCTATAGACAGAGGGATGGAGACACCATCAACAAGGGTGCAGATGGCACCAAGCTGAGTGGTGTTGTTGAGATGCCAGAGGGACAGGATGGCATCCAGAGGGATCTGGACAGGCTGGAGAGGTGGTGCCCAGGTGACCCTCATGAGGTTCACCAAGAGCAAGAGCAGGGTCCTGCAGCTGGGCTGGAACAATCCTCACTATCAATACAGGCTGGGAGAGGAGGTGTTAGAAAGCAGCCCTGAGGAGAAGGTCTTGGGGGTGCTGGTGGGGGAGAAGCTGGCCAGGAGCAGACAGTGTGAGCTTGCATTCCAAAAGGCCAATGGGAGCCTGGGCTGTATGCTAAGCAGCATAGCCTGAGATGGAGAGAGAGGATCCTGCCACTTTGCTCTGGTAAGACCTCCCCTAAAGCCCTCAACACAGGAAGGACATGGAGCTGATGGAGAGCATCCACAGGAGGGCCACAGAAATGATCAGGGGCTTGCAGCAGCTCTGCTGTGAGGACAGGCTGAGGGAACTGGGGGTGTTCAGCCTGGAGAAGAGGAGGCTCTGGAGCGACCTAATAGCAGCCTTCTAGGCTAGGAAGAACTCCTTCACTATGAGGGTGGTGGAACACTGGAACAGGTGTCCCAGGGAGGTGATTGAGGCCTCTTCCTGGAGATATTCAAGGTGAGGCTCCCACTTCAGACTTCCTGTGCTCTGACCCTCACCTGCATCCCCTCCCACCCCTGACTGACCCTGCTTGGCACCTGGCACAGGGCAGGGGATGGGAGCTGCCAGAGGAAGAGGAGTAGGAGGTAGCCTGTGGCTTAGAAGCTCATGGACACCAGGAGCAGATGGGTGGCAATGCCATGGGCAGCTCAGCTGTGCCTCAGGATCTCCTGCACAGCAGCAGCCACAAGGCTGGACAGGGGCTGGGAGGTCACTGCTGGCTCAGCAGCTGAGAGGGCAGCAGCAGGGAGAGGGCAGGAAAGGAATGGGAGGTCCCTTCTTGCTGTAGCAGCTGTGAGGGCAGCCCCTGACTTCTGACTGGGCTCTGTGCTTTGGGAATCCCAGATGCCAGAATCCCCAGCAGGGTATCAGAAGGCATGTGGTGGACAAGGGACTTATGTGACTCCCTGTCTCTAAGCACCTGGTGGGCCCTGCAGGAAGAGCCTTGGAGCTGGGTTATCACCTCCCTGCCACCTGAGGGCCTGAGGGGACAGCAGCAGGGACAGGGCTTGGCTGTGGCTGCTGGAGAAGCTGAAAGGCAGCAGCAGGGATCTGCCTTGGAAGGCCCTGGAGAAGATTCTTGTGCCTGCTCAGCTGCCAGGCCACAAGCAGTCTGAGACCTTGGGCCAGCATTTGGACATCAGGGATGGCTGAGAAGCTCCTAGGGCACAAGGAGGTACATGGCCATGAGGTGAGTGTGAGCACACTGCAAATTCCAATCCCTTTGTGCCATTGGCAAGCAACAGGAGCAGGAGGTGACCTGTGGCTGAGCAGCTCATGGACAGAAGGGAGGAGATGGGTGCCAATGCCATGGGCAGCTCAGCTGTGCTTCAGGCTTTCCTGCACAGCAGCAGGCTCAGGGCTGGGCTGGGGACTGTGCCTTCCCTTGTGCCTGCCAAGCTGAGAAGCAGCAGCAGGGAGGTGCCTTGGCTTTTGCTTTGCAACTGGAGGTTCTGATCAGTGCCCAGGCAGAAAGGCCTCTGGCAGGGACCACTGCCAATGGCCTGGGCTGGAGCAGAGCCTGAGCAGAGTGCAGAAGGCCAAGTGCAGCTGGGCTATGGCAGGAGGAGTGTGGCCATCCAGACACACAGGCTGTCCTCTCCTGCACTCAGCACTGCTGTGGCCACATCTGGATTCTTAGTGTCTGGCTTTGGGACTTCTGCTCTGAAGGACTTTTGAAGAGCCTGAGAAGCTTCAGAAGATATCTGCAAGGACTGGGGTGGAGAGCCTGAGGAACTGGGGCTTCTGTAACCTGGTGAAGTCCAAGCTCAGGGCACTACAGATGCAGTGTGCACATGCTTGAAATCTGGAAATGATGCAGCTTCCAGTGATTGTGGGACAGGAATACAACCTCCATAGAGTGCAAATTTTAGGGTCCAGAGTGGAGAGGTTCTGAGGTGGTTTGAGGCCAGGCAGATCCTTTCTTGCCCTTGAGAGTATTCAGGAGTTGAGGAGAACGAAAGGTCACTCAGAGGGGATCCTCATGGTCCAAGAGGTCCTGGCTCTGTGTTTCAAGAAATGGCCACGGGAAGCAGAGACAGAGCAGGGAGGGTACAGAAATGTCATGGTGAGAGCTGCTAGGAAAGCAAGATGGGTGTTAAGAGCATGAAGAGAAAGAGCTGCAGGCATGGGGCAGTGTAGCACCATCTGCAAGGCTGACAGCTCAACAGGACTGAGGTCTTTCTCATCCTGTCTATGCCAGTTGCCTCTCCCACCAAGGCCAGGGAGGTGAAACTTTAGCTTGAGCCTCTCTTCATTTGACTGCCCAGGCTCTGTGGTCAGGGATTGGCCTTTCTGCTGCAGAAACCAAACCCAGTGTGGGGGACAGTGTAGGACAACCTGTGGTGGGGATGGCAATAGGCATTGGCAAGGGTGGAAGTCATCAGGAGAACCCAAGGTTTTACCTTCTTGGCTATGGCAATCATCCACCACCAAGGGCTGTGAGGAGACTTCCTAAGGCACCAGGGAGTCCTCAGTGCTTCCTTAAACACCCCCAGGAAGGCTGGGGACTCTCATCCCCTTTTCCTTCACTCAGCATCACAAACCCTACACCCCACAGCACCTGAGGAGCCCTGACCCATACATGAGGGACAGGATCTGCCTGCCCAGGCACTGTGGCCAGGATTTGGCCTTTCTATTCCATAAACCAAACCCAGAGTTTGCTCTCCTGCACTTTGCCTTTGTCTACTGCAATCATGGCCTCCACTGAGCTGCTCTAAGGAGCCCTTGGGAGGCTTTGTTGGTAATGCCCCTCAGTGGGGCCAATCAGTGCTTCAAGGCACTTTATGTTTTCCTTCTGACTTCTGAAGAAGTTTCTTCAGTCTTCTCTCAGTACCTGAGGTTCCTGCAATGAGTCCCAAGTGCCCTAAGGAGATGTTTGTGTCTCTGCACTCTTCTTCAGGATTTCAAAGTGCACCTCACAAAGCTCAATTTTGTATGTCAAAGATAAAATATTTTACTCCCTTTCAGTTCAGAGCAGAGATGATAATTCCCCAAGTGACACTGACCCAGGCTGTCTCAGCAGGACATCTGCACTTGCAGGAACATCTGTCCTTCCGTCTGACATTGAATGGACAACTTTGCTCCTCACCCTCCCCAACCTCCCCATTGCTGTCACTGCCCACCTGGGGCTTACAAGGTGATTCAGCAGAATGTGTTCTAATCCAAGAGCCTCTGAATGACAGAGTGGACAAGGACAAGGCTGACCCTGACTGGCTGCAAGGGATCCTGAAGTCAAATCTATTTCTATGGCTGTGCCTGGAGAGAAGCACCAAGGACAAAGATACAGGGACAGAGCTGGCTGGGTTCAGTGCAGGATAGAAACCTTGCCCCTGGTGACAACAAAGGTGTCTGTCCAAAGACACAGAGTGGTGGAGAGGAGGCTGGCAGAGGGTGCCCGGGAGTTCAGGTTCCTTCTCCTGGAGCTCAGGGCAAACCCTCACAAAGCTTTGGCATTCTTAGGGCAAAAGAACTGAGCCTGGAGAAGTCTGACTTGGTGCTGTCCCTTGGTGCAGATTGTCCCTGAGAAATGTCTGACTGGGGGAGATGCTGGACACAGCTGCTGTGATCCAGGAGAGCTCCAAGGCCCTGGCTTTAGGGTCACTGTTTTTAGAGGTGGAGATCCTTGACTGTTTCTCTGATCTGGAGAACCTTGGATGCTGAATCATCCTGGGAGTTGTTGCCACTTGCACAGAGCCTGAAGGTTTTGACCTCCAACGTTTTCTATCAGCTCCCTGTTGGCTGTGGTCCAAGCACAGATGATTAGGTGGTGTTGGATGATAGGTTGGACGCGATGATCTTGAAGGTCTCTTCCAACCTGGTTTATTCTATTCCATTAATTCTGAGCTGGCAGGACGTGACCAACCCCCAAGGCACAGGGAGAGCAGTGCAAGGCTGGGAGAGCAAGAGTGCAGCACACCAAGGACACCTCTCAGTGATCTATTTCTCTCTGTTACCCTGGGCTACTTCATGGTCTAGGCCTTTTCTTTGTTTGTTTGTTTTTAACCTAAAATGAGAATGCATGTTGTGTTGTGAGGAATTTTGACTTTCCCATTAACTATTTAAAATTAAGGCAAACTGGTGAGGTGACACAGAAATCCATATGGACATTTTCTCTAGTCACACAACAATTAAACAATCATAACAGTCAGTCCTAATTCGCATGGTGCTGTGGTGCATTCTTCTGAGTGATGCTTTTGATCCCAGATTATCCTAACAGTTGTTGTGATCGATGTTCGACTGCATGGGAAATGCTGTGTGCTCATGGCCTTGATTCCTCTGCCGTTGTTTGTTGTGATGATTGCAGCTGACATGGGGTAAACATTTCTTGCTGGTATCACTAAACCCCCTTAGCTATAAAATATACATCCTCTCTTTTGTTTTGTTGATTTTTTCTTGATAGATTTTTAAACTTTTTTCTTTTTTAATTTTATTATTTTTATTTTTAAAATTTTATTTTAATTTTATTTTTTAAGTATTTTATTTTTTAAACTATTTTTCTTAATTTTAATTTTTAATCCAATTTTTAACATTTATTATTTTTTGATCTTATATTATTTTTAAAAAACATTTTAATTATTTTTTTATGTTTTATTTAATCTGTTTTTTAAATTTCTAATATTTTTATTTCAATTTAAAAAAATAATCCATTTTAAAAAATATTAATTGTTTATTTAATCTATTTTTTAATTTTTTTAATTTTATTTTGTTTTGGTTTTTATTTCTTAAACTTTTTTTAAAAAAATACATTATTTTTCTTTTTATTTTTATTTTATTTTTTAATGTTATTTTAATTAATTTTTATTTTTTAATTTTAATTATTTTTTATTTAATTTTAACATCTAATTTTTTAATGTAATTAATGTTTTTAATATGCCTTTTAAATATTTTTTCTTTTGTTGTTATCTGTATTTTTTGGCCTATAATTTTTAATAATTTTTTAGGTAATTTTATTTTTCTTTTAAATCTACTTTTATTTATTGATTTTTTATGGCTTTTAATTTTTCTTGAATTTTATTTAACATACTTTAATCTTGTATTAATTAATTTTAATGTTATTTTATAATCTAATTTTTTAATTACTTTTTATTTAATTTTAAATTTTATTTTATTTTATTTTTTCCTTTTTTATTTTATTTTCAACCTTTTTTGTATTTAATATTTTGTCCTTATTTTTCATTTTTAACTTTTGTAAATTTCTATTTTGCTAATAACCCTTATGTTTTTTGTTAATAGTTATTTTTTGTTAGTAATCCTTATGGGGTTTATTTGTTTGGGTTTTTTTTAATTATTATTATGTTAAATTGTTTTTTATATTAAATACTTTTTCTTTCTTTTCTATAATTTGCTTTTTTTATTATTATTATTGTTGTTATTTTGTATTTTTACTTTGTAGTAGTACTTTGTGCTGTTAGCCAAACACCAAACTCAGGTGTGAGAGGCAATGCACCAGAATGGACTCTCCAGACTTTCTATTAGCTGAGGAAGGAGGTGGATGTGGAAAGTTTCATACATCTGATTGGTGCCTAAAGATTGAGGCCAATGGGGAGACAGCAATAAATATAGCCACCAACAGCAGGGAAACAGCTCATGGACCAGTCCAAACCTGGATAGGACTGGAATGGGACACATTGTCTTGATTGCCTGGTGGGCCATGGGTCAAATGAGTGTCATTCTTCTCTCTTTGTGCAGCAGCAGCTCTAATCTTTCTACCATGTCTGATACCCTGGTTTGTATGGCTTATCCATCCTGCAGTCAGGCAGGTGCAGGTTGTAGCCATATCAAGTGAGCCAGAAAAGGCTACAAAAAAGAGCAGTGTGATGTATCTGCAAATAAGATCAACATCAGAAACGAGCCAAGAGGAAAGGATTTAGTTAATGGGGAATTAATTTTGTAAAGGCAATTATTAAAGCAAGGAGAGGAGAGGTTGATGGGATCAAAAGGAGGGAGTGTCTTTACAAAGGAAGAATTGGCTAAGAGGGAGTTGGAAGAGAAAGGGAGGAACCAGACAGTTCACCTTCCCTATGTGTATGTAAATCACAAAGGGGCCTCTGCTAAGTCCCTTCCCTTGAACCTTGCGGTAAATCAGTAGCGGCCTGTCTGAAGATAGCAGACACTGAACACAGCCTGAACTGCTGAACTTTTAGTCCACAGCACAGGCTTAGACTACTGAATATTAACTTCTCCACCCAGAGAAGTGGAGAACCTAATTCAAATGAGCATAGAATGTATGAAGCAGGGAGGGGTTGTGTGAAGGGGGACATGTAGCAGGGGTTTTGGGAAAGACTAAATCCTGAGTACCTGAGCCAGTGGGGAAAGGGAGAGGGAGGTTCGTGTCCAGAAATGTAGGATGAAAGGGGAGCTGTGCCTTCAGCAATGAGAGAGACCCCACAGGGAGTTCTCCTGTGGACTCTCCCTTTATTCAAAGGAAGTTTTACAAGACTCCTCTGTCTCTGTTATGAACTTCTAGATGGGAAGAATTTTTCCTTGTATATTGCACACCCAGGGAGCACAGCTGCTCCTGTCTGCAGCCTCTGGGTCACAGCAGACAGGACAACACTGAATCAGAAATGGTCTGAAGAAAGACTCTGGTGGGGAAACAACATTCTCACAAGGGTAACAGCACCAGCAGCAGCCAAAAAGAGAGAAACCAGACTGTGAGTGACATCAGAACTGCTCTGCAGGAAAGGACAAAGAGTTTATTGTTTCTGAAAGCATCCAGGGATCAGTTTGCTTAGGGCAGCCTTGAGCTCCTGGTTCCTCAGGCTGTAGATGAGAGGGTTCCCTGCTGGAGGCACCACTGAGTACAGAACTGACACAACCATGTCCAGGGATGGGGAGGAGATAGAAGAGGGCTTCAGGTAGGCAAAGGTTACGCTGCTGAGAAAGAGGGAGACCACAGCCAGGTGAGGGAGGCAGGTGGCAAAGGCTTTGTGGCGTCCCTGCTGAGAGGGGATCCTCAGCACTGCCCTGAAGATCTGCACATAGGACACCACAATCAACACAAAACAGACAAATGCTAAACAGACACTGGCCGCAAGAAGCCAAATTTCCCTGAGGTAGGATGTGGAGCAGGAGAGCTTGAGGATCTGGGGGATTTCACAGAAGAACTGCTTCACAGCATTGCCTTGGCAGAGGGGCAGGGAAAATGTATTGGCTGTGTGCAGCAGAGCATAGAGAAAGCCACAGCCCCAAGCAGCTGCTGCCAGGTGGAGACAAACTCTGCTGCCCAGGAGGGTCTCATAGTGCAGGGGTCTGCAGATGGCAACATAGCGATCGTAGGACATGATGGTGAGGAGAAAATACTCTGCTGACATTAGGAATACTAAAAAGAAGACCTGGAGAACACATCCTGCATAGGAGATGTCCCTGATGGCCCACAGTGAATTGTCCATGGATTTGGGCACAGTGGTGGAGATGAATCCCAGATCGAGGAGGGCAAGGTTGAGGAGGAAGAAGTACATGGGGGTGTGGAGGTGGTGGTCCCAGGCTATGGTGGTGATGATGAGGCCATTGCCCAGCAGGGCACCCAGGTAGATGGCCAGGAAGAGCCAGAAGTGCAGGAGCTGCAGCTGCCTTATGCCCGTGACTGGCAGGAGGAGGAAGTGGGTGATGGAGCTGCTGTTGGCCATCTGCTGCCTCTGGCCATGGAGACCTGTCCAAGGAGGGAAAGATAGAGACAAGTTAGGGCACACTTCTGTCATGCTCATTGTAAGCCCTGTCCCTGAGCTGCATGAGGAATGGATCAGCTCATTCCCCATCACTACCAACCCAATGGCAGATTTCATGACAACTTCAAATGCAACAGGGACCCAGAATTGCCATGAAGATTCCTCTGGTGTCAGAACAGAAAGTGACCAACAGCCCAATCCCATGGAATAAGAGTCCCATGGAAAGGGGGAGAAACAGGGAGCAGGCCTGCAGTGCTGCAGAGACAGTGAAGGGAAGAGAGAAAGGCAAAGGGGCTGGGGGTGAAGCCTTCTCCTTACCCAGCTCTGCTCACAGGATGGAACTGAAGGGCTTTGGTCATCCTTCTGTGTGCACACTCCAGGAGCCTTCAGCTGAATGTCAGCTGCTGAGATGGAAATGCCTGCAGGAGCTACAGCATTGACCTTTCCTCCAGCGAGCTCTCAGTCACTCTCCCAGTCCTGGACACCTCAAAGCTCTCTCTGCCTTCCTCATCTCTCTGAGATCCTCTGGCAGTGTCCTCAGCCCTGCTGTGCTGTGTAGAGGAGCAGCTCCTGGTCAGAGCTGTCTTCTGCAGCGCTGCCTGCTTGCCAGCAGCACCTTCCAGCCCAGGAGCCTGGCCTAGCTCAGCACAAAAGGACCAGCCCAGGTATTTTAAAGGATCCCTCTGGTGGCTTTGCTGCCAAGTCCATGAACCTCAGAGACTGAGAAGCTGATGAAACCTCTCCAGAAGTCAAAGTCAGTTTCAAACTCTGAAGTTTCTTCTACTCTTAATGGGTCCCAGTGAAGCATACTGGGAAAGAGTCCCCAGGGTCTGGTCAGAGCAGGATACAGTGGAAGCAAGGGGAGCATCACTGGAGGCACTGAAGCATCTCCAGGCTGTGGTGAGAGCAGAGAACTGAGGCAGTGCTGACAGGTCAGGACAAGCAGCTCAAGGTGGCTCTGCTGCTGAGGAATCCTGGAGGGGTTTCATTGATCCAAAGGGCCAAGCCCCGACCCCCATCCCCTGGCACAGCAGATCCTGTCCCTCACCTGTGGCTCTGGGCTCTGCTGGGGGAAGTGGGGAGTGAGGAGGAGCAGTGACCAGGGTAGGACCTTGTCAGGTTTTGCTGTGGTTTGCTTGCAAAGAGACAACTCCTGCTGAAAAGGAACGAAATGTACCTTTAAAAATAGTTTTGATCAGATGCTTTGTGTAATAAAATCTTCTCCAATTAGCTGCAGATACCTTGGCAATAATGAGAGGTTCAACAGTATTTAATGAGCCCCATGGAGTATTTGGGGCTGATTACATGATGCTCAGGTACTGCCAGGAGACTCTGCCAAGCTACTGCCAAGAAGCCTGTCAACAAGTCCAAGTCAGAAGAAAACTCCAAAGTCCCTTGAAGCACTGATTGGCCTCACTGAGGCTTGTTACTGACAAAGGCTCCCCAGGGACTCGTTAGAGCAGCTTGTTAGAGGCCAGGATTGCAGGGAGACAAAGGTAAAGTGCAGGGGAGAAAAACTTGCCTTTGTTCTAGGAAGCAGAAAGACCAAGCCCTGAGCACTGCCCTTGCAATAGAACAACCTCAAAGTCTCAAAGCCAAGTTTCTCCTCACAGGCCTTGGTGGCAGAGGCAACTGCCAGAGCCAAGGGGACAAAGACCAAGGACAGAGACCAAGGCCTCTGAGCCTTGCCAGAACTCTTGGCTATCCCTACTGCAGCCTGTCCTACACTGTCCCATGCCTGCAACTCTTTCCCTTCAGGCTGCTGACACCAATCCTGCTTCCTCATCCAGCTCTGCCCCTGCTATTTCCATCCCTTCCCTGAGCTGTCTCAGCTCTCCCTGCCATTTCCTGACACCTCTGGATGGCCTCATGCATAGCAGCTCTGCCCTTGAAGGGACATTTCTTTGGCCTCCTCTCCACTCTGAACCTTCCAAACTGCACTTTCTGAAGGTTTTGGTCTCTTTCCACTCTCCAGAAGATCTCCATCCTCTCTGAAACCACCCTTCAGCCATGTGCACACTGCTATGGCAGTGCCCTGAGCCTCCATTCAGCAGGCTGAAGCAGCCCAGCGCTCAGCCTCTCCACAGAGATGTCAGCTCCCATCCTGGAAAATCTCCTCTGCAGCCTCCCCAGTTCCTGGCTTCCCCTTCAGACTTCTGAACTCTGCACCCAGATACCAGGAATCCAGATGTGGCCACAGCAGTGTTGAGCCTGCGGGAGGACAATTCCTGTGTCTGGGTGGCCACTTTTCGCCTGCCACAACCCATCAGCAGTTGGCCTTCTTCCCTGTGTGCAGGGTTTGTTCCATCCCAGGGCATTTGGAATAGGGAAAAGAACCTCAGGAAAGTCTTGCTCAGTATTGCTCTATGAAATGCAGACAGGCCTTAGGCCTGGTCCTTGAAATGGGAGCTTAGGAGAAGACAGAGGCTTAGGGCCTGCTCTTGAAGGCAACATTTGCCCCAGCTCTTCCCAGAGAGGTCCTTGCTGTCCCCTGTTCTGCTCCCTCAAGCAGACCAGCACTCACACATGCCCTGCACTATAACAGCCATGCAAACAAAGCTGACCAAGCTCAGGGTTAGTGCTCCAACCAACTTCCTGAGTCTGAAGCCCAAGGCAGGAATCCACAACCATAGCCAGGCCCAGAGCTCTGAGAAGCCCCAGGTGCTGTCTTCCTTTTGCACTTCATGCAGCATCTGCTTGGTTCCCATACCTCACTGATCACAGAATGGGCTGGGCTGGAAGGGACCTCCAGAGGTTATCTTGTCCAACCTTCCCAGGGACATCCTCAACTACATCAGGTTGCCCAGAGCCCTGTCAAGCCTCACCTTGAAGATCTCCAGGGATGGGATACCTACCACCTCCCTGGGCAACCTGTTCCAGTGTTCCACTACCCTCCTGGTGCAGAACTTGTGCTGGCTCCTCCTTCCTGCACAATCCTGCTTTGTTCCCATCTCTCACCCATGTCTATAGATGTCCTTCCTCTCTGATCCATGGAAACACAACAGCTTGTGTTCAGTGCTGTGCCCACTCCTCCTTCTGAGACAAAGACCGTGCCTGGAGCCATTCCCTCCTGAGCAGCTATTTCTGCAACCTGTTTCACTCCTCCCTGGGAAGCTGATCCTGCACCTGCAGTCCTATTGCAGAGGACTGGGAGAGCAGAGGTCTTCACCATGGCCTTTTCTGCTTCACTTTCTGCTGAGCAAGGCAGAAAGCATCAGGCCAAGCTGTGCCAAGCAGAGGCCCTTTCCTTTGCAGCATTGTTTCATTTGTGCCATCTCACATCTCCTTGATCAGCCACAGTTGTATTTGGGAGCACTGCCCCAGGGGCACAGATTCCTGACCAGCTGAGGGCAAATCTTTTCCTGCCTTTCCTGCCACATCTCCAATACTTTCCCTTTCCCCCTGGTGCAGCCCACCCTGTGTGTTTGTTCCTTATTATGGGATGGTGACAGCCTGGATGGATGCACAGCCTGAGTATTCTTCCCACAGAGGTGCCTTGACTTCAGGCAGTCAATGTTTGCCAATCAGTTAGGTTGCATCTCTGGACACATTTGGAATAGTTCTTGCTTGCATCAGGAGCCTCTTCCATCCCCATCCTGTGTTTCTAATTCTGGATTATCCTTAAGGGAAGTGTTCATCCACAAGCTCAACAGGAGCCACCAGTGTGCACTTGCAGCCCAGAGAGCCAATTGCATCCTTGGCTGCATCAAGGCAAATGTGACCAGCAGGGCCAGGGAGAGGATTCTCCCACTCTGCTCCGCCTTGGTGAGACCCCACCTGGAGCTCTGTGGCAATTCTGGAGCATCTATTACAAGAAGGATCTGGGGGTGCTGGAAGGTGTCCAGAGAAGGACCACGAGGATAAGCAGAGGGCTGGAGCTGCTCTGCTATGAGGACAGACTGAGAGAGTTGGGGTTGCTCAGTCTGGAGAAGAGAAGGCTCCAAGGAGTCCTTCTTGTGGCCTTCCAATATCTGGAGGAGTGTTGCCTGTCGTAGACGCGGCAACCTGGCTCAGGAACGGCACGGCGGCCAACCCCAGGCTGCTCGGTCCATCAGCTCGCAGACACCAATGTGGTGGACGGCAAATGGCCTTTATTAGTGAACGACACTGCACTATGTAACTGAGGTTTGTGTCACTTCCGTCTGCTTGCACCGTAAGCTGAACGCTATTGGCTATCAGGAGAGGGGCCCTATCTTCCCGTACAGCACGAGATCTTCCGTCCGCTGGGTCCTAGCTACCTACAATTCCCCCCTCCCTGTGCATAACCAAATTAGCTAAAATATAACAATCCTGAGAAATATAACAATTTTGAAAGTATACATCATAAACTTGAATAAAAAATTAGAATATTAGAATAAACCAAACCAGGTTGGAAGAGACCTTCAAGATCATCGTGTCCAACCCATCAACCAATCCAACCCACCCAAACAGCTAACCCATGGCACCAAGCACCCCATCAAGTCTCCTTCTGAACACCTTCAATGTAATGTAAGGCACAGTGAACAGGTGGAAATTAGGGAGATAACAACAGGGTGTAACTTGAGGTAACTAAGGATAACTGGGGATAACACTGAGTAAATACATTCTTAAAGCAGTTGCTGGTGTTCTACCAACATAATGTAAACATTCTTTAGACAGCTCAAGGCATCACAGCCCCCTCTGCGGAGGCTATTTTGCCGTTCTCTGGATTCTGCCAGTGTGGAACTCCCAGGCTTGGACAGGACACTTGCCAGCTCGTCATCTTCTCTTGCCACTGGGGTATATGGGTCACAGGGGTGTCCGATGATCCGGTCCTGTGAACAGAAACTCACAGCTTTCATTAGTTTTATTCCACATCAGTTTAATTGGTGGAAGTGGGTGTGCGGCAGTGGCCCTTAGAATAAATTTGTCACCCTGGCTTTTAATAGGGCTAGAGCATCCCTTCCCAACAGGGGTGGGACTCCTGACATGACATATGGAAAAAGGGTGATGGTTTTCTCCGGTCCAGTTTCACTGTGAATTGTAATTGCTACCAATTGAGCGCTCTTCCAAGCTCGGGTCAATCCCCCAACTCCACCCACCATGGGGGCATCTCCCAATTTCCAGCATGGAGGCCAATTTGTCTCAGGAATAACTGTAACATCTGCTCCAGTGTCAGTCAAAAGTGGACATGAATGGTGGTGCCATGGGGGCATTATAGAGAGAACAGATCCCCCACACCACTGGCGGGCTGTCATACTTTACTGCCAGGGCCACCCTAAGGTCTCGCCCCCAAGGGGCGGTCCTTGCTGTCCCTGAGATAGAGGCAGATTCGGTTGGACCATCGGTTGGGCCGTAAAGTTGGTCGCTTCTCAAGGGGGCAGCGAGTTCAGGAGCGCTTCGCCCCATCTGGGGTTGGCATAGTTGGGCCACCTCATGTCCCAAGTGGGAGAGGGCCGTGCATGGCCCGTGTGCCCTCTCCCCACCCTGTTTCCCTGGTTTTTAAATCTGCACTCCTTAGCAAAATGTCCTTTCTTTCCATAGGCCCATCACGGTCCTCTGGGTTGATTCTGGCGTGGGGGAAACGATGTTGGCGAATCCCCCAACCTAGGGCAGTTTGCCACCACGTGGCCTGCCTGGCACATCTAAAACATGCCATCACATTAGCTATTGCCGTGCGAGCAGCCACCTGAATTGGGGCCAGATGCTCTTCATTCACGACATGCTTAATCATGTCCACAAGACTTAACCCCGCTGGCAGTGATCATAGGATGTCTTTGGTGTTTGAATTACACTGCTGACATAAGCAGTCTGCAAGGACCGGGCCTTTTGCTTCCGCAGGCAGGGTCAAGGAGTTGACCGCTGCCTGGAGGCGATCCACAAATTGCGTAAAGCTCTCACTTTCGTTTTGCTTTACTGTGGACCATGGCGATGGCTTGGCGATAACTCTAGAGGCTGTGCGAATGGCCTCTCTAGCTGCACGAGTAGTTGTCATAACTTCATGGGCCCGCAGGCCTCGGGCCTGTCCCTGGGGGGTAATCATTGTTGGGTCTGTATCCATTAGCCGCTGCAGGCTGGAGCCGTGGAGCGGGTGATCTGCCCCAGTTACTTGAGCTAGTTGCCTTGCACAGTTGTCCTCCCATTCTTGTTTAAACACAATCATCCCTGCCCCATCAAAGATCAATCTACAGTTTTGCTTTATATCAAATGGGAGCATGTCATCTCCCCCAAAAAACCCATCTATGAGGGTGGAGACCATGGCAGAATTAAGCCCTTTGTCTGCAATTGCTTTAACAATCGCTTGCACATCCTTAGGGTTTATTGGTATGTGGACTCTTTGTCCCCTGTCCATCACCCGGACCGGGAACGCTAGTGTGGCTGCTGGGGTCCAATGGGCACATGCAATCTTTATTTTCCTCCAATCCGTGAGAGGAATTTTTCCCCCTCGTGGTCCCTCTTTATAGTGGATGGGGATACTTTGGCTTTTGACTCTGTCTACCCCTACCTCCTCCTCCTCTGACTTTGAATCAGTTGTGAGCCACTCGGCCCAGCTAGTGTCTGACCCAGAGTCGGAACTCAACTGTCCGGCTACTTCTGAATTCCAGTACTTTTTTGTTAGGCCCTGGCCCCACCCACCTCCCTTGCGGGCGGGCCGTTCTCTCTCTCTTGGCTCACTCTGCCTTCTGCTCGGTGGGGGGTTTGCCCTGTGAGGGTGTTTTTCCAGATGGTCACTCTGATTGGCTTTCCACCCCTCACTCACACTCCGCCCCGCCCACTTCCCTCTCGGGTGGGCCGCTCCTCCCTTCTTAACTCGCCCCCCTGTGCTGGGTTGAGGCAGCCTCCTTCCCCACCCCTGGCAACAATAAACACTCAGACAAATGGATTGCAAAAGTGATTGAAAGTTTAAATAGAAAGCAGTGAACTTTTACAGAAAGCCAAAAGCGCAGTGTCAAAGAAAAATCCCAAAGCAGACCCAGAGAGATCCCATCCCCACCTGAGGGTACACCCAAGACCCCCAGGGCTCCTTCTTCCCCCTCCCACTGCTAGGCTAGTCTCAGCTGGCCAGATCTGAGACTGCCCATCCCCCCATGGCCTTGGGCCTAGCCAGGCCCAAAGCCAGGAGACATCTCCCCCAGTTACCGGCTGACGGAGGAGGAAGGAAAGAGACAGTGCTAGACTGCGCACTGAATCTTATAGTTGTGGTGGGTTGGAAGGGCTAAGGCCAAGAAGCCTCCTCCCTTCCCCCTTGTAAAGTAAAAGGGAAAAAAAAATTGAAGGGAAAGGAAAAAAAACTCGCAAGCTGAATTAGCAAAGCAGTGGAGCTATATTTACAAAGCAATGTAGAGAATGCAGGGGATTATTTACAAATTTGCAATATCTACAATATATACAAAGATATACAACAGAGTAACACAGAAATGAGAGTGAACCCCTCTCGGCAGAGAGGGGGGTTCCCCACCTCCTCTTTCCCCTCTTCCCCCCCCTTTCCCCAGATTAGGTTAGAAGAGAGAGAGAGCAAAAGAAAGAAGTTAAAAGCAGTTTTGTGTTAATTGGAAAGGAGTTAATACAGGCCTTATCAGTTTTTCTCTCAAGGCCGGAGCCTTGGCAGAAAGCCCAGCACAGGGACAGAGAGCAGCCGCACCGTAGAAAGGCGGAAGCAAGACTGAAGATAAGGTGCTGGAGAAACTCAGTATAGTCCCAGCTCAGAAAAGTGCTTCCTCCCACTCGTCCAATGAAATTAGTTTAGACTATTCCTTCCGTTTACCAACTTCCGTCCACCATATTCCCTTTCTTAAGGGGGCAACGTCAACCGGCCACAATAGTGGTGCAAAGGATTGTGGTATGAAATACTACCTAATTTCCTGTGTCCACCCCTCTGGGCTGGACTTCTGGACACAGGAAGTAAACATTGCAGGGGGGCACCCAGCTCAAACTGTAACACCCCCCCACCTTTCTCCTTCTCGTTCTCCTCCCCGTCCCGTTTGTGTGCGCTTATTGGTTGCAGCGCCTCCTCCCTGTTCCCGCCGGGGGCATGCTCGCCCCGCCCTTCCCCTTTTCGTTTGGCACCATCTCGGGGCGCATATGGCGGAGGTCTGGCCCAGACGTCCTCAGACTCTGATTTCCCCGTGGCACCCCAGGCCTCCTCAGCTAACCCACCCCAGAAGGATTTGGCTTGATTCTGTCCCTCCGCGAGCAGGTTGGGGTTCGGGGATTCCGGTGGTGCATCGCCCTCCTGCAATTCCTCAGGCTCGGCAGAATTGCCATCGTCTGGGGGATGCGAAGTCCACGTGGCTGCCCTGACTCCCCGCCTCGGGATGGCCAACAAACAGTCTCCTATCGCCCTCCAGATCCCCCTCTCCTGCCTGGCCCCCTGCAGAGCCCGCACGACTTTCCCCCACAACCTAAGATCCTTCCCACAGCCTGAGGACATCGTCTCCAGAGCTAGCGCTTCAGTGCATCTGCTCCACGTTTCTTGGTGGAGAATGTCCACCGGCTGGCTTATGACCCCAAGCTGCAACAGCCTCGCAACTGCGAGAATAAAATCTTCGGGTTCACAATCAATACCCCACTGCCTATGTAACTGCGACATGACCTTCACAAGGGCTTCCATCCTCCTTGTTGGTCCGGGAGCGTCCTCCCCGCCGGGCTGGTCCAGCCACTCCGGCCGCCGTTCACCTGATTCCAGGCGAATTCCCGGGTTTCGGCACCACTTGTTGCCTGTCATAGGTGTGGCTACCTGGTTCAGGAATGGCCAACCCCAGACCGCTCAGTCCATCAGCTCGCAGACACCAATGTGGTGGACGGCAAATGGCCTTTATTAGTGAACGACACTACACGATATAACTGAGATTTACGTCACTTCCGTCTGCTTGCACTGTAAACTAAACGCTATTGGCTATCAGGAGAGGGGCCCTATCTTCCCATACAACGCAAGATCTTCCGGCCACTGGAGCCTAACTACCTACAGTGGTGGAACCCACCTGTGTTTCTGGTGTGACAGGAGGATCCCCACACCTGGATGTGTTGGAAGTTGAGTACTGGGATGCAAGCCACAGTTTGCTTTCACTTGGAGGCATAGAAGGAGTCACTGGACTCGATTGCCCCAGAGCTGGAAACACAGCCCCAGCATTTGCAGCATTTGGACTGGGCATGGACTGACCCAGACTGTGCTGGAACAGAGTGGAGCTGCAGAGCACCTGCAGTGAGCAGCCCTCTGTGTACTGCAAAGCGACCTCCTGTGGAGTGGGAATGGACAGTACCTGAGGTGTGATGCTGATTGCTGATGGGCATGGTGCAGGTGGCACAGAATGAGGGCTTGGGAATATCAAAGGTTAAGTTGAAAATTTGCTGCCATTACTCCACACCATCCTGCCTCATGCCACCTTCACAGGGACAGTGCTGGCTGGAGCAAAGGACTACAGGGTCTGAAGTTCAGATGGCAACATGAGAGGCTTCCTGTTCTGGTTGCTGCTGTTGGGTTCTGGCTATCAGGTGCTGGCTCTTTGCTGAGGGGGAGGGCTGCAGGGGTTTAACTCCTGGCTGCTGCTGCTGACTGCTGTGCTTCTTTCTGCAAACAACCTCAGGTCAGTGTGCACTATGGGATCTCCTTTGGATTCAACTCTTTTGATCTTATCTCAAGTCCTTATCCCAGCCCAGAGGGTTTTTTGGTTCCTCTGTGTGCTATTTTTTGCTTCCTTCTGGTTTGGAGGGGAACAGGCAGCTTAACCTCTTCTCAGCTCTTCAACCTGTTCCAGCCCCAGAGTGGAAAGCCAACAGAAGCTTTCTGAGTTCCTCCAAAGATCTCCATGAGCTTCCCCCTACACTCTCCAAAGATCCCAAAAGTCAGTCCCAGGACCATCCTAATTCCAAACACCTAAGATCACCTGAAAGCCCCTGAAGAATGCCTCTGAGATGCCCCTCAAGACTCCTCTGAGAACCTCATTTTCCCCTCCCTGAACTGGGCACACAGCTCCACCCCATCCCTTGGGTGCAAATGCCCCCAAAATTCAGGCATTGAGGCAGGGATATCTGAAATAAAAGCAAACAGACAGGATTTGGGTAACTTTTGGGTTTTATTGAGACAATTGGTCAATGGACAGAGGATTTCTTACCCCAGGGAGACACAAAGCATAAGGGAAGAACCAGACAGACCCTGGCAAAGCCCTGCCCAGCTCCACTGGGAGCTCCAGCTGTGTCGACTCAGCACTGTAATTGTTCTCATTAGCAATAATTGGTGTTCAGAAGGGCAGGAGGTGTTTGTTGCTGCTGATGTCCCCAGTCCCTGAGAAGTGCAGACATAAAAGGGATGATTTTGGAGCTGGAAAGGCCCTCTCAGAGGGGCCGCGATTACCCAACAGATTCTAAGTGGATTTATACCTCCCCTCCAATGCAGGCTGCTCTCTGGTGTGGATGTAGCGGTGCTTGTTGAGATAGCCTTTCTCGGTGAAGCTCTTGCCACAATCAGCACAAGTGAATGCCTTCTCACCAGTATGAGTGCGGCGGTGGGAAATGAGATAGCGCCAGTGGCTGAAGCTCCTCCCGCAGTCAGCACATGTGAACGGTTTCTCACCCGTGTGGGTGCGGTGGTGGTCAATGAGAGTGCGCCTATGGCTGAAGGCCTTGCCGCACTCAGCACAGCTGAAGGATCTCTCGCCAGTGTGCACATGACGGTGCTTTGTGAGGTTCCCCATCTGGGTGAAGCCCTTACCGCAGTCGGCGCAGCAGTACGGCTTCTCACCGCTGTGGATGAGTTGGTGCCGGATGTATTTAGTACTCGTGGTAAAGCACTTGCCGCACTCAGCACAGGGGAACAGATGCTCTCCGGTGTGGATGCAGCGATGGATGGTAAGACTGGAGATGCGTTTGAAGTTCTTGCCACAGTCCCAGCAGGTGAAGGCCTTCTCCCTGGTGTGGATGATGTGGTGTCACCTAAGAGTAGAGATCTGCCTGAACCGCTTGCCACAGCTGTCACAAGGGAAGGGCCTCTCTCCAGTGTGGGTGAGGAAGTGCTGGGTGAGATGAGAGTTCCAGCGGAACCTCTTGCCACAGTCACCACAAACGAAGGGAAAAGTGCCAGGTTGTAGGCAGAAGTGCTTCACAAGCTCTGAGCTATCTGGGAAGCTCTGCCCACACTCAGGGCACTGATTCAGCTCTTTGGGTGACACTGAGGGACCTGCTCTGGCTTCATCCTCCTCCATACATTCCTCCCCCTCATCCTGGTCACCTTCATCATCATCATTATCATCCTCTTCACAGTTGTCATTCTCAGCATCATCCTCCATCTTCTCCTCTTTTTCCTCCTCATCCTCCTCTCCCTTGGGACTGCACATTGGCTTCTCCAACTTGATCTCTGGGTGCTGCTTCTCCTCCCAGCTCTTGTCTGGGTTCTTCTGTGAGGCCATACTGTGGCAGGAAGGGGTCACAGCTCTGCAATAAGGAAGATGGAAGCACCTGAGCCCAGGATCTCAAACCCTCAGATCCTGCCTGGGTCATGACAGTCCCTGACTCCCAACACCCAGCTGGGGGAGAGAGTACAGAGGGGACCTCAAACCTTCAGTTTCTGCCACAGTGTGGGCGCAGACCTCCAATACCTGTGCTGAGACCCCAGGTTCCTGTGATCAGTGCGCTGAGGCATCCTGGGACTTACACATGGTCTTGTCCTACTCTCCTCAAGCCTGGTAGCATTGGCAGGGTGGTTCCTGGTCCAGGCCCTGTCCTTTCATCTCCCCTGGCTCAGACAATGGAGGCAGCAGCACTGAACAAGGAACACCAAACCACCTCCAACCTTCTCCCACCACCCTCCAGATCCCAACCCCCAAACATCATCCCCTGCTCACAACTCACCCCAGCAGCCTGGAGCATTCCTCAACTCCCACAACACCTGGTGTGCCTCAGAGCTCCTGGAGAGGTGAAATATGCTGGACAGGAGGAGGTGGAGGAGGTTGGGAGCTGCCCTGGGGGCTGGGGTCCTGCTGTTAACCCACTCTGGGTTTCTTAACTGTTGGGCTGCTCCAAGGGGCAGATCTGCAAACTCTGCTCTTCCACAGCACACAGGGGCAGGGATGATGGAGAGAGGACTCAGCCCCTGACAGAGAGAAGCAAAGGGCTCAGGGGAGAGCACTGATCTGCAAGGGATGGTTCAGCACTGCCCAGGACCAGGCAGCACAGCTCAGCCTTGCTGGGGGCAGCTCCCAAGCCCAGCAGCACAGCCACAGCACACAGCCAGGGCTGCTCAAGATGGGAGGCCTCAACAAGGTTGAGGCCGGATGTGAGGAGGAGGTTCTTCACCATGAGAGTGGTGAAGCCCTGGAATGAGTTGTCCAGGGAGGTGGTTGAGGCCGCATCCCTGGAGGTGTTTAAGCCCAGGCTGCATGAGGCTCTGGCCAGGCTGATCTAGTGTGGGGTGTCCCTGCCCATGGCAGGGGGTTGGAGCTAGATGATCCTTGTGGTCCCTTCCAACCCCGACTGATACTATGAGACTAACTGCGGACTCAGCTCCCAAGCCCAGCACGCAGCTGCAGGCCAGCACCACAACACAGCTGCCTCCACACAGCCTCTCCCAGCCCTTGCCTAAAGCTTCCTCCCACTGCCTGCCCAGACCTCTGCTGCCTGCACCTGCCTTTGCCAGCAGATCTTGCTCTGGCCACAGCTCTCCTCCCAGGTCCTGCCCCCACACCACACACTCTGTGCTCAGCTCTGCCCTGCACACACATCTCTGCTGCCCACTCCCCAACAGAAGATCACAGCAGCCCTCAGGACACACACAAAGGGAGCTTCATGATCTCTGCAGATGCAGCAAAGGGGGAAGGGACTTGGGCAGCTTCTTGCTAAACCTCTTCAGCCCTCACTGGGATGCTGGAGGAGTCTCTGGCTCCTGCCCAAACCTCACACCTCCAGTACCCTTCACACACCTGCAGCCCAAAGAGACTCACTGGAAAGGGTTTGGCTTTCTTCTCTCCCTGACCATTTCTCTCAGCTTGCTCTTTGCAGTTCCCTGGAGCTGCCACTCCACAGCCCCAAGAGAAAAGGAGGTTTGGTGGGAGGGCACAGTGCCCATGGGCTGCTGTTCATCTCCCAGCTGACACAGGCAGAGCTGCAGCACAATTCACTGCTTTCACCTCCTCAAATGCTGCCAGATTCTGCCATTCCCTGCACAATCATTTGCCACCTGGGCCCTGCATCCTCTCCCCTTTTTGGGGGGACAAGGCCTAATTCCTGCCTGACCACACCCAGGCCCTTCCCTCATTCCCAGCACATCCATGGCCCTACTACCTTGGCTGTCCCATGGCCCTGTGTCCCCCACCTCCACTGCCACTGCAGCTAGAAGGGTGGAGTGGGAAATGCTGTGGCTGAGGAAGCACCTAAGGAACTGGGCTGGAAGCAGCAGCACAAGAATGGAAGGGGCCTGAGACTAAAGGCTGGGATCAGCTGGAGGGCTGAAAGAACAGCACCAAGCCAAGGAGGGGTTACAGATGAGGGCTGGGGAGGGACCCTGCAGACACCTCAGGCAGCAACTGATGAGAGCAAGGGGGACAGAGAGGGAGTGAGACCTCAGGAGACTCCTGCCATGGGGGATGGCTGGGCTGTGTGGCTAGGAGCCCTGAGTGCCTGCTTGGGCTGTGCTGGATGTCAGGAGGGGTCAGGGGACTGTCCTGAGCCAGGCAGGGTTTGGGGCTTTGAGCTTCTGGGGTCAGCTGCTGCCAGCACCATTGGAGGTAGGAGCCAGGCAGAGCCACACAGCTGCTGAACTAAGCCCTCCCACCCCCTGCAGCCTTCACCCTCCATCTCTCCATCCATTGCTCCATCTCCACTCACTTGCTGCCCTCTCAGAGTCCCCAGGGTCCTACAACATCACCAGGGCTGATCTACACAGCCAGCAGGGCCCAACAGAAGCCCCTGGATGAGAGCATGGAGGACAATCCCTGTGGTGGGTGGAAGGCACTGGGATGTCTTACACCAGAGAGTAGAGACCTCCAGCAGGGACAGCAGAGTCCAGAGGGACACCACAAAGTGTCATCTAGCTTAGTTCATCCCCACAAGGCCTGCACCCACTCTCTACAAAGGAACAGCACAGGATCTCCAACCTCCTTTGCCCTTCCTCTCTGCTCCCAGCAACATCTTCTGGGATCTCTCTCTGCAGAGGAGCTTTCAGGCCTTGGCAGTGCTGCCAACTGCAGCCTGCAGCGGCCTGGCTCACCTGGGAGCTGCCTACCAGAATCTGTAACTGCAGCTCTTGGGTATGGGGGGAGGAGGGGCAGAGAGGCATGGGGGAGGGGGAAGGCATTTGGGGCCTGGGGTTCTGGCCTGCTTTGGTGGAGCTCTGGAGGAAGCTTTGGCCTACGGAGGTTGCTTGGCTCCCGTGGCCCAGGCACACTATGGATTGTTGTGGATTGGATGCTTTGCACTGTAGGATGCAGCTCTGAACAGCACAGCCATGGAAACTGCCCAATTCCATCCAACCCTCTGGCTACAGCTTGGCATCAACTCCTTTCACAAGGCTCAAAGAGAGCCTCTCTGCCTCCTGAAACCTAAGGCAATACCCTGCAGAACAAGTTGGAGGAGCTCAAGGGGACAAGCTGCAGAGGGGGCCCAGGGCAACCTCCTGAGCTTCAACAAGAGCAAGGGCAGGGTCCTGCCCCTGGCCTGGCACAATCCTCACAATCAGGATAGGCTGGGGGAGGAGGGGATAGGAAGCAGCCCTGCAGAAAACCACTGGGGGGTGCTGCTGGACAAGAAGCTGGACAGGAACAGACAGGGGGAGCCTGCAGCCCACAAGGCCAAGGGCAGCCTGGGCTGCACCAAAAGCAGCATGGCCAGAGATGGACAGAGGCCATCCTGGCACTTGGCTCTGCTCTGCTGAGACTTCACCTGCAGCACTGCAGCCAGCTCTGGAGCCCTCAACACAGGAAGGACATGGACCTGATGGAGAGGGTCCAGAGGAGGGACACAAAAATGATCAGGGGCTTGGAGCAGCTCTGCTACCAGGACAGGCTGAGGGAGCTGGGGGTGATCAGCCTGGAGAGGAGAAGGCTCTGGGGAGACCTAAGAGTGACCTTCTGGTACCTGAAGGGGACTACAAGAAGGCTGCAGAGGGACTCTTTGAAGCCATTGTCTCTGGTCCTGTCCCTGCAGGCTTTGCAAACTAGAGCAGAGCAGATTGAGATTGGAGGTGAGGAACAAGTTCTGCACCAGGAGGCTGCTGGAACACTGCAACAGGTTGCCCAGGGAGGGGCTTGAGGTTCCAGCCTTGTAAATGTCCAAGGTGAGGCTGGACAGGGCTCTGGGCAACCTGAGCTAGTGCAGGATGTCCCTGATGACTGCAGAGGGGCTTGGACTGCAGCACCTTTGCAGCTCCCTGACAAACCAAACCACTCCAGGATTCTAGGAGTCTAAGGGCAGCCTCCAGGGAGAGCAGGAAGAAGATGAGGCAGAGGAGGACAAGGAAGAGGACAAGGAGGAGGAGAACCAAAATCCCTTCCAAACTCCTCCAAACCTCTGCCAAATTCCTGGAAAGCTCTTCCAGCTCTGCAGAGTTCATTCTGAAGAGAGCTGAGGGAGTTGCTAGGCTCAGGGATGTCTTGCACACTCTGCACAAATGCTCCAGAAGCTTTCCAAGTGCCCTCAAAACCAGCAGCACAGCTCTGCTGCCACACAATGCCAGGCTGCAAGGGACCCCAAGGCTCAGCTGCTCCAACCTTGCCAGCTGACACTGCACTGGAAAGGAGCTGGCCCAGCCCCCTGCCAAGCTGAGCCTTCCAACTCTGCCCTGCAGGGCAATCCACCACTGCCCTGGGGAGAGGATTCCAAGGGCTGACTGGCAGGGAAAAGCTTTTGCCTCTGCAGGGCACTGTGCCACTTCAGCTCAACTCTTGCAGCAGCTCTTTGAGATCTGCCTTTGGAGCACCACAAACTCTGAAGCACTGCAGTGCAAAGCAGCTCAGCTTCAACTTCCAACTGCCTGAACTCTCACAGTTTAAATTCAAGGCAAGGGTCAAACTCACACCCAGCCCAGAAGTTCACACCCAGCCCAGGAGTTCACACCCAGCCCCCATGCTCAGAGCCAGCAGCTAAGTTGAGAACATCCAAAGCTCAGAGCCAGATCAAAAGTGCAGAAACATATCCCAAGCTCAGAGGCAGCTACCATGCTCAAGAACCAGCAAATAAACTCAGAACCACTTCCCAAGATCAGAAGCAGTTCCCAAGGTCAGAGCCAGCTCCAAAACTAAGACTCAGCTCCAAAGCTCAGATCCAGTTCCAAAATGCAGAAGGAGATCCCAAGCTCAGACCCAGATCAAGAGTACAGGACCAGCCCCCAAGCTCAGACCCAGATCAAGAGTGCAGGACCAGCCCCCAAACTCAGAGCCAGCCCCCAAGCTCCAGAGCCAGCAAATAAGCTCAGAACCATTTCTCAAGCTCAGACCCAGCTCCCATGTTCAGAAGCAGCTCCACAGCTCAGACCAAGCCCTCAAGCTCAGACCCAGCCTCAAAGCACAGAAGCAGCTCCCAAGCTTAGACACATCCCCAAGGCTCAGACCAATATCTCTAGCCCAGAAGCAGCCTCCAATCTCTCTGCCAGATCAAAAGGGCAGAATCAGATCTGAAGCTCAGATGCAGCTACCAAGCTCAAGAATCAGTCACTAAGCTCAGACACAGCTCCCAGGCTCAGATCCAGATCAAAATGGAGAATCAGCTCCCATGTTAGGAAGCAGCTCCAATGCTCTGACCAGGCCCTCATGATCAGGCCCAGCCCCCAAGCTCAGGCCGAGATCAAAAGTGCAGACCCAGATCCCAAGCTCCGACCCAGCAAATAAGCTCACCCCCAGCCCCCAGGCTCAGAGCCAGTTTCACAACTTTGCTTATTTCAAGTTCCCTTCATTGCACTTCTGCTAAGTGTCCAAATTGAAGCAGCCAGAGAATGCTTTGCCCTGGAAGGGACCCCAAAGAGCAGACAGCTCCAACCCCCTGCCATGCCCACAGACACCTTCCACCACACCAAAGGGAGTCTGCAGCTGCCCCGAGCAGGGGGATTCAGCACCACAAGGAACCCCACCGAGCCCCCACCCCAACCCCACCCACGGCCCCGCAACCGCACAGACCCCTCCCAGAACAGCACAGTCGATGCTCACCGACCCTGCACACCTCTGCCCTACCCCACAGCCCTCCCCGACCACCCCAAACCCCCACAGCCGCACAGAGGTCCCCACAATCACAGCGACCCCCCCCCCAAACCGCACAGACCCCAAGCACCAAGCTTGCAGAGCTCCCCCGGACCTCACAGAGCCACCCCCACCCCGTACCCCACCGATCTCCCCCATATCCCACGGACCCCCAACCACATATCCCCAGAAGCCCCCAACCAACCCCCACCGATTCCCCCTAGATCCCTGCAGAGGCTCCCCCCCGCCCCAGCCCCACCGAGCCATGCCCCACAAACCCCTCCCCAACCCAAGCGACCCTCCCAACCCCTCCCAGCCCCCCAGAGAGCATTCCCTGATCGCCATCCCATGACCCCCAACTCAGCCCCAGAGACTCCCTCACCCCACCTGGACCTCGGGACAAGACCGAAGCAGAGCAGCAGAAGGAGCAGGAGGAAGAGCTCAGCGCACAGGGAGCCGCCGGCCCCGGCAGGCTGCTGGCGAGCAGAGAGCGCTGCGAGGGAGACCCCGGCCCGGCCCCTCCGGCTGCTGCGGCCACGTGGGACGGGGAGCGGAAGCAGGGAGCAGTCTGGAACAGAAGCCCCGCCCACGGCCGGGCAGCCGCAGCCAATGAGAGGCGGCGGGAGCGCGGCAGCTCCTCCCCCTGGGCGCTGCCGAGGCACAGCCAGGAGCTGCCCCTGCCGGCCGCGGCCGCCATTGTTGCTGCCCACGGCCGGGCAGCCGCAGCCAATCAGAGCCGCCGCAACAGCCCAGGCCATGTGAGTGGCGTTGGCCATGGGGGTGCAGTTTTCCATTCTTTGTGTATGCCTTTTGCAAACTGACAATGGTTGCCCTAGGCTGAACTGAAGCTCTAAGAGCTACAGGACAGACAGTGCTGCTCCTATTGCAGTGGAGGACACTGCCCTTGAAACCTTGCCAGACACTAAGACAGCTCCCATCAAAGACACCTTGGTAGTCACAGTCAAAGCTGTGGCATCAATGAAGCCATTCAGCAGTGGCCTGAGGGAGGCACAGGTAGGTTACAAAGCAAAGCAGCTAAGACCTCTGCTCTCTTGGACCCCTTGTAGCTGCAGGATTAAGGGAGAGAGGTTTGAGTTCAGGCTCAGAACCACACAGAAGATCCTTTCTGGCTGCAAACAGAGCAGTGGCACTTTCAAGGGAAGAGTCAACTTCTTGGGGGACAACTGCCTGTTAGGTTTGTGCTCAGGTCTCTGTAATGTGGACACAAGGAACATGGGGTGATGGCACACACATCAGGAGGTCGTTTGGGTTACCCTCATGCAGCTGCTGGGGATACCCAATCAGTAAACCAGGACAGTCTGAAATGGTTTACAGACCAAAACAAAGAGCTAAGCCACTGAGAGAGACTGCTGGGATGACAGAAAGCAGCTTTAGAGAAGAAGAACACAGGACAGGGAGCAAATCTTCCATAATCAAGAGGTGGAGCTGGATGGAGAGAGAAACCTTAGCTGCTGGCTCCCAAAGACTACAAAAGGCACATTTGATGCTGCACAAGGAGAAACCCAGAGAAGCTGGGGAGGACTTGACAGCTGGTGCTCCACAGTCATGAAAATGTAACTGCAATGCATTGGGGTTTCAAACAACATCACCTCCCTGCCCCACAACATCTGGCCCCCAACTGAAGTGCTGTGGATCACTGCTGTCAAGAGTGAAGGAACAGAAGCAAGCTTGCCCAGACCTGAGCTGCTATTTGAATCAGGTTCATGGACCAATGGCTGGAGTTACCTATTAGCAGGGACTGAGACACTGAAACAGGGGAGCAGTGGAAAACCAAATTGCTGCCAACACAACACATGCTGCATGAAAATCCAGCACACAGGGGCAGAGCTGTTAGCCTGAAACCAAACTTCATACAGGAACAAAACCAAATCCACTGGCACAGGTAACAAGAACTAACAGCCCCAAGGGAAAGACAGTAAGAGGAGATGGGAAGTCAATGTTGCTGCAAGAGGCCAGCTCCAGCAAGACATCAAAATGATTGTTAGGCAGCAACAGACTCAATCAGCACTGGTAACAAGCCCAACCCCGGGGACACTGCAAACGGAGCCAGGAAATAGCTCTGCAGAGGTGGGGTCACAGCGATTGCTAGATCCAGACCCTGGACAAAAGGCACAGGAAATGACCTTGCTGCTGCTGCCAAACACCCAACAACCCAACCCAGACTCCTCACCCCCTGACGCATCAGAACTGAAAGCAGAGACTCCCTTTGGATGCGAGGTGCTGGAGGGCGAGCGGCAGCTGCCGGCTGCTGAGCTGCGGCGGGGCGGGAGGGGCTGCGGGGCCGGGGAGCGCTGGGGGCGGCTATGGCTCAGGGACCTATTTGTGTCTCTGCCCTGCACCAGCGCTCTGGCCTCCTCCAAACCCCTCCTCAAACTTCCTCCTGCGGCCCCAAGTCCTCTCTCTCCAGCCTGCGGTCAGAACTTTTTTCCTGAGCTGCGTTCAGCTCACAGCCTAAGGGAAAAAGCTCAAAGCCAACCTGAGACCAAACCAATCTGAGTGCAACCCGAGAGAGGCTGCTGCGAGGGCTGGAGGCAGCCCCAAGATGTTCCGCAGCAGGCAGTGGGAACCTGGGGACTCAAACACGAAGGCAGGAAGGAAAACCTCAAGGCTGAGCTCCGCACGCCCCGCGCAGCGCCGGGGCCCAGCAGCTCAACGCTCCCCGGCTCTCAGCATGCCCCGGGGCCCGCCCAGGGGGAGGAGCTGCCGCGCTATCGGCGTTTCTGATTGGCTGTAGCCTTGCGCTCGTGGGCGGGACTTCTGTTCCAGACTGCTCCCTGCTTCCGCTCCCCGTCCCACGTGGCCGCAGCAGCCGGAGGGGCTGGGCTGGGGTCTCCCTCGCAGCGCTCTCTGCTCGCCAGCAGCCTGCCGGGGCCGGCGGCTCCCTGTGCGCTGAGCTCTTCCTCCTTCTCCTTCTCTGCTTCGCTCTTGTCCCGGGGTCCAGGTGGGGTGAGGGAGTCTCTGCGGCTGAGTTGGGGGTGGTGGGGTGGGGATCAGGGAATGCTCTCTGTGGGGCTGCGAGGGGTCGGGAGGGTCGCTTGGGTTGGAGCAGGGTTTGTGGGGCAGGGGTCGGTGGGGCTGGGGCGGGGGAGCCTCTGCAGGGATCTAGGG
This sequence comes from Melanerpes formicivorus, assembly GCF_026170545.1. Classification (NCBI taxonomy): domain Eukaryota; kingdom Metazoa; phylum Chordata; class Aves; order Piciformes; family Picidae; genus Melanerpes; species Melanerpes formicivorus. The sequence continues at coordinate 91,135 of NW_027142532.1, forward strand.
GGAATCGGTGGGGTTTGGCTGGGGGCTTCTGCGGATATGTGTGGGGGGGTCCATGGGATCCGGGGGAGGTCGGTGGGGTACGGGGTGGGGGTGGGTCTGTGAGGTCCGGGGGAGCTCTACAAGCTTGGCGCTTGGGGTCTGTGCGGTGGGGGGTGTCGCTGTGATTGTGGGGAGCTCTGTGGGGGTATGGGGTGGTTGGGGCGGGGCTGTGGGGTAGGCCAGATGTGTGCAGGATCGGTGAGCGTCTTCTGTGCTGTTCTGGGAGGGATCTGTGCGGTTGCGGGGCCGCGGGTGGGGTTGGGGTGGGGGTCTGTGGGGTTCCTTGTGCTGCTGCCTCCCCCTGGTGGGGGCAGCTGCAGGCCCCCTTTGGCTGCTGCTGTGTTGCAGGCGGAGCCATTGGTGGGCTGCAGGGGCTGTCCCTGGCCCTGTGTCCCTGTGTCCCTGTGCTGGGGGCTGGGCTGGCAGCAGAGCTGAGGTGGCAGCGGCGCTGTGGGGGCTGCTGTGTGCAGGAGAGGTGGTGGTGAGCGTGGGGTGTGGCTTGCAGCAGAGGCTGCTGTGGGGGTGTGTGGGGGAGCCCTGGGGGTTTGGAGGCTTTGTGGTGGCAGGTGCCGGGCGGCTGCTGTGCTGAAGGGCAGCGGCTGGGCTGAGGGCCAGGCGCGGGGGGGAGCTGTGGGCAGGCTGTGTGCTGGGTGCCGTGGGGGTGTCAGGCGTGGGTGCTGTGCTGAGCCTGAGCTTGGGAGCGCCTGGGGCTGGTGGTAGCTGCTCTTTGCTGTGCAATGAGATGGGAAGGGAAAGAAATGATTTCTGCAAGTCAGCAAAGCAATTGCAGTGCTCTGCAAGTCTAGAGCTCCCTGCAAGGAGGCTGCAGTGAGGTGTGGGCTGTGCTCTTCTGCCTGGTTTGAGGTGCTAGAAGGTGAGAAAGTGGCCTGAAATTGTGCCAGGGAGGCTTAGGTTGGAGAGGAGGAGTTCCCATGCTGACAATGTTGGAAACAACTATCAGATGTAGTCACCCAGACTGGTGCCTCCCAAGTCCAATTCCTTGAAGCTTCCCCATATTGCAGGGTCCTCATCTGGCCTGGGGGCAGCTGGGTGCATCTCCAGCAGTTAGAAAGATTAGTTTGCAGAGCCAGTTCTTGACTAACATTTCAGTACCTATTTCCTTCCCATCCCTCAGCAGTGTTCACCAACAAACAGGCCACAACTATCGATGCAGCTTGAGCTGCAGGGGGCCCTGGGATTGGAGTTTCCATTCCCCACTGAAGCCTTCTTGCCTGGGGTGTGGTGGATCCAGGCAGCTGGTTCCTTGGTTTCAGTGGCTGTGAAGGCTGTCAGCAACACCTGATATGGTCCTGTCCCCTTGGGCTGCAGAGTGGTCTCTGAAAGAGATCTGACATGGACATAGTCTCTGGGTTCCACATCAGGGCCTGGTCTGTCTAACCCTCTCACCTGGGTTGCAGTCACCTGGTTGGTAGCAATGCTCAGGCTCTTATCAATCTGCTGAATTTCCTTGTTCAGCATTGCCTCTCTGAATGGCCCTGGTTCAGAGGGGTCCATAGCTCCTACTGCATGAGGCCTTGCAAACAGGATTTCAAATGGGCTCAACCCCTCCTTTGTCCTTTGCTTGGTTTGAATTCTCAGCAGGGCACTTGGTGATGCTTGTGGCCAAGGGAGGTTTGCTTCCTGCCCAGTTTTGACTGTCTGGGTTTTGATTAAATGGTTCATTTTCTCCACTTGCCCACTGGAATGTGGATCATAGGGGCTGTGGAGTTGCCAATCCATCCCTAAGGTTTTACTTACTTGTGCCACATTGGCCACAAAATGAGGTCCTGTGTCTGAGGAAACAGCAGCAGGTGCCCCAGAGCAAGGCATTGTGTCTTGTAACACTGTTTTAGTAACCTCTGGAGCTTTGTTTGTGCCACAGGGAAATGCTCCCTGCCAGCCAGGGGAGGTGTCAGTGAGCACCAATAGGTACCTGGATCCCCCTTTCTTGGGAGCTCAGTGACATCCATTTGTTGTCCTGGATCATTTCCTTTGCTAATCTGTGCCAGCCTAACTCCTCTCCTTACCCTGGGGTTAGCTTTCAGGCACTCCTCTCACTGTTGCTTACCTGCTCTCCTGGGGTGGATAATTCTTGTGCTAGACACTCCTGAACCAAGTTTCCACACAGGGCTTCCACTCCCCAATGAGCCTTTGCCTGTTGCACCTGAACAGAAGCCTACAGGTTTGTAGGTGTGATTAACTTCCCACCTGGTGTCCTGGCCCAGCCCTTTCCTACCCTAGTCCCTAAGAGGTCTTTGATTCATTCCTGCTGCTCAATTGAGAGTTTACCATTGGGATCAAACTCTGCCACCTTCCTCCCCTCCCTGGCCACCCTTTGAGCTGTTTGTCTGCCAGTCCGTTGCCTCTTTCTTGACTGGTGTTCTCCTCCTGGTGTGCTTTGCAGTGCATTGTGGCTGCCTTGCTTGGCTTTTGCCCTGCTGCCAGCAGCCTCAGTATCTCTTCCCCGTGTTTAATACCTGTTCCTTGAGTTGACAACAGTCCTGGTTCTTCCCACATGGCTCCATGTGCCACCCCAAAGGCTTACTTGGAGTCAGTCCATATCTTTGCACATTTCCTTTGGGAAAGCTCAGGGGTTCTGATTAGAGCTGACATTGCCATGCCTGTGACATCCCAGTTCACTCAGCCTGACCTGATCCAGCAAGAGTCTGCACCTGGCAGCTGCAGCATTTTGTGATGTCAAAGGTGGCTGCTTCAGTGGGAGGTTAGGGGCGAGCAGCATCTGTGGGCAGCAGTTTAGGGTGCCTCAGGGGCCTGAGCTGGTGTTAGAGCAGGAGCAGCCCCTGGCATGTTTGTCCCAGTTGGGAGACTTTTTGAGAGGCCAGAGGCATTCAGGTGACATTTGCCCTTCCTTGTAGCATCCCTCCTGGCTCTGCCTGAGTCGGTGTTGCGGCAGCCTGGGGCTGGCTTCTGCAGCATTTGGTGACATCACAGGTGGCCATGTCAGTGGTCCATCTGGGGCAAGCATCCTCTTTGTTCAGTGCTTTAGGGTTCATCAGGGGCCTGAGTGGTTGGGAGGGCAGGAGCAGGCCCTGTGCAGCTCCTAATGTCATCCTGTCAGCGACATTGGGAATCAAACTCCTGCAGGCTGGGTTTGGCACTAGCAAGCAGCCATTGCTAGAGTACAGAGCTGCACAAGCTGGGGTGCTGAGGGCATTGCCACAAAGACAACACACAGCTGAAATTCCTGGTGGATGCTGATCCAGTGCAGGGCATGAGCTATGCCTGATGGCAACACCTGCTGAGGCTCCATTGGTCAGTCTCTTGCTGGCTTCCATTCAAGCTCCAGCTGCTGTTCAGTTCCCTGTGTGTGTACAGGGGGTGGGTGGTTTATTCTGGGCAGGGGTCTCCCAGCTAGGAGCTGTGCTTTGTAGCATGATAATGAGGCTGGTTTATTCCAGGACACTCTTTCCCAGGCCAAAGCTGACTGCATGTCATGGCTATTGGGATGAATTATCAAATATGAACTATTAATAATATTAATTACTTATTACTATTGACATTATCAACCTTTCAACACTCCATATCCACATGCAGTTTCTAGTGTGTGGTCATGGCTATAATTCATTTTCAGTGAGAGAACTGGGGTGCAGTCTGCCCTTTGGCCACTAGGGAGCGACTCAACAAGACACCTGGCAGCTGAATGCAGCTGGTGAGGCTGGGTGTCAGGCACAAACAATTCAAAGAACCTTTCAAAGAGGCTTGAACCAATTTTCACTCACCAATTATGGCTCAGTGCATTACCTGGGGTGCTGCTTTACAACCCACAGGTGACAATGCCTCATGGGCTGAAGTGCAGGGACTTTAAACAGAGCCCAAATGGATGTTCAATGTGTGAGCACTGAAAAGAGAGGGAGAATCAGAATCAGTCAGGGTTGGAAGGGACCACAAGGATCATCTAGCTCCAACCCCCCCGCCCTGAGCCTCCTCTTTTCCAGGCTAAACAATCCCAGCTCCTTCAGCCTCTCCTCACAGGGCTGTGCTCCAGACCCCTCCCCAGCCTCGTTGCCCTTCTCTGGACACGTTCAAGAGTCTCAATGTTCTAATGCAGCCTTTGCCACCTTCCACCCCCTTGACTTTGGGCAAAGAAAGACCTGAGGCATAAATTCCCCCTGTTAAGGTTTATCCCATGTGGGTTAGGTTGTCTCACACAAGCACAGTGAGTTACATGTACCACATGCACTGTATGAACAGGACACAAGCATGTAAAGCATACAACCATACTCTAACCAGAGTGTACTGCAAAAGCAGTGTGGAGCAGTGTTTGCTCTGAGCCCAGTATTGGTACTTGTAGTTTCCACCCCCTGACCAGTGATGGGTCTGTCTGCAGTGTGACAATGAAGCAATTAAAGTGTCCATGGAGCTTTGTCATTTCCTGTCCCCTTGCTGGAGAGAGGATCTGTGGCTGTGACGTGATTCCCTCAACAGGGAGGTGAGGGAGGAGCCACTCCCTTGCTGAGTGGAGCTGGTTAAGCTGGAGCTGAAGCTGGAAGTGCTGAAGCAGTGAGTGGTGCAGGAACTGAAGCAGCTGTGGAAGCTGGAGCTGGGCTGCTGTCTCAGCTCTGGCTTCTGTTGAGGCTGCTTTTGTGGAGTTCCTTTTCCTATTTACAGCTGCCAACACATTCATTCTTCCTATCCCTTTTTAGTTTATAAGCAGAGGAACCTGGAGGTACATGTTATTCCTTCCTCTAATCCTGCAGCTGGGAGCTTCTGATCAAACACCAATGATTGCCAGGCAGCCCCAGGCAGCTGGGTACTTCTAATCAAACTTCAGTTAACCCTTTCCTACTACAGCCCCTCAGTTCAAGAAGGACCTCAGGGAACTGCTTGTGAGAGTCCAGCACAGAGCCACAGAAATGATTAAGGGAGTGGAAGATCTTCCTTAGAAGGTGAGATTGAGGGAGCTGGGGCTCTTTAGCTTGGAGAGGAGGAGACCAAGGGGTGAGCTCATTGATGTTTATAAATATGTAAAGGATGAGTGCCCAGAGGCTGGAGCCAGGCTCTGCTGGGTGATGCCCAAGGACAGCACAAGGGGCAGTGGGTGGCAGTTGAGGCAGAGGAAGTTCCATGGAAAGAGGAGGAAAAAAAATTCACTATGAGGGTGACAGAACCCTGGAACAGGCTGCCCAGGGGGGTTGTGGAGTCTCCCTCTCTGGAGATATTGGAGACCTGCCTGGTTGAGTTCCTGTGTGATCTGCTATAGGTGATCCTGCTCTGCAGGGGGGTTGAACTGGACGGTCTTTTGAGGTCCCTTCCAGCTCCTAACATTGTGTGACTCTGTTACTGCTTGGTATGCAAAGTCAGGCAGTCATTTCTTCACTCCTAACTTTACATGTGAAGCTAGAAATTTACCATTCCTTTATCTCCATGCTCCTGTTACCTTTCGGGAATAAGGAGTGCTTACCCAGGTGTGATACCACCTCCCACACCCCACCCCTGGCTGTGAAATCTGGAACCTTTGTTAACCCTTTTCCTTCTGACAAAACCTTGGGTGTGTCCCTTTAAGCTTCCTCCTCTTACCCCTGAAAGTTTCATCTTGTAAAGCATGTTCTAATCTCCCATCAGGATGAAACTGCAGTCAAGGCCTGGGAGAAGCTGCCTGGAGTCCCCTCTCTTATGGGCCTGCCCTGCAGATGTCTACTGGAGGTCTATTTGACCAGGAGCTGCATCTCCACTGAAGACATCCATCCCAACTTCAGGAGCACTGCCTGTCTGCTGTGCCTGTGCTGCTGGTCTTTGAAGCTGCCTGCAGCAAGGCCTGGCTCTCCTGTAGGACTGTGGGCAGTGCGAAGCCACCCCATGTAGATCAGTCCTTTTGTCTGAGCCCTTTGCTTCTGTCTGGGTGGGGCCCTGTCATTCTTTCTCCAGCACCCCTGCCCCTTTGGGAAGGGCTTGCAGATCTGCCCAGTTGAACAGAACTCCCCTGCTCTCATCAGAATAGAGTTGGGTTGGTGGGAGGGGGTTGGGAGGGTTGGGCTTCCAGGTCAGTACCATCACCTCCTTTATCTGAGGTGGGGGAGATCAGAAGGCAGGGACTGGGCCAGGAAATGACCTGCCACTGCTGCTGGGCTCAGGAACAAGGTAGATGACCCCCATTAAATAGCTACCAGGGGCTTCAGCATAGGAACTCAGTGTCTGACCCCCCACAATCAGGCAAGTGTTGGGTGTCAAAGGCTATTTCTGTGTCCAGACTCACACAGAGTCCACCCATCTGTCTCTCTCTTAGCACTTGGTCCCTGGGGCCTTGCCTGAGGGCACAGGGGTTCCCCTTCCCCCTCCACAATGACCACCCAGAAGAACCTGGATAAAAGCCTGAAGGAGAAGAATCACCTGGCAAAGGTGGAGGATCTAAAGTGTAGCCCCAAGGAACAAAAGGAGGAAGACAAAACTGATGAAGACAAAGAGGAAGAGGAAGATGAGGAAGAGGAGGAGGAGGAGGAAGAAGAAGAGGAAGAAGATGAGGAGGAGGAAGAGGAGGAGGAAGATGAGGAGGGAGAAGAGGAAGATAAGGATGATGAAAAGTACAAGAAGGAGCATGATGAGAAAGAGCAGGGGAAGGAGAAGGACAAAGCCACATCAGTCCCCTGTGTGCCATCAAAGCAGCCAAATCAGTGCCCTGAATGTGGACACAGCTCCCCACCAAGCTCAGAGCCGATGAAGCACTGCTGCCCCCACCGTGGTGCCCAGCCCTTTGTCTGTGGTGACTGTGGCAAGAGCTTCAGGTTCAGCTCCACCCTCACCCAGCACCACTGTGTCCAGCCCGGGAAGAAGCCTTACGTCTGTGCCGGCTGCGGGAAGAGCTTCACTCGCAGCCTGGCACTCATTGCCCACTGGTATGGCCACGCTGGGAAGAAGCCCTTTGCCTGCACCGACTGTGGCAAGAGCTTCCATCGTGGCTCCAACTCCCTCCAGCACCGCCGTGTCCACACCAGCGAGAGCCCACACGTCTGTTGTGCCTGCGGCAGGAGCTTCCAGGAGAACTCTATGCTCATCGCTCACTGGCACATCCAAAACAGCCAGAAAGCCTTCAGCTGCAGCGACTGCGGCAAGAGCTTCAAGATGAGCTGCCAGCTCTTCCGGCACCGCCGCGTCCACACTGGAGAGAAACCTTACTGCTGTGCGGGCTGTGGCAAGAGCTTCTGCTGGAGCAGAACCCTCATTACCCACTGGAATGCCCACAGTGGCAAGAAGCCCTTCGCCTGTACTGACTGTGATAAGACCTTCAGCCATGTCTCCCAAGTCTCACAGCACCGCTGTGGCCACACGAGCAAGAGGCCATGCAATCCAGGCACCTCCAGTGAGAGTCTGAGCCACAGGGCAGACCACAACCTCAGCAATGACCTCTCTGAGGGTCACAAGCTGCACAGCAGAGAGAAGCCAGCAGCCACTGAAGTGATCTCCAACCCCTGCAGCAAGTGTCAGCAGAGCTTCGCCAGGCGCTCAGACCTGGTGAGGCACATGCGGATCCACACTGGGGAGAAGCCATATGTCTGTGCTGTCTGCGACAAGAGCTTCAGCCAGGCCTCCAACCTCACCCGACACCACCGGATGCACACAGGGGAGAGACCGTACCGCTGTGCTGACTGTGGCAAGACCTTCAGCTCCAGCCATGCCCTCACACAGCACCACCACACTCACAGTGGCAGAAAGCCATACCGCTGTGCTGACTGCGGCAAGAGCTTCTCTACAAGCTCCACCCTCCTCCAGCACCACCTCATCCACACTGGGGAGAAGCCCTACCGCTGCACTGCCTGTGGCCAGAGCTTCAGACATGGTGCCACCCTCAGAAGGCACCTCGATGGCCACACTGGCAAGAAGGCTTTCACCTGTGCCGACTGTGGCAAGAGCTTCAGCCAGCGCTCCCAGCTGCTCTGCCATCGCCGCATCCACACCGGCCAGAAGCCCTACGTCTGCAGTGACTGCAGCAAGTGTTTCACTCACAGGGCCTCCCTCAGGCAGCATCGCCTTGTCCACACAGGTGAGAAGCCCTTCCCCTGCACCACCTGCAGCAAGAGCTTCCACTCCAGATCAAACCTCAGCAGGCACATGCGCATCCATGCCAGTGACCAGCCTGTGCTGGGGGACGCAGAAGAGCACTGACCCCAGCACTGCCAGGGTAAACATCACCCCCATGCGGGACCTATTCCAGCAGATTGAACTAAGATCACCTCATTTACACCCTGTTTTCTCAGACTCTGAGGGCTCCAGCAGGAACAAATGCCCCACTCGCCCCTAAACACCAATTAGTGATGAGGAGAATAATTAACAGTGATGAGTCAGCACAGCCATCACTGCCACTGAAGCTGGACTGAGCATTGCTGGGATTTGTATGCTTTCTACCCTGTACTTTGGGTTTCCCCAGGCTAAATGCCCCTTTCCTTTGTCCCTTGCCCAGCTGTAATGCTAAACCCCTTAAATTAAGAGAATCGTCTCTTAGTTTGGGTTTCTTTCAGACATTCCTCTCCAAAATGTCTAATTCGTGGGGACATTTTTTTCCTAGGCCAGAGGCTGGAGCTGTGTGCCCAGCTCAGGGAGGTCTTTAGTGGGATTTTCATCAGTCTTGATGGTGTCTTGGGGGGGGTCTCAGAGGCACCTCTGTCATCATATTTCAGCCCCATCCTGGGCATTTGGTGCTTTGGGGGCACATGTCAGCAGAGGCTCCTCAGCTTCCTGAAGATGGGGATGTCTGTAGCAGGTAGGACATGAGGATGTCCTGCCCTGCCACCACTGCCAGCTCAGCCACGTGTCTCCCAGGGAGTGAAGCATTGTGATGGGGCTGTCACTTCAGAAGCGAACAAATGTCTCGCTGTAATCCTGCAACCACACCCAAAAAGGGAGTGGAGTGGCCCCCAGCCCCAGCATGTGCCCTGCAGTTCCCCTGATATGAACCCTGGCCTAAGAGTTATTAAAAGAAAATAGATTGAGCAGCAGATATTCGTAGTTTTATATATTTATATTGTCCAACCCTCGCACTCTTGCCCATTTCTGCTTTTCCATGTGGGTGGAGATGAAGCCACAATCTATAGTCCAAGAGGGATCCAGAGACATCAGGGCCTGGAGACAGCTGGGGAGGGAGTCTGGGGCACAGGTTCTTTGCCCCTCTCCCTTTCCATCTGCAGACAGTAACTGGCAGAAAGAGACAGACCCATGCTGTGAATCCATGGCTCTGTGGCTGGTGTCACTGCCACAGCTCTGGGGTCTAACAATGGGATGGGCAGCACAGCACCAGGCTTGCTGGGGTCAGATGGGATTCATCTTTCTCCAAGGGAGCAGAGAGTCTTTGCTCAGGAGCTTCCAGGGCTCAGTGGCAGGCCTTTAAACTGGACTTGAAAGAAGAGGGGGACAAGATGAGGCTTGCTGGTGACAAGCTGTGGAGTGACAAGTCATGATTAGAGAGGGCTAGAGAGTGCCATTAGGCTCTTGTTCTGAGCTGAGCTGGGGACACTGCAGCACATTGAAGTCCTGTGGAGATGAGCCAGGGGCTCCTGGGGATTTGAGTAGGGAAACATTGCTTGAATCACTGCAGGCCTTTGGAATGAAAGACCTGTAAAGGTCCCTTCCTACCCAAACTAGCCTTTGATTCTATGATTGTATGCCATGGAGATGTCCCAGACATACTGGGACCAGTGCTGTTCAATATCTTCCTCAATGACACAGACAGTGATGTTGAGGCACACTCAGCAAGTTTGCAGATGATAGAAAGCTGAGTGGTGTGGTTGATAAGGAAGGACAGGATGGGTGTCATCCAGAGGATCTGGACAGGCTGGAGAAGTGAGCTCAAGAGAACCTCAAGCAAAGTGCAAGGTCTTTCACCTGGGTCATGGCAACCCTCAATATTAATTCAAGCTGGGGGTGATAAAACTGGGAGCAGCCTACAGAAAGGGACTTGGGGGACACTTGTAGGAGAAGGGCTGATTTCAGATAGCTTTGGAAGGTTATGCTTGGTCTCTGAGTTGGAAAAGAATGTAAACACCTTGTAACTGAAGGAGAGAAATTGGGCAGAATTTGGTTGGATGTGTTAAAACATTGTTTTGTTATTTTAGCCTATTGTATACCTTGATGACAGGCATGCCAGCAGAGAATAGCCAATTGAGATGTGACACATGTGCCTGCTCAGAGACTAGAGAACTTTGCTGTATAATGTAATAAATGTCTTCCCCTGCTTACACCTTGCCCTGGGAGCTGTGCTCAGGGTGGGGGGACAGCTAGACTACAACAAATGGTTCTTCACCATGAGAGTGGTGAAGCCCTGGAATGGGTTGTCTAGGGAGGTGGTTGAGGCCCCATCCCTGGAGGTGTTTAAGCCCAGGCTGGATGAGGCTCTGGCCAGGCTGATGTAGTGTGGGGTGTCCCTGCCCATGGCAGGGGGGTTGGAACTAGATGATCCTTGTGGTCCCTTCCAACCCTGACTGATTCTATGATTCTATGAAATGGTGACCCCAGACATGCTCCTTGAGCAACTACAGATTACAACTTCCACTGGCACCAACAACAAATAATTTTGCTTCATGGGGACTGCAGAGATGGTTGTGTTCAGCGGCATCACAGATGGTAGACTTTAAGCTGTTAATCTCTGTCAGGTGCTGATTGTGCCAGAAGGGAAGCCTGGCACTGGTGATGCTCCCCAGCTGAGTTTAGGAAGAAGCAAAAAGCACAAAGAGAGAGACATGTAGTGGTTTGAGCCTTAACTGAGAATTAAGAGCTCAGATAGGGGGCAAGGCTGAGAATTCCTCCCTCGCTTTCCCCCTCCTCTCTCCCAATTGAGAGAAAAACAAAGGCAAGGAGCAAATCTACTGAGAAATTATTTGGAGTTGGTTTGGAAGTAGAGAGGTAAAAAGTTTCTTTAAACAATATACATATATATATACACACAAAATAAATAGATATATATACACATATATTTATGACAATAACAGGAAGGGTTCACAAGGGTCAGGAACAGGGATGGATGGGGGAAAAATGCGTACAAAACCAGTCCTTTGAAGTCCTTTGAAGAGGCCTGGATGTAGCAGGGAGGAAAAGGACCAGGCCTGACTACATAGCCTAAGTTCTCCTTTGAGAGATCAGGCAGGTAACAAAGAAGTAAGTTCAAAACTGTAGGATGAAACTTTCTGTCTGAAAGGAGTAACTGTTCTGTGTTCTGACCTTGTAAGGTAAGTGGAAAGGAATGTCTGCTTGTTACTGAAATGCAGCTGGAAGTTTTGTTCTCTTTAACCATATATTATGCCAGTTCTGTTAGAATGAGCTAATTCATACAACCTGAGCATTGTGTCTTCTATGGGTTACATCAGTCTGTTAGACACGCTGCCTTACACAACTTCTGCTTATGCCATAGAGTTAGTTTTAACTTGCTTGCTTCTGTGTATGCAAAGAATGTTAGAAAGGCCAATCAAAAGTGGTGTTCTATGGAAAAACAGAAAGGGGAGATGTGGGAAGAGGTTGTTTTCAGATAGCTTTGGTAGGCTATAGGGAAGATTTGCCTTTGCTGGAATTAGAGAAAGCTATGTTTTGTCTTTGACTCTGAGAGTAATGTAAACACCTTGTAAACAAAGGACAGAAGCTGGGCAGAATTTGGTCGGATGTGGTAAAATATTGTTTTGTTATTTTGAGCTATTGTCTGCCTTAATGACAGGCATGCCAGTAGAGAATGACCAGTTGAGATGTGACACAAGTGCCTGCTGATAGACTAGAGAGCTTTGACACACTTCACAGCATCACCAAGGTTGGAAGAGACCTCAAAGATCATCAAGTCCAACCTGTCACTCAACACCTCATGACTAAAGCACGGCACCAAGTGCCACATCCAATCCCCTCTTGAACACCTCCAGGGATGGGGACTCCACCACCTCCCTGGGCAGCACATTCCAATGACAAATGGCTCTCTCAGTGAAGAACTTTCTCCTCACCTCCAGCCTAAACTTCCCCTGGTGCAGCTTGAGACTGTGTCCCCTTGTTCTGGTGCTGGTTGCTTGAGAGAAGAGACCAACCCCTCCTGGCTACAACCTCCCTTCAGGTAGTTGTAGAGAGCAATGAGGTCTCCCCTGAGCCTCCTCTTCTCCAGGCTAAACAACCCCAGAGCTCCCTCAGCCTCTCCTCACAGGGCTGTGCTGAAGGCCACTCCTCAGCCTCGCTGCCCTTCTCTGGACACCTTCAAGTGTCTCAATGTCCTTCTAATGGCCTTGCTGAGGTACCAGGTTCTGAAGAGCTTACAGCCAAGGCCCCTGTCAAATTTTGAGAGCTCAAAAACAAAGGTCCATGGTTTTAGACAGTGCTTTACAGTGCTGGGCTCTGGAGGCAGGTTGCAGCTTGTATTAATATTTGAAGACCAGTCCAACAGTCACTGTACTTAGGGTAAAGTTTTCATTTTTTCCTTTTGTTTTCCATGTGTTAAAGACAACACCTCACTTTACTGTACAGTGTAATAAATGTCTTTGCTTGCTTACAGCTTGTCCTGGAAGCACATTTGAGATTAATCTACCATCTATATTGCAACACTCTCCAGCAGCTCACCAGGCCTCAAGTAGGCCTCAACCAGCCAAAACCTTCCCTCCACGCTAAGCCTCAGCAGGCCCAGAGCAGGCCTCACTGCCCCCTCAAGCTGAGCCCACTAGGCCTCAACCAGGCCTCAATGCCCCACCTCAAGCTAGATGCATGAGGCCCCAGCTGCGCAGCAAGCAAACAGCTTGGCCAGCGAGGCTGCACTGCCACACAGACCAAAGAGACAGCAGCTGCCACACACCCAGAGCAGAGAGGAGAGAGAGAGAGAGAGAACTGGCTGTGAGCTCTGCTTATAGAGATAGCTGCAGCATTATGGGATAGAATAACAGTTGACAATGTCCTGTTCCTCCCACTGGGCTGGGCTGTCCCCTGGAGGGATGATCTCTATGGGAGGAGAGTTAGTCCTTAACCTACAACAAGTGTGCAAAGAAAGCATAGGTGAGAAAGAAAGGTTCTGGTACAATTTATTTGTCAGGAACTAAAAGTGGGTGAGAAAAACATCCAGGGTGTCCTTGGTGGCCATCAAAGGTAACTTGAGGAGGAGGTTTGGGAGACCCCAGACTGTTTGCTCAGGCACAGACACACAAATCTGTCACTGAACCATGCCTCATGAAGATATAATAGGGAGGAGGAATAATTGCATGAGGCAGGGGTGAGTTGGTCATAGCTCAGGTCCAAATAGCCACAAGAGCTCTTCCCTGGGGCTCCTGGGTTCTGGAGCCATCCCCAGTGTGCCCAGTGCTGAGAACACAGAGATGCTGCTGCTTGTGCTCAGCGGTGCCTAAGGAGTGATTCAATTACAACATCCTCCTTACCCTTCCCAGTCAAACTGGGCCTGGCTGATGATAAACTCAGTCCCCTGGGCCCCTCCCAGTACAGACTGGACTCAGTTCCAGCACAAACTGGATTCCCTGGCCCCATTCTAATACAATCTGTACCCCACCCAACACACACTTGATCTTTGTGACTCCTCCCAGCACAGCCTGAGCCACCTGTCAGTACGACCTGGATCTCCTGAGCTGCAGCACAAATGTGGTCTTAACCCAGTACCAGCAGCATCATCTCAGCATCTCCCAGTCCAGTCTGAGTCTCATCCCTGTGCAAAGTGCATCCCCCAGAATCTCTGATTCCATTCCAGAAGAACCTAGGCCCTGTTCCAGTGTACACAGGACACCCTGATGCCATCCCAGGTCACACTGGGTTCTCCTCCCTGCTCAAACTGAATCTCTTTGAGCCCTCCCAGTACAGACTGGGCTTTGTGCCAGCACAAAGTGAATTCCCTGGTGCCCTACCAGAACAGCCACAGCCTCATTCTAGCACAAACTCTATCATCTTGCTCCATCCCAGGGGATGGGTCCCTTTCCAGCACAAAGTGCATTCCTTGGTCCCCTTCCAGTACCTACTGCCTCCCTCCACCTGTGAACCGGATACTCTGATGCCATCTCAGCACAGACTGGGCCACCCCAGTGCAAACTGCATACCCTGAGTCCCTCCCAGTACAAACCAGACTCCATCCAAATACTAGCTGGAGTCCCTGATCCCATCCCACTATAGACTGGGTCCCATTCCACTCCAAGCAGGGTGCCTTAAAGATCTCCAAGTACAGCTTGGCCTTGTCCCAGTACAAACTGCTTCTTCTGATCCCATTCCAGTACAATTTGAGACCTGTCCCAGAATAAACTGCTTCCAATGGCATCACCAAGTACAGACAAGGGATTATCCCAGTGCAAGCTGCATCCCCTGATCTCCTCCCAGCCCAGAAATGGTTTTGTTCTACAGCAAAGTCAGAGCACATCCCACTACAAACTGGGTCCCTGTTGGTTTGGAACTGGAGGTTGTGGAGTGTCCCAGCCCCAGGCAGAAAGGCACCACAGGATCTGGGAGGAACCATTCAAAAAGCCCTGGGATGGAGCAAAGCCTGACCACAGGCAAGAAGATCATTTACAGCTGTGCTGTGGCAGGAGTGTGGCTAACCAGACAAAGTAGTTCCCTGGAGTCAGCACTGCTGTGGCCACATCTGGATGCTTGGTCCCTGGGTGTGGGAATGACCAGTCTGAAGGAATGGAGAGGAACTGCAGAGGCTGCAGAGGAGATCTGCCAGGATGGAAGTTGACACCTCTGTGGAGAGGCAGAGGGACCTGGGCTGCTTCAGCCTGCTGAAGCACTAGGCACAGCAGTGTACACATGGCTGAAGGGTGGTTTCAGAGAGGATGGAGCTTATCTGGGGAGTGGGAAGAGACCAAAACCTCCACACAGTGCAGCTTGGAAGATTCCGAGTGGAGATGAGGTCTGCCCTCAAAGGGCAGAGCTGCTATGCATGAGGCCATCCAGAGGTGTCAGGAAATGGCAGGGAGAGCTGAGACACCTCAGGGAAGGGATGGAAAAGCCAAGGGAAGAGCTGGCTGGGGAAGCAAGATTGGTGTTAGCAGCCTGAAGGGAAAGAGCTGCAGGCGGGGGACAGTGTAGGAGAGGCTGCAGTCAGGATGGCCAAGCGCTCTGGCAAGGCTGAGAGGCCCAACAGGACCAAAGTCTTTTTGCCCTTGGCTCTGGCAGTTGCCTCTGCCACCAAGGCCTGTGAGGAGAAACTTGGCTTTGAGGCTTTGAGGTGGTTCTATTGCAAGGGCAGTGGTCAGGGCTTGGCCTTTCTGCTTCTTAGACCAAAGGCAAGTTTTTCTCCCCTGTACTTTGCCTTTGTCTCCCTGCAATCCTGGCCTCTAACAAGCTGCTCTAACGAGTCCCTGGGGAGCCTTTGTCAGTAACAAGCCTCAGTGAGGCCAATCAGTGCTTCAAGGTACTTTGGAGTTTCCTTCTGCTTTGGACTTCTTGAGAGGCTTCTTGGCAGTAGCTTGGCAGAGTCTCCTGGCAGTACCTAAGGATGATGTAATCAGCCCCAAATACTCCATGGGGCTCATTAAATACTGCTGAACCTCTAATTATTGCCAAGGTTTCAGCAGCTAATTATCATAATATCATAAGATCTGCCTTGCCAGGGGCTGGGGGTCAGGGCTTGGCCCTTTGGATCAGTGAAACCCCTCCAGGTTTCCTCAGCAGCAGAGCCACTTTGAGCTGCTTGTCCTGACCTGTCAGCTCTGCCTCAGTTCTCTGCTCTCACCACAGCCTGGAGATGCTTCAGTGCCTCCAGTGAAGCTTCCCTTGCATCCATTGTCTCCTCCTGCTCTAATCAGACCCTGGGGACCCTTTCCCAGTATGCTTCACTGGGACCCATTAAGAGTAGAAGAAACTTCAGAGTTTGAGTCTGACTTTGACTCCTGGAGAGGTTTCATCAGCTTCCTCTCAGTCCCTGAGGTTTACAGGGCACCAAAAGCCAACAAGGGAATTGATCAAGAGAATTAATCAAGAGAATTAATCAAGGGAATTAATCAATTGATCAATGAAACTGATCAAGGAAATGAATCAATGAAATTGATCCAGGAAATTAATCAAGGAAATTAATCAATGAGATGTATCAAGGAAAGTAATCAATTAAATCAATCAATGAAGTTAATCAATGCAATTAATCAATTAAGGAAATTATTCAAGGATAATCATCAATGAAATGAATCAAGGAAATTGATCAAGGGAATGAATCTATGGGATTAATCTATTAAATTAATCAATGAAATTCATCCTGGACATGGATCAGTGAAATTAATCAAGGAAAGGAATCGATGAAATTGATCAAAGGAAGTACTCAATGAAATTAATCAAGTCAATTAATCAATGAATCAAGGAAATTAGTCAATTAATCAAGGAAATTAATCAATTAATCAAGGAAATAATCAATTAATCAAGGAAATTAATCAGCAAAATTAATCAATGCCATTAATCGGGGAAATCAATCAATTAATCAAGGAATTAATCAATCAAATTGATCAAGGAAACTGATCAAAGGAATTGATCAAGGGAATTAATCAATTAATCAAGGACATTAATCAAGGAAATTAATCCAGGGAATTAATCAATGAAATTGAGCTAGGAAATGAATCAATTAAGTTGATGAAGGAATTTGATCAAGGAAATTGATCAAGAGAATCAATCAATTGATCAATTAAATTAATCAAGGACATTAATCAAGCAAACTAATCAAGGAAATTGATCAAGCAAATGAATCAACATGATTAATCAAGGAAAGGAATCAATGAAATGAATGAATGAACTTAATCAATCGAGGAAATTCATGGAGGAAATTAATGAAGGGAATTAATCAAGGGAGTTAATCAATGAATCAATCAATGAAATTAATCAAGGAAAGTAATTAAATTAATCAATTCATCAAGGAAATGAAGGAAATTAATCAATGAATCAAGGAAATTAATCAATGAATCAAGGAAATTAATCAAGGGAATGAATCAATTAATCAATGAAATGAGTCCATTACATTAATAAATGAATCAAGGAAATTAATCAATTGATCAATGAAATCAGTCAATGACATTAATCAATTAATCAAGGAAATGAATCAAAGGAATTAATCAATGAATCAAGGAAATTAGTCCATGACAATAATCAATTATTCAAGGAAATGAATCAATTGATCAATTAAATTAGTCCATTACATTAATCAATGAATCAAGGAAATGAATCAAAGAAATGAATCAATTAATCAATGAAATTTCTCAATGACAATCGATTAATCAAGGAAATCAATCAAGGGAATGAATCAATTAATCAATGAACTTAGTCCATGACATTAATCAATGAAATTGATCAACAAGATTAATCCATTAAATGAATCCAGGAAATGAATCAATGAAATGAATGAATGAACTTGATTAAGTTGATCGAGGAAATTGATCGAGGAATGAAATTGCTCAACTCAATTAATAAAGGAAATTAATCAATGAATCAAGGAAATGAATCAAGGAAATTAATGAAATTAATCAATTAATCAAGGAAATTAATCAATTAAGTTAGTCAATTAAGTTAATCAAGGAAATCAATCAATGAAGTTACTTAAGGAAATTGATCTGGGAAATTGGTCAAGGGAATTCATCAAGGGAATTGATTGGCTGCCCACTCCCCGCTCCTCAACCTGCAGGGTCCATAATCTACCTAGCAACGCGTCGTCCATTGGCTGTCCCTCCCCGCTCCCCTCCGTCCGGGTCCCTAATCTGCCTAGCAACGCGTCGCCGATTGGCTTTCCCCTTCCCCAAGCCCTCCCCGCTCCCTCTCCGTCACTGCCCTTAATCCGCCTACCAACGCGTCGCTGCTTGGCCGCCCGCTCCCTAGCCTGCAGGGGCCATAATCTACCTAGCAACGCTTCGCCCATTGGCTGTCATTCCCCGCTCCCATCCGTCCGGCTGCCTAATCTACCTAGCAACGCGTCGCCCATTGGCTGTCATTCCCCGCTCCCATCCGGCTGCGTCCCTAATCTGCCTAGCAACGCTTCGCCCATTTGCTGCCCTCTTCCCCAAGACCTCCCCGATCCCTAGCCGGCATCGCCGTTAATCAGCCGACGAACGCGTCGCTGATTGGCCTCCCGCTCCCCGCTCCCTAGCCTGCAGGAGCCATAATCTACCTAGCAACGCGTCGCCGATTGGCTGTCATTCCCCGCTCCCCTCCGTCCGGCTCCCTAATCTGCCTAGCAACGCGTCGCCCATTGGCTTCCCCCTTCCCCGAGCCTTCCCCGCTCCCTCTCCGGCACTGCCCTCAATCAGCCTACCAATGCGTCGCTGCTTGGCTGTCATTCCCCGCTCCTCAACCTTCAGGAGCCATAATCTACCTAGCAACGCGTCTTCCATTGGCTGTCCCTCCACGCTCCCCTCCGTCCGGGTCCCTATTCTGCCTAGCAACCCGTCGCTGATTGGCTCCCAGCGCTATAGCCGGCTGGGCTGCAATCAGCCAGCCAACGCGTCTCTCGATTGGCCTCCCGCTCCCTAGCCTGCAGGGTCCATAATCTGCCTAGCAACGCGTCGCTCATTGGCTCGCAGCGCTATAGCCAGCTGGGCTGTAATCCGGCTACCAACGCCTTGCTGATTGGCCGCCGCTCCCCGCTACCTACCCTGCAGGGTCCATAATCTACCTAGCAACGCGTCTCCCATTGGCTGTCCCTCCCCGCTACCCTCCGGCCGGCTCCCTAATCTGCCTAGCAACTCTTCGCCCATTGGCTTTCCCCTTCCCCAAGCCTTCCCCGCTCCCTCGCCGGCACTGCCCTTAACCCTCCTACCAACGCGTCGCTGCTTGGCCGCCCGCTGCCCGCTCCCTAGCCTGCAGGGTCCATAATCTGCCTAGCAATGCGTCGCTGATTGACTCCCAGCGCTATAGCCAGCTGGGCTGTAATCAGCCTGCCAATGCGTCGCCTCGATTGGCCTCCCGCTCCCCGCTCCTCAACCCGCTGGGTCCATAATCTACCTAGCAACGCGTCGCTGATTGGCTATCATTCCCCGCTCCCCTCCGTCTGGCTCCCTAATCTGCCTAGCAACGCTTCACCCATTGGCTGCCCGCTTCCCCAAGCCCTCCCCGCTCCCTCGCCGGCACTGCCCTTAATCAGTCACCAACGCGTCTCTGGATTGGCCGGCCGCTTCCCGCTCCCGAGCTTGCAGGGGCCATAATCTACCTAGCAACGCGTCGCTGATTGGCTCCCAGCTCTGTAGCAGGCTGAGCTTTAATCAGCCTACCAACGCGCCTCCCGATTTGCCGCTCGCTCCACGCTGCCTAGCCTGAAGGGGCCATAATCTGCCTAGCAACGTAGCTCTGATTGGCTGTCCCTATCCTCTCCCATCTGACTGGTCCCTAATCTGCCTAGCAACGCGTCGCCCATTGGCTTTCCCCTTCCCCAAGCCCTCCCCGTTCCCTCTCCGACACTGTCTTTAATCGGCCTACCAACGCGTCTGCGGATTGGCCGCCCGCTCCCCGCTCCCTAGCCGGCAGGGGCCATAATCTACCTAGCAACGCGTCTCCCATTGGCTATTATTCCCTCTCCCCCCCGTCCAGCTCCCTAATCTGCCTAGCAACGCTTCGTCCATTGGCTCCCAGCGCTGCAGCCCGCCCGACCCGGAAGCGCGGCCGCGGCGGTTTCCTTAGCGACGGCGCCATGGATGAAGGGGACCGGGGTGGGGGGTTTGGGGTTGGGACTTTGTTCCTTTTCCCTTCAACACCCGCCGGGGGTTTTGACCTGGAGGAGGGAGGAGAAGAGACCTCTGTTATTCTGTTAATGAGACTTTTCTGTTCATCCATTCCCCCCTTTCTTACAGCCAACAGTATATTCCTATACTATATTTTCTTAAGTCAAACTTTGGACCCAGGCTTTCTGAGCTCTCTTTCCCATGCTGACAATTGTGGAAGTTACTATCAGATGTAGTCACCCAGTCTGATGGCCCCCAAGTCCAATTCATTGAGGCTACCCCAAATAAAGGGGTCCTCATTTGGCCTCGAGGAAGTTCAGTGCATATCCAACAGTTAGGGAGATTAGTTTGCAAAGCCAATTCTTGCCTAACATTTAAGTACATATTGCCTTCCCATCCCTCAATAGTATCAACCAACAAACAAATCACAATTATCGATACAGCTTGAGCTTCAGGAGTCCCTGGGATTCGAGTTTCCATTCTTTTGCTGAGGTCTTCTTGACTCTGGTGTGGTGAATCCAAGCAGCTTGTTCCTTGATTTTGATGGCTGTGAAGGATGTCAGTAACACCTGATATGGTCTGGTCCCCTTGGGCTCCAGAGGGCTCTCTGAAAGAGATCTGACACAGACATAATCTCCAGGTTCCACATCACGGGCTGGTCTGTCTAACCCTCTCACATTGGTTCCAATCACCTGTTTGTTAACAATGCTCAGGTTCTTATCAATCTGCTGAACATACTTGTTCAACCTTTCCTCTCTAAATTGCCCTGGTTCAGAAGGGTCCATAGTTCCTACTACAGAAGGTCTTCCAAACAGGATTTCAAATGGGCTCAACCCTTCCTTTATTCTTTGCTTAGTTCGAATTCGCAACAGGGCAATTGGTGATGCTTGTGGCCAAGGCAGGTTTGCTTCCTGTCCAATGTTTACTATCTGGTTTTTGATTAAATGGTTCATTTTCTCCACTTGCCCACTCGAATGTGGATTGTAGGGGGTGTGGAGTTGCCAATCAATCCCTAAAATTTTGCTCACCTGTTGTACCACCTTGGCCACAAAATGAGGTCCCCTGTCTGAGGAAATAGCAGCAGGTACCCCAAAACGAGGTATTCTCTCTTGTGACACTGCCTTAGTAACCTCCCGTGCTTTGTTTGTGCGACAGGGGAATGCTTCTGGCCAACCGGAGAAGGTGTCAGTGAGTACCAACAGGTACCTGTATCCCCCCTTTCTTGGGAGCTCAGTAAAATCAATTTGCCATTGTTGTCCTGGATCATTTCCTTTGCTAATGTGTCCCAGTCTAACTCCTCTTCTTACTTTGGGGTTAGCCTTAAGACACACCTCACATTGCCGGGCTGCCTGTTCGACCGTGGTGCATAACTTCCGTGCTATACACTCCTGAACCAATTTTCGATACAGGGCTTCTGTTCCCCAGTGAGTCTTTGCCTGTTCCATCTGAACAAAAGCCCAGAGAAGGTTCGTGGGAATGATTAATTTCCCATCCGGTGTCCTGGCCCAGCCCTTTCCTGTCCTGTTCCCCAAAAGGTCTTTAATTAATGTCTGATCCTCTGTGCTATACACAGGTTCTGGCTCTTTTTGCTCAATGGACAGTTTACCATCTGGGATCAAAACAAACTCTGACACCTTCCTCCCCTCCCTGGCCACCCTTTTAGCTGGTTCATCTGCCAGTCTGTTGCCTCTTTCTTGACCAGTATTCCCTTTTTGGTGTGCTTTGCAGTGCATTATGGCTACTTTGCTTGGCTTCTGCACTGCTTCTAGCAGCCTCAGTATTTCTTCTGCATGTTTAATACCTTTTCCTTGAGATGTCAACAGTCCTCTTTCTTTCCAAATGGCTCCATGGGCATGTACCACCCCAAAGGCATACTTGGAGTCAGTCCATATGTTTGCACTTTTCCCTCGGGAAAGCTCAAGGGCTCTGGTGAGTGCTATTATCTCTGCCTTTGGAGCGGAGGTGTTACTTGGTAGGGCTTCTGCCTCGATTACCTCTTCTCCTGTAGTTACAGCGTACCCAGCTTTTCTTTCTCCCTGGATCACAAAACTGCTTCCATCGGTGTACCAGTTATGGTCTGCCTTTTCTAGGGGTTCTTCCTTCAGGTCAGGTCTGCTGGAATAAGTGGCCTCAATTGTTTCCAAACAATCGTGAATAACTGGTTCTCCATCACCACCCTGGAGGAAAGAGGCTGGATTGACAAAGTTAGCAACTTTCATTTCTACATCATCCTGCTCCACTAGGATGGCTTGGGATTTAAGAAATCGTTGTGGAGACAGCCAGTGTCCTCCCTTGGCTTCTAGAACAGCAGAGCTGGTGTGTGATACTAGGACTGTGATCTTCTGCCCCATTGTGAACTTTCGAGACTCTTGAATATTAATTGCAACTGCTGCCACAGCCCTCAGGCATCCTGGCCATCCCTTGCTTACCTCATCCAGTTGTTTAGAGAGGTATGCCACCGCCCTTCGGTAGGGTCCTAAGGTTTGTGCTAGGACTCCGAGTGCTATCCCTTGGCTTTCATGGGAATACAATCAAAAAGGTTGAGTGACATCAGGTAGGCCTAGTGCTGGTGCCCTCATCAATTCCTTCTTTAAGGTACGGAAAGCTTGTTCAGCTTCTCCATTCCATTGCAAGTCCTTATCAGTCTCTTTCAGTAATTCACAGAGGGGTTTCACGAGCAGGCCATCATTATAAATCCACAACCGGCACCACCCTGTCATTCCCAAAAAGGTTCGGAGTGCCTTTACTGTGTTTGGAAGTGGAATAGAACAGATGGCCTCCTTTCTTTCAGGGCCCAGCACTCGTTGTCCTGCTGTTAATTCATATCCCAAGTAGGTTACTTGCTGCTGTACTCTTTGGGCCTTCTGTGGGGAAACTCGGTACCCATGAAGTCCCAGGAACTTCAGCATACTCACAGTCCAGCTTTCACATTCCGCTCTGGTCTGGGTGGCCAGCAGGATGTCATCTACATACTGCAGCAGAGCTCCGTTGCCTTCTGGCCTGTTCCACTTCTCTAATTCTTTTGCGAGCTGATTTCCAAAGACAGTAGGGCTGTTCTTAAATCCTTGGGGCAAGACTGTCCAAGTTAATTGACACTTGCGGTTAGTTTCTGGGCTCTCCCATTCAAAGGCAAACAGTGGCTGGCTCTCAGGGGCCAGGGGTAAACAGAAAAAGGCATCTTTTAGATCCAAGAGGGTAAACCATTCTAATTCTGTTCTCAATTGAGTCAAGAGGGTACATGGGTTTGCCACCACAGGATGGATATCCTTTGTTATTTTATTTATAGCCCTTAGGTCCTGCACTAACCGATACCCTCCAGCTGGTTTCCTTACAGGTAGAATTGGAGTATTGTAAGCTGATTCACACTCTGTTAGCAGCCCATACTTTAAGAATTTTTCTACACTAGGCAAAACTCCTTCCCTATCTTCTTTCCTTAAAGGATATTGTTTTAATCTAACAGGTTGAGCTCCAGGCTTAAGATCTATTATCACAGGTAGGGCATTTTTGGCCCTTCCAGGCTGCTCAGTGTCCCAAACCCCAGGATATACTTGATCTTTTATGCTTTCTCTTATTCTGTTTTTCTCTTGTTGAGGGCTCATTAATGCCAGACTTAAAACCTCAACCAACTGTTCCTCCCTTACTCTGAATTCTACCTTCCCCTTATTAAATTTAATTTCAGCTCCCAATGCTTCCAACAAATCCCTCCCCAGCAATGACTTTGGGGCATTTGGCATCTATAAAAATTTATGTAAGCCCCAAGTTTTACCATATTTATATCTAAGAGGTTTAAAAGAATATGCCTTCTCAGTTTGACCTGTAGCCCCTACCACAGAAACACAGCTCTCATCCAGAGGCAGCAGTGCTTGATTTAAGACTGAAAAGGTTGCTCCTGTGTCAACTAGGAATTCCAGTTTATTTTCTTGTTCCCCTAGCTTCATTATAACCAGAGGATCTGCTAGGATCTGTATTTATAATCTCCTCCAGTCCTCCCTAATCATCCTCTTCTAGTTGTGCCTGTATTCTGTTTTTCTTGTTCCTCTCTGGACATTCTCTTTTCCAGTGTCCCTTCTTTTGGCACATTGCACACTGATCCTTTTCCAACCGCACTCTATTAGTCCCTTTAGTCTCCTTACTTTCCTGCAACGCTGCTACCAGCATTCTCTTCTCTTTTCTCCTGCTTTCTTCTTCCCCGTTAGAAAATACTCTCCATGCTACATCCAAAAGTGCCTCTAAATCCCTTCCCTGCAGGGGTGACAACTTTTGCAGCTTCTTTCTGATATCACTAGCAGATTGCCCAATAAATAGGTGTGGCAATGCCAGCAACGAGCAGTGTGAGCAGTCTGGCAGTGCAGGCCTAGAGCCTGACATGGTGGTAGGCCATGCTCAGCATAAATGCAGAGCCAGCTAGCAGTGGAGCAAAACAGTGCTGTGCCTGCAGCATGTAACTAAAACAAGACACTGGTAGTTATAAACATGGACAGTTGTCTTGGGACAACAGGACATGCACCTGCATCAACAACCTCATTGTGTCATTAGTAGTTGGACCAATAATCTGTAACAGTGCAATGTGTTGTCATCATAGGGAACCAATGAAGCCATGCCAACAGGGCACTCCGAGTTTATATAAGTTGTAGCAGTTGCCTTGCTATGCACTTCTGCCTTTCCTGTCTCCTGTTTCTTCTACACTTTACTGTGCTATACTTCCACTACAGGCCTGCTCTACAGGCCTGCACCTCAGGCCTGTACCATCGGCCTGCAACACTGAAACAATAAAGGAACAATACTCGATCATATTGGTCAGCCGTATTGATTCCCATCTCCGTCGCCCTGATAAATAGGGATACCAGTTGTTGTATACCTACTTCTGATCCGGGGTCAAGAGAGGTGTTTTTCTTCATGACTTCCCTCAGCTTATCTAAGAATTCTGAGGGTGATTCACCAGGTCCTTGTCTGACTGAGTATAACACAGACCAGTTAATTGCTTTCGGAATGGCTTTTTCTATTCCCCTGGCTACAAACTCCCGGTATTCCTCCAATCTAGTCCTTTGCAGGGCATTGTTTGTATTCCATTCCGGATTTTGGAGTGGAAATACATCTCCAATGTTTGCCCCTCCTCCCCGGGTTTGAATTCTTTCTGTTGCAAGCTCCAATCCGTGTTTTTCAAGTCATTGTTTCTCTGTTTCAGTCATTTGTTCTAATAATAACTGGATATCCTCTGTCCCAGTCTGGATTGTGCTGCCTAACTATGAATCGCAAATGTGTAGCCGTCCCTGTGGGATCATTACGATAATTTTTAGCCTTTTCTCTCCAACTATCCAAATCATGACTTGTAAAAGGCACCTTAATCCAGACTGGGTCCCCCTCAGGCCCTACTGCTTGTCACAGGGGGGCTTGAATGAGTACCTGGGAAGCCGGGGCATTTGCTTGCTGTCCTTCTTGCCACTGGGCTTCCCTGAGCATAGCTCTGGGACCTGACTCCAGTATCACTCTCTGAATTGCTGCCACTCCCAGAACTTCCTACATTATTTTCCGAACTCTCTGTCACTACCTCTTGCAATTTTCCTGGAGATTGATAAAATTCAGGCAGGTCTTTTAATTCCTCAAGTTTCAGACACCTCTGCCCTATGCTACACGCAGAGCAACACCTTTTCAACTGTGTCTGCCTCTTATTCTTGGCCTTGTTTTCTTTTCCAAGGGCCAAAACCATTGGATCTGAGGGAGCTCTAACACCACAGTCCCTTTGAAACTCCGGATGCTCTCGGAGATAGAAATACATATCAGCATCTATTGTCTCATCCCATTTCTTTTCTCTTCTTAAAAACAACATCAATTGCAGTACAGTATCATACTCCAGACTCCCATTTACAGGCCATTTCTCTCCACCATCTAATTTATATAATGGCCACCACCGGGCACGAAATTTAATTAGAGTCTTTTGATTTGTTGACCCTCCTGGGGGGCCTCCAATTTCCCCCCAGTGGGCAAGTATACAACCAAGAGGGCCGTGTCTTGGGATCTCACTCCTTTGTCTCCCTCCCATTTTACACAATACGACACAGTAGTTTCTTTTTACAGCACACAGAACACAAAACAAATGCAAATACAACTACAACAATAATGTCCGGTCCTTAGCACACAGTTATTGGCCACACACACTCAGCCACACATTCAAAACCTCTAGTACTTTATGTTCTTTAGGGACCCTCTTGGCCCCTCACACACTTAAACAATACTTATAGTTACCTTTGGGACCCCCCTGGTCCCACACTACAAACAATGTTCATGATACATAAACAATGCTTATAGTTACCTTTGGGACCCCCCTGGTCCCAGCCCAAGAGCTCTTTTACCTAGGGGTGCAATGAATGCCTCTCTCCCGCGCAGGGCGTCCCCTCATGACTTACGGAGCTACCCCTTTTATAGAAGCATACCTACTCTGTGCTGGCAGTCTTGTCTGTTCCTGCAGCAATCTGATGAGCAGAGGAGCTCTCCTCGAGAGTTTCTCGGCGGGCCCTGAGAGGTCCGGCTCCTCAGCAGGTCCTGCAGCCAAACAGAGTCGTCCTGCCGCGGTCGCCAAATTGACTTAGAGAAAGACAGACAAGAGACTCAGTAAGTTTCTTGTATCATGCTTCAGTTCTGGCCCCTGACACAGGTAGAATCATTTCAAAAGACCTGTGTGTCTTCAGAGAGCTTTGGGCAAACTTTTATACAGAAAGTTATCTGTCTACAATGGCAGAGGTCCAGATGCTTCCTGTCTATACACAGCTTATTTAGCTAAAAACAGCAGAAGTACACATATCATGCAGGTGTCCTTTATCTTATACAAAAGATCATCTTGTCCAAGACTAACAGAAGTGAATCACTGACAAATCCTCTTACTCCTTATCTACCCAAAGGCTGTCTGCCAACCCCTCTCCCCCTCCCTGCATTCCAGCATTTCAGCTAACAAGCGGAAAATTCTGATCAACTCTGTTATTCTGTTAATGAGACTTTTCTGTTCATCACTGGAGCAGGGACAGAGAAGGGCAGCAAAGCTGGTGAGGAGATTGGAGAGCAGGTCTGGTGAGGAGAGGCTGAGGGAGCTGGGATTGCTTATTGTGAAGAAGAGAAGGTTGAGAGGAGACCTCATTGATCTCTACATGGACCTGAAAGGAGATCATGAGTGAGGCCAATATTGGCCTCTTCTCCCAAGTAACCAATGGCAGGACAAGAGGAAATGCCCTGAAATTGTACCAGAGGAGATTTAGGTTGGAGAGGAGGAAAAATTTAGTTGCTTCAAGAGTGCTCAGGCATTGGAGCAGGCTGCCCAGGGGGGTGGGAGAGTCACTGTCCCTGGATGTATTCCAGAAATGAGTAGAGGTGGCACTCTGGGACCTGGTCTGGTGGTCATGGAGATGTGGGTAGAAGGTTGGACTTGATGAGCTTGGAGGTCTTTTCCAACCTTAGGGAGTCTGTCTGTGAAACCCTGTGGCAAACCAGCAGCACTCAGGGGCTGAGAACACAACTCCCATTGGGATACATCCCCAGGGCTCAAGTCTCCTCCTAAGGCAGCTCTGAACCCTCAGCTGCAGTTCAAAGGCTCTGCTTCAAGCAGGGCAATGTTCCTCCTGCCCACAGCTGCCAGCTGAATTTGGGGGTTTCCCAACCCAAACTCTTCTCTGATTGGATCAACTCTGCCAGGAGCAGCAGGTTCCACAGTCCTGATGCTTCATCTCTCAAAACCCCCAAATTCTATAGCTGCAGCTCAGGGGAGCTGACAGCTTTGTGCCTCTGGATTCCTGTTTCAGCACTTGGAGAAGATTTTAACACTTTCCAAACTATTAGAACCTCCTAAACCTCCCTAAAGATGCTTCAAAAGCTCTGTTTGAAGACTTGAGGATTTTAAGGAGTTTTCTTGGGCACTCAAAATGCTTTGTAAAAAATGGCTAAAAAATGATGCAGATCTCTCTGAAGATCATTCAAAGGGCCTGAAAAGAATCAAAATCTTGTAGGAAAACATCAAATATGCACAAAAGTAATCAAAATGTCTTCAAAACTCACTAAAAGGACCTGGAATGAGTAAAGATACTTCAAAAATCATTGAAAGGGCCTGGGGATAATGACAATGCCTCAAAAATCATTAGAAAAACCTAAAAATGGTCTAAATATCTCCCAAAAAAATCATTAAAAAGGCCTGAAAATGATCAAAATGTCTTCAGTAATCATGAAAAAGGAGATGAAAATACTCAAACTCTCCTCAGAAGTCATTCAAAATGCCTGAGGCTAAGCAAAGTCTCCCCAAAACCCATTAAAATCAGCCCAAAATGAGGCAAATAGCTTCAAAAGGAAGGAAAAGGGGCTGGAAATAATCCACAGAGCTTCGGGAAATGATTAAAAGTGCCAAAACGAACCCAAACCAATTCCAGAACCTCATCCCCATGGCTGCCAAGCTCCTGCAAACTGATTCTGCAGAGCTCTCAGCCAGGCTCTGGCTTCTTGCAGTCTCCAACATCCTTCAGAAATGCTGCAAAAGGCTGAAATCTGCCGGAGAAGTCCTCAGCACCTGCTGGAAACTCTGGAAGGCGACAGAAAAACTCTTCCCGAGCCGTTCAGATCCCCTGGAGCTGCCCCAAGCCCCCTCGGGAGGCATCGAAATCTCTTTGCAAGAGTTTGGGAGAGGCTGGGAGGAGGTTTTGGGTTCCCAACCCCGCAGAGAATCCTCAGCGAACAAAATCCTCCGGAGCTCCTGGAAACCTCTGCGCAAGCTTTCCGAGCTGAGCCAAAGCTCCTGGGAGCTGTGCGCAGCTGCTGGGTCAGAGCTGCTGCGGAGCTGCTGTGCCCCAGCCCTGCCCCCGCAGCGCAGCTCAGCCCAGACGGCGCCGCCCGGGCTGAGAGCTGCACCTCCCGGCATGCCCCGCGCGGAGCCAGGGCCGCAGCTCCCCGCTGGGACTTGGAGGCGTGGTTGGGGTAATCCGGCGTCTCTCATTGGCTCCGGACGCCCAGCCGTGGGCGGGGCTTCCCCTGCGGCCCCAGCCCCCGCCTGGGCTGGGCTGCAACGTGGGCGGTTCGGGGCCTCCATTGCATCGCTCTCTGCTCGCCCAGGCTGCTAGGAGGCTGCAGGGGACGGCAGTCGGCAGCTGCCTCTGCTCCGAGCTCTTCCTCCTTCCTCTTCCTGCTGCTGTGCGCCCCTTTGGCCTGGGCTGTGGGGTAGGTGTGGGCAGGCGCGGGGCAGAGTGGGGGCTGCTGGGGTGGGGATCCCTTGGGGCTTGGGGGAGCGGCTGGTGGGGTTGGCATTGGGCTGCGGTGGGGCTGAGGGCTGTGTCCTGGAGCTGGGCTTGAGGAGGGCTCGGTGAGGTGTGGGGCTGGTGTGGGTGGGGCTGTGGGGGGTGGTTGTTGGGGGCTGTGGAGTTGTGGGGGCGTGTGTGAGGTTGGGTGGAACTTGGGGTCGGAGAGGGGCGTGTGAGGGGCTGGTGAGGAGCCCGTGGGGCTGTGTGGGTTTGGGGGTAGGAGTTGGTGGTGGTGGGGGAGGCTGTGTGTGGGTGTGGTGTGGGTCGGGGTGGTGAGGCTTGGAGTGGGGAGTGGTGGGATGGTGCGAGGGGGTGGGTGCGGTTGTGGGGAGCTGTGTGTGGGTCTGGGTCGGGGTGGGTGTGTTTGGGGGTTCGTTGTGGTGCTGTGCTGCTGCCTCCCCCTGGTGGGGGCAGCTGCAGGCCCCCTTTGGCTGCTGCTGTGTTGCAGGTGGAGCCATTGGTGGGCTGCAGGGGCTGTCCCTGGCCCTGTGTCCCTGTGCTGGGGGCTGGGCTGGCAGCAGAGCTGAGGTGGCAGCGGCGCTGTGGGGGCTGCTGTGTGCAGGAGAGGTGGTGGTGAGCGTGGGGTGTGGCTTGCAGCAGAGGCTGCTGTGGGGGTGTGTGGGGGAGCCCTGGGGGTTTGGAGGCTTTGTGCTGGCAGGTGCCGGGCGGCTGCTGTGCTGAAGGGCAGCGGCTGGGCTGAGGGCCAGGCGCGGGGGGGAGCTGTGGGCAGGCTGTGTGCTGGGTGCCGTGGGGGTGTCAGGCGTGGGTGCTGTGCTGAGCCTGAGCTTGGGAGCGCCTGGGGCTGGTGTCAGCTGTGGGGCGGTTTGGCTGTGCTGAGGGTGGTGGCATCCAAGGCCTCTGTGCTCTGCAAGCTCTTGAGGCACAAAGATTCCCTGGGGGGTTGCAGAGTGCTTCTCAGTTTCTCTGCAGGCCTCCTGAGCACAGAAAGGCTCAGGGCAGGAGGAGCTTTTGCTGTGTGACTGCAGGCTGAGAGCTGTGCAGAGCTTTTGTCAGCTGTGCTGGCAGGAAGCATGGTCAGAAGCAGACTGCTGTGCTGCAGCTGCTCTGCCCCTGGGGAAATGCTTGCTGGCAGGCAGCCAAATGAGGCTGAGCTGTTGAGTGTCTGCTTGTGGCTGAGGAACTGCATTTAATTGGACTGAAAGGTTTGGCTTGGGCTGGGGGCAGCCTGTTGTTGATGGTTTTGGTGGTGAGAAGTCCTGCAGCTTCCTTGGAGGAGCTTCAGCAGCAGACAAAGCAATTCCCTTGCTGCTGTTTGCTGTGCAATGAGCTGGGAAGGGAAGGAAATGATTGCTGCAAGTGAGCAAAGCAATTGCAGTGCTCTGCAAGTCTCAGCAGTGCTGTGTCCAGCAGGGCCAGGGCAGGGGTTGTCCTCCTGTCCTGGGCCCTGGGGAGCCCACCCCTGGAATGCTGGGGTCAGTTTTGGGCCCCTGACCCCAAGAAGGACTTTGAGGTTCTGGAGCAGGTGCAGAGAAGGGCAAGAAAGGTGGGGAAGGGTCTGGAGAGCAGGGCTGAGAGGAGCAGGTGAGGGAGCTGTGGGTGTTTAGTGTGGAGAAGAGGAGGCTGAGGGGAGACCTCTTGGCCTCTGGAGCTGCCTGCAAGGAGGCTGCAGTGAGGTGGGGGTTGGGCTCTTGTGCCTTGTCTCAGGTGGCAGAAGGAGAGGAAGTGTCCTGAAATTGTGTCAGGGGAGGCTTAGGTTGGAGAGGAGGAGGAATGAGTTTGGTGGCAGAGTGGTCAGGGCCTGGCAGAGGCTGCCCAGGGAGGCAGTGGAGTGGCCATGGCTGGAGGTGTTGCAGCAAGGTGTGGCCATGGGGCCATGGTTTGGTGTCCCTGGTGGTGTTGGGGCTGGCAGTTGGCCTCAGTGCTGAGAGAGGTCTTTTGCAGGCCAGGCAATTGTGTGGCTGTGTGAGGAAGCTGCCCCAGAGCAAATGCCTCTTAGGTGCTGGAGGTGCTGGGAAGAATGGGAAATGGGAGAGAGTCCTGTGGGGAGGGGAAAGGTTTGGGTTTTGCCTCTGGGCTCCTAGTCTGCCCTTGGAAGTGCCTGGGATTCTTGCAAGCAGTGCTGTCAGCTGGAGCCCTTTGGGGTCAGTTGGTGGTGTGCTGAGAGGGCCAAAGGGAGGTGAGGCTTGGGAAGAGAAGTGGTGAGCAGGAAGCTTGTTGGGTTGTGGGTGGCCAAGGGGTGTGGGTGTGGCTGAGAGGTGTGGAGTGCAGGAGAGCCTTCAAGGCCTTGTGGTGTTGCTGGAGCTGTGGGCTGAGGAAGTGGTGCTGCCAGGCAAGGGCTTGAAGGAGGTTGAAAGTCAAGTGGTGTGGATGGCTTGGTGTGGGGAAGTGTTTGGCTTCTTGTGGGCAAGTGAAGCTTTCCTTGTGCAGGAGGAGAGTGAGAGCCTGGGCTTTGCAATCCCTGGGGCCCTGGAGCCCTTCTGGAGTGGTTTTCTTCTGCAGAGCTTTGCAGCCCAGCTGCAGGTCTGCTGTTGCTGGAAGCTGTTGCTGGTTGTTTTGTGCAGCCTTGGGTGTTGGATCAGTGTCTTGGCTGAGTTTGGTCCTTTCTCTGGTGGCCAAGTTGAGGTCCCTTTGGTTTTGGCAGCTGAGCACAGGTTGAGGCTTTTGCTGCAATGGTTTTTGTGCTGGCAGCATTGTGTGCTGCCAGCTGGAGTGCTGTGTGCAGCTGTGGTGCCCCCAAGAGGGGCAGGAGGTTGAGCTGTTGGAGGGGGTGCAGAGGAGGGCATGGGGGTGGTGAGAGGGCTGTGGCATCTCCCCTGTGTGGGTTGGCTGTAAGAGTTGTGTTTGTTGAGGCTGGAGAGGAGAAGGCTGTGGGGAGAGGTTGGAGCAGCCTTGTGGTAGCTGCTGTGGTCTGCAGGAGAGCTGGGGAGGGACTTTTGTGAGGGGCTGGGAGTGATGGGCTGAGGGGGAGTGGATTGAAGGTTGAGGAGGGCAGATTTGGAGTGGAGCTGGGGAGGAAATAGTTTGGAGTGGGGGTGGTGAGAGCCTGGAGCAGGTTGGGCAGGGAGGTGCTGGCTGCCCCCTCCCTGGAGGTGCTGAGGGTGAGGTTGGCTGAGGGCTTGAGCAGCCTGGTGTGGTGGAAGGTGTCTGTGGGCATGGCAGGGGGTTGGAGCTGTCTGATGTTTGGGGTCCCTTGCAGCCCAAAGCATTCTCTGGCTGCTTGAATTTGGACACTTAACAGAAGTGCAATGAAGGGAACTTGAAATAAGCAAAGTTGTGAAACTGGCTCTGAGCCTGGGGGCTGGGGGTGAGGTTGTTTGCTGGTCCTTAGCTTGGGAGCTGCATCTGAGCTTGGGATCTGGGTCTGCACTTTTGATCTGGGCCTGACCTTGAGGACCTGTTCTGAACTTTGGAGGTGCTGGAGTGCTGTGTGCAGCTCTGGTGCCCCCAAGAGCTTGGGAGCTGGGTCTTGAGCTTGGGTGTGGGTCTGAGCTTGGGGGCTGGGTGTGATGTTGGCTGATGATTCCTGAGCTTGGGAGCTGATTCTGAGCTTGGGAGCTGAGTCTGCACTTTTTATTTGAGTGTGAGCTCGGGGTCTGGTTGTTAAGCTCGAGAAGTGGTTCTGGTCTTAGTTGCTGGTTCTTGGGCTTGGGGGCTGGCTCTGGGCTAGGGAAGTGGTTCTGGGCTCAGCTGCTGCTTTTTGAGCTTGGGGGCAGGCTCTGATCTTGGGAATGAGTTCTGACCTTAGTTGCTGGCTCTGAGCCTGGGAGCTGAGTCTGCACTTTTGATTTGAGTGTGAGCTTGGGTTCTTGAGCTAGGGGTACTGGTGCTGGGCTCAGGAAGTGGTTCTGGGCTTGGGGTCTGGGTCTGATCTTGGGTGCTAGTTCTTGAGCTTGGGAAGTGGTTCTGACCTTAGCTGCTGGCTCTTGAGCTCAGGGACTGGCTCTGGGCTTGGGAAGTAGTTCTGACCTCAGCTGCTGGTTCTTGAGCTCAGGGGCTGGGTCTGAGCTTGGGGGCTGGTTCTTGAGCTTGTGAAGTGGTTCTGACCTTAGCTGCTGGCTCCTGAGCTTGGGGGCTGGCTCTTGAGCGTGTGGGGGCTGGCTCTTGAGCGTGTGGGGGCTGGCTCTTGAGCGTGTGGGGGCTGGCTCTTGAGCGTGTGGGGGCTGGCTCTTGAGCGTGTGGGGGCTGGCTCTTGAGCGTGTGGGGGCTGGCTCTTGAGCGTGTGGGGGCTGGCTCTTGAGCGTGTGGGGGCTGGCTCTTGAGCGTGTGGGGGCTGGCTCTTGAGCGTGTGGGGGCTGGCTCTGACCTTACTGGCTGGCTCTTGAGCGTGTGGGGGCTGGCTCTGGAGCTTGGTTCTGACCTTTGTTGCTGGTACTGGAGCCTGGGGGCTGGTTCCTGAGCTTGGAAAGGGTTCTGACCTTAGGTGCTGGCTTGGAAGCTTGGGAGCTGTTTCTTGAGCTTGGGGGCTGGGTGTGAGCTTGGGAAGTGGTTGTGATCTTAGTTGCTGGTTCTGAGCTTGGGAGCTGAGTCTGCACTTTTGATCTAGGTTCTGAAGCTTGGGTGCTGGTTCTTGAGCTTAGGAAGTGGTTCTGACCTTAGTTGCTGGTTCTGGAGCTTAGGGGCTGGCTCTTGAAATTGGGGGCTGGCTCTGAGCTTGGGAAGTGGTTCTGAGCTTGGGGGCTGACTCTGAGCTTGGAAGTGGTTCTGAGCTTAGCTGCTGGCTCTTGAGCTTGGGAAGTGGTTCTGATTTTATTTTCTGGCTCTTGAGCTTGGGGTCTGGGTGTGAGCTTGGAAAGGGTTCTGACCTTAGTTGCTGGCTCTGGGCTTGGGGTGTGGTTCCTGTCCTCAGGGCCTGGATCCTGAGCTTGTAAATGGCTCTGACCTTGGTTGCTGGCTCTGGAGCTTGGTTCTGGCCCTTGTTGCTGGTTTTGGAGCTTAGGGGCTGGCTCTTGAACTTGAGGGCTGGCTGTGAGCTTGGGAATTGTTCTGACCTTAGTTGCTGGCTCTGAGCTTGGGAGCTGAGTCTGCACTTTTGGTTTAGGTTGCTTGGGTGCTGGTTCTGGAGCCTGGGGGCTGATTCCTGAGCTTGGAAAGGGTTTTGACCTTAGGTGCTGGCTTGGAAGCTGTTTCTTGAGCTTGGGGGCTGGGTGTGAGCTTGGGAAGTGGTTGTGATCTTAGTTGCTGATTATTGAGCTTGGGAGCTGAGTCTGCACTTTTGATCTAGGTTCTGAAGCTTGGGTGCTGGTTCTTGAGCTTAGGAAGTGGTTCTGAGCTTAGCTGCTGGTTCTTGAGCTTGGGAAGTGGTTCTGATTTTATTTTCTGGCTCTTGAGCTTGGGGGCTGGGTGTGAGCTTGGAAAGGGGTTTTGAGCTTAGTTGCTCACTCTGGGCTTGGGGTGTGGTTCTTGATCTCAGGGCCTGTCTGTGAGGTCAGGGGCTGGTTCTTGAGCTTGCTAAGTGATTCTGACCTGAGTTGCTGGCCTGGGAGCTTGGGAGCTGAGTCTGCAGTTTTGGTCTAGGTTCTGGACCTTAGTGGCTGTCTCTTGAGCTTGGGGGCTGGCTCTTGAGCTTGGAATGTGGTTCTGACCTTATTTACTGGCTTGTGAGCTTGGGGCCTGGGTGTGAGCTCTGGAGGTGGCTCTCAGCTTGGGAAGTGTTCTGACCTTAATTGCTGGTTCTTGAGCTCAGGGGCTGGCTCTGAGCTTGGGAAGTGGTTCTGATCTTAGCTGCTGGTGCTGGGCTTGGAGCCTGGATGTGAACTTAGGAGCTGGCTCTGAGCCTGGGGGCTGGTTCTGCATTTCTGATCTGGATTCTTGTGCTTGGGAGCTGACTCTGACCTTAGTTGCTGGTTCTTGAGCTTGGGGGCTGGGTGTGAGCTTGGCCCCTGCCTTGAATTTAAAATGTGAGAGTTCAGGCAGTTGGAAGTTGAAGCTGAGCTGCTTTGCACTGCAGTGCTGCAGAGTTTGTGGTGCTCCAAAGGCAGATCTCAAAGAGCTGCTGCAAGAGTTGAGCTGAAGTGGCACAGTGCCCTGCAGAGGCAAAAGCTTTTCCCTGCCAGTCAGCCATTGGAATCATCCCCCCAGGGCAGTGGTGGATTGCCCTGCAGGGCAGAGTTGGAAGGCTCAGCTTGGCAGGGGGCTGGGCCAGCTCCTTTCCAGTCCAGTGTCAGCTGGCAAGGTTGGAGCAGCTGAGCCTTGGGGTCCCTTGCAGCCTGGCATTGTGTGGCAGCAGAGCTGTGCTGCTGGTTTTGAGGGCACTTGGAAAGCTTCTGGAGCATTTGTGCAGAGTGTGCAAGACATCCCTGAGCCTAGCAACTCCCTCAGCTCTCTTCAGAATGAACTCTGCAGAGCTGGAAGAGCTTTCCAGGAATTTGGCAGAGGTTTGGAGGAGTTTGGAAGGGATTTTGGTTCTCCTCCTCCTTGTCCTCTTCCTTGTCCTCCTCTGCCTCATCTTTTTCCTGCTCTCCCTGGAGGCTGCCCTTAGACTCCTAGAATCCTGGAGTGGTTTGGGTTGTCAGGGAGCTGCAAAAGTGATGCAGTCCAAGCCCCTCTGCAGTCAGCAGGGACATCCTGCACTAGCTCAGGTTGCCCAGAGCCCTGTCCAGCCTTACCTTGAACATCTGCAGGGCTGGGACCTCAACCCCCTCCCTGGGCAACCTGTTGCAGTGTTCCAGCAGGCTCCTGGTGCAGAACTTGTTCCTCACCTCCAATCTCAATCTGCTCTGCTCTGGTTTGAAGCCATTGCCTCTGGTGCTGTCCCTGCAGGCTTTGCAAAGAGTCCCTCTGCAGCCTTCTTGTAGTCCCCTTCAGGTACCAGAAGGTCACTCTTAGGTCTCCCCAGAGTCTTCTCTTCTCCTCTCCAGGCTGATCACCCCCAGCTCCCTCAGCCTGTCCTGGTAGCAGAGCTGCTCCAAGCCCCTGATCATTTTTGTGTCCCTCCTCTGGACCCTCTCCATCAGGTCCATGTCCTTCCTGTGTTGATGGCTCCAGAGCTGGCTGCAGTGCTGCAGGTGAAGTCTCAGCAGAGCACAGCCAAGTGCCAGGATGGCCTCTGTCCATCTCTGGCCCTGCTGCTTTTGGTGCAGCCCAGGCTGCCCTTGGCCTTGTGGGCTGCAGGCTCCCCCTGTCTGTTCCTGTCCAGCTTCTTGTCCAGCAGCACCCCCCAGTGCTTTTCTGCAGGGCTGCTTCCTATCCCCTCCTCCCCCAGCCTGTCCTGATTGTGAGGATTGTGCCAGGCCAGGGGCAGGACCCTGCCCTTGCTCTTGTTGAAGCTCAGGAGGTTGCTCTGGGCCCCCTCTGCAGCTTGTCTGCTTGAGCTCCTCCAACTTGTTCTGCAGGGTATTGCCTTAGGTTTCAGGAGGCAGAGAGGCTCTCTTTGAGCCTTGCCAAAGGAGTTGATGACACTTTGTGGTGTCCCTCTGGACTCTGCTGTCCCTTCTGGAGATCTCTACTCTCTGGTGTAAGACATCCCAGTGCCTTCCATCCACCACAGGGATTCTCCTCCATGCTCTCATCCAGGGGTTTCTGTTGGGCATTGCTGGCTCTGTAGGTCAGCCCTGGGGACTTGGTGGGGCCCTGTGGACTCTCTGAGGGCAGCAAGTGAGTGCAGCTGGAGCAATGGATGGAGAGATGGAGGGTGAAGGCTGCAGGGGGTGGGAGGGCTTAGTTCAGCAGCTGTGTGGCTCTGCCTGGCTCCTGCCTACAATGGTGCTGGCAACAGCTGACCCCAGAAGCTCAAAGCTGCAAACCCTACCTGGCTCAGAACAGTCCCTCACCTCTCCTGACATCCAGCGCAGCCCAAGCAGGCACTCAGGGCTCCTAGCCACACAGCCCAGCCATCCCCCATGGCAGGAGTCACCTGAGGTCTCTCTCCCTCTCTGTCCCCCTTGCTCTCATCAGTTGCTGCCTGAGGTGGCTGCAGGGTCCCTCCCCAGCCCTCATCTGTAACCCCCCCTTGGCTTGGTGCTGTTCTTTCAGCCCTCCAGCTGATCCCAGCCTTTAGTCTCAGGCCCCTTCCATTCTTGTGCTGCTGCTTCCAGCCCAGTTCCTTAGATGCTTCCTCAGCCACAGCATTTCCCACTCCACCCTTCCAGCTGCAGTGGCAGTGGAGATGAGGGACCCAGGGCCATGGGACACCCGAGGCAGCAGGGCCATGGATGTGCTGGGAATGAGGGAAGGGCCTGGGAGTGGTCAGGCAGGAATTAGGCCTTGTCCCCCAAAAAGGAGGAGAGGATGCAGGGCCCAGGTGGCAAATGTGTGTGCAGGGAATGGCAGAATCTGGCAGCATTTGAGGAGGTGAAAGGAGTGAATTGTGCTGCAGCTCTGCCTGTGTCAGCTGAGAGATGAACAGCAGCCCATGGGCACTGTGGCCTCCCACCAAACCTCATTTTTCTCTTGGGGATGTGGAGTGGCAGCTCCAGGAGAACTGCAAAGAGCAAGCTGAGAGAAATGGTCAGGGAGAGAAGGAAGCAAAACCCTTTCCAGTGAGTCTCTTTGGGCTGCAGGTGTGTGAAGGGTGCTGGAGGTGTGAGGTTTGGGCAGGAGCCAGAGACTCCTCCAGCATCCCAGTGAGGGCTGAAGAGGTTTAGCAAGAAGCTGCCCAAGTCCCTTCCCCTTTTGATGCACATTCAGAAAGCATGAAGCTCCCTTTGTGTGTGTCCTGAGGGCTGCTGTGATCTTCTCTTGGGGAGTGGGCAGCAGAGAGTTGTGTGCAGGGCAGAGCTGAGCACAGAGTGGGTGTGGTGGGTGCCTGGGTAGGCAGTGGGAGGAAGCTTTAGGCAAGGCCTGGGAGAGGCTGTGTGGAGGCAGCTGTGTTGTGGTGCTGGCCTGCAGCTGTGTGCTGGGGACTGTGTGCTGGGCAAGGAGCTGAGTGTGCACTTGTTGAGGCCTCCCATCTTGAGCAGCCCTGGCTGTGTGCTGTGGCTGTGCTGCTGGGCTTGGGAGCTGCCCCCAGCAAGGCTGAGCTGTGCTGCCTGGTGCTGGGCAGTGCTGAGCCATCCCTTGCAGGTCAGTGCTCTCCTCTGAGCCCTTTGCTTCTCTCTGTCAGGGGCTGAGTCCTCTCTCCATCATTCCTGTCCCTGTGTGCTGGGGAAGAGCAGAGTTTGCAGAACTACCCCTTGGAGCAGCCCAACAGGTAAGAAACCCAGAGTGGGTTAACAGCAGGATCCTATGCCCCCAGGGCAGCCATTAGCCTCCTCCACCTCCTCCTGTGCAGCATATTTCACCTCTCCAGGAGCTCTGAGGCACATCAGGTGTTGTGGGAGTTGAGGAATGCTCCAGGCTGCTGGGGGTGAGTTGTGAGCAGGGGATGATGTTTGGGGGTTGGGATCTGTAGGGTGGTGGGAGAAGGTTGGAGGTGGTTTGGTGTTCCTTGTTCAGTGCTGCTGCCTCCATTGTCTGAGCCAGGGGAGATCAAAGGACAGGGCCTGGGCCAGGAACCACCCTGCCAATGTCACCAGGCTCGAGAGTAGGACAAGACCACTTGTAAGCCCCAGGGTACCTCAGAGCACTGATCACAGGAACCTGGAGTCTCAGCACAGGTATTGGAGGTCTGTGCCCACACTGTAGCAGAAACTGAAGGTTTGAGGTCCCCTCTGCATTCTCTTCTCCAGCTGGGTGTTGGGAGGTGTTGGGAGTCAGGGACTGTCATGAACCAGGCAGTATCTGAGGGTTTGAGGTCCTGGGCTCAGGTGCTTCCATCTTCCCTATTGCACAGCTGTGACCCCTTCCTGCCACAGTATGACCTCACAGAAGGACCCAGGCAAGAGCTGGGAAGAGAAGCAGCACCCAGAGATCAAGTTGGAGAAACCAGTGTGCAGTCCCAAGGGAGACGAGGATGAGGAGGAAAAAGAGGACAAGATGGAGGATGATGCTGAGAATGATAACTGTGAAGAGGAGGATAACGATGATGATGAAGGCGACCAGGATGAGGGGGAGGAATGTATGGAGGAGGATGAAGCCAGAGCAGGTCCCTCAGTGTCACCCAAAGAGCTGAATCAGTGCCTTGAGTGTGGGCAGAGCTTCCCAGGTAGCTCAGAGCTAGTTAAGCACCTCTGCCCTCAGCCTGGCACTCGTCCCTTCGTTTGTGGTGACTGTGGCAAGAGGTTCCGCTGGAACTCTGAGCTCATCCAACACCGCCGCACCCACACTGGTGAGAAACCATTCACCTGTGCTGACTGCGGACAGAGGTTCACCCAGCGCGGCAATCTCACTCGGCACCGCCGAACCCACACTGGAGAGAAACCTTTCCTCTGTCTCGACTGTGGGCAGGGCTTCACCCAGCGAGGTCATCTCACCCAGCACCGCCACACCCACACTGGAGAGAAATCTTTCACCTGTGCTGACTGCAGACAGAGCTTCACCCAGCGCTATAGTCTCAACCAGCACTGCCTCACTCACACTGGAGAGAGGCCTTTCTCTTGTGACAGCTGTGGCAAGCGGTTCAGGCAGATCTCTCATCTTATGCAACACCACCTCACCCACAGCAGTGAGAAGGCCTTCACCTGCAGGGACTGCGGCAAGAGCTTCAAACGCAGCTCCACTCTCACCATCCATCGCCGCATCCACACTGGAGAGCATCTGTTCCCCTGTGCTGAGTGCAGCAAGAGCTTTACCACGAGTACTGCATTAATCCAGCACCAACTCATCCATAATGGTGAGAAACCTTACAGCTGTACCGACTGCGGCAAGAGCTTCACCCAGAACGTACACCTCACAGAGCACCGTCGTGTGCACACTGGCGAGAAGTCTTTCAGCTGTGCTGAGTGCGGCCAGGCCTTCAGCCGTAGGAGCTATCTCATTTACCACCACCGCACCCACACTGGTGAGAAACCTTTCACCTGTGCTGACTGTGGGAAGAGCTTCACCGAGAAGCGATCCCTCAACAAGCACCGCTGCACCCACACCAGAGAGCAGCCTGCACTGGAGGGGAGGCATAACTCCACCTAGAATCTGTTGGGTAATCGTGACCCCTCTGAGAGGGCCTCTCCAGCATCAAAATCTCTTTTTCCTTTGCAGTTCTCAGGGACTGGGGGGTACCAGCAGCAACAAACACCTCCTGCCCATCTGAACACCAATTATTGCTAATGAGAACAATTACAGTGCTGAGTCGGCACAGCTGGAGCGCCCAGTGGAGCTGGGCAGGGCTTCGCCAGGGTCTGTCTGGTTCTTCCCCAATGCTTTGTGTCTCCCTGGGGTAAGAAACCCTCTGTCTGTTGACCAATTGTGTCAATAAAACCCAAAAGTTACCCAAATCCTGTCTGTTTGCTTTTATTTCAGATACCCCTGCCTCAATGCCTGAATTTTGGGGGCATTTGCTCCCAAGGCATGGGGTGGAGCTGTGTTCCCCGTCGAGGGAAGGCAAAATGAGGTTCTCAGAGGAGTCTTGAGGGGCATCTCAGAGGCATTCTGCAGGGGCTTTCAGGTGATCTTAGATGTTTGGGATTTGGATGGTCCTGGGACTGACTTTTGGGATCTTTGGAGGGTGTAGGGGGAAGCTGATGGAGATCATTGGAAGAACTCAGAAAGCTTCTGTTGGCTTTTCACTCTGGGGCTGGAACAGGTTGAAGAGCTGAGAAGAGTTTAAGCTGCCTGTTCCCCCCCAAAACAGAAGGGAGGGAAAAATACACACATGAATCAAAAAACCCTCTGGGCTGAGATAAGGACTTGTGATAAGCTCAAAAGAGTTGAATCCAAATGAGATCCCATAATGCACACTGACCTGAGGCTGTTTGCAGAAAGAAGCACAGCAGTGAGCAGCAGTAGCCAGGAGTTAAACACCTGCAGCCCTCCCCCTCAGCAAAGAGCCGGCACCTGAGAGCCAGAACCCAACAGCAGCAACCAGAACAGGAAGCCTCCCATGTTGCCAACTGAACTTCAAGCCCTGTAGTACTTTGCTCCAGCCAGCACTGTCCCTGTGAAGGTGGCATGAGGCAGGATGGAGTAATGGCAGCAAATTTTCAACTTAACCTTTGACATTCCCAAGCCCTCATTCTGTGCCACCTGCACCATGCCCAGCAGCAATCAGCAGCACACCTCAGGCACTGTCCATTCTCACTCCACAGGAAGTTGCTTTGCAGTACCCAGAGGGCTGCTCACTGCAGGTGCTCTGCAGCTCCACTCTGTTCCAGCACAGTCTGGATCAGTCCATGCCCAGTCCAAATGCTGCAAATGCTGGGGCTGTGTTTCTAGCTCTGGGGCAGTCTGAGACCAGTGACTCCTTCCATGCCTCCAAGTGAAAGCAAACTGTGGCTTGCATCCCAGTACTCAGCTTCCAACACATCCAGGTGTGGGGATCCTCCTGTCACACCAGAAACACAGATGGGTTCCACCCCTTGTGGTTTGATGGTGTCAGAGCACTCTGGGCACCTGTATCTACTAAAGCTTTATCCTCTCATGGCTTCAACTTGCCAGGCCATTGGTTCTGTACAGTCCAACAAACCAATTTGTCTCTCCCTTCCATCTGGTTGGAGGCAGAGCCCCTCTAATTCTACCTTGGGTCCCTTGCATCTCGTGAAGATGCTTTGGGAGTCCCTTCAGGAGGACCAGAAGCAGTTTCAGCTTCCCTGCTCTTCTTCGGCCATTTCCCAGTGGACACTGAGGCAGCATCTCTGGGGGGACAATTCCCCTGTAAGTCACAGACTCCTGCAGCCAGGACTGGATTGGGTTTTCCCTTCCACTTCCTCCCTATGGTCATACAGGTAAAGCAGAGGGTGTGCTGTGCTGTGTGCCTCCCAGATTCTGTCCCTTGGACAGGGGAGCAGCTGCTCCTCATGGCTGAAACACAGGACTGTACAGGTGGGGAATAAAATCTTCTTCTGGAGCTGATGGAACTCCTGGGACAGTTCCTTCACAGCTGAGACACAGGCCTGGACAGAGGAGCAGAGATTTCCTTTGCCTTGCTGGGGCCTGCTGCTTGTTTCATCCACTCTTTGTCCTTGGCCATCTTCCAAAGCCAGAGATAAGAACCAAGCCAGCAGCCCTGGATCTTCCTCTTGTTCCCATGGGGACCCTGATCCCTCCTGGTCCTTTGCAGGATCAGCTGCTTTCCTTGTAAGCTTCTTTTTCCCAACAGATTTAGTTTCTATTCACAGGCAGCAGTGTTGGGTTGGTGGAACCACCTCTGCAGAACGTTTGTGCCTGGGCACTTCAGACGAACCAAATGAGTTCTAGAATTTAGAGTTGAAACTGATTGGAAAAGCAGTGGGGGAGGGGTTTGTCGGTGACCGGCAAACCCTCAACCCAGGACAGTATCAGCACTACCTGAACCCAAATTCTATAAAGCAAAGGTTTGGCTTCCTCACGAGCTGAGAACCTCATGAAATCTTTCCTTGGTGATGTGTTTAGAGTCCTGACAGCGCAGCACGGCTGTGCCCTCATGAGGAACTAGAGAACGGCGCCGACCGCGTGGCTGTGCCGCAGGGTTGCTGCTTCTCCCAGAGCACAAAGGTCCTGGAGCCTCCCAGGGGAAGCTTCAGAGGCTTTTGCCGCTGGCTCCATGAAGCACAGCACCTGGCAAAGGTTCCCCGCTGTGGGGGCTGTAGTGCTTCAGGACCGGTGGTGCACAGGGGCTGCCATGGTTTCCTCCCGTGGTGATGGTTCATGCGGCAGTTGACCCCACGCTCCATGGCACTGCCCCCAGCTGGGCAACAGTGGCAATGTGCAGCGAGGCCTTCTGGAGCTGCTTCAAGTCCCGGGCGAGGCGGACCGTAGCGGCACAGAGACGCACGCAGGCATAGGCACGGACACCAGCGTGGGGGGCACTTGTTTACCAAACAACTCCTATTTACCATTTGCCCCAAAGAATACTGCTCCAGTCAGCACCCACTGCTAACACAATAATTAACCAATCAACTGATACTCTGCCAAATAACCATAAGCACACGCAGTAAACAGGGTAAACGAACATGTAGCCTGGGCCTTGTTTACCACAGGGGTGGAAACATGCCCAGGCAGATTGCTTACCTGGACTCAGTGGTGCCAAGGTCCCCCCGCCCAACTCCAGAAGGGAGGGGGGAGAAAGGGGGTTTGAGTCACACACACAGAAGCATGTTCTGGTAATATTTGGGGCACAATCCTGGTCATAAGCACCATTCACTACAAGAGGCAGCTGATCCTGGCACAGGCTGCTTCTCTGATGCAGCTGCCATGCCTGTGGCACTGTCTGTAGGTCCAGAGACCTTCTCTTGCCCCTGAGCCCTCTGCACAGAGATGAGAAGGGCTTGAGAGCCATGGGCCAGGCCCAAGCACATTGCAGTGATTTCTGTCTCTCAGGAACTCCCAGGCTGACAACAGACTTTTCCCAAACCTTTCCCCAGCTGGGGAGGATTTTGCACTTACTCAGGGCTGAAATTCCAAAACATCAGGGGTGACCACCAGCCTAAGAATTTGCCCCTTCCCTCCCCCACCCCCTGCCACTCCTCAGTACCCAACATCAGGGCAGATCTCACTGTGGTTTCCTTGGGAGTGTCCTGTATTGCTCTGGATGAAACCAGAGCAAGCTGCCCAGCAGTGGGCAGCACATCTCTGAGTCATTGCCCTAAGCTAACACTGAGCACCCGCAGCAGCACAAACAGGATCTCCTTTGGATTCAGAGACCTGTGACAGTTCAGAGGGTCACAGGTGACAGGATGTTAGGGGCTTGGAGGGACCTCTGGGGAACCCTGGGTCCCCCTGCCAAAACAGGACCATAGAATCTGGTGCAGGTCTCACATCAACACATCAAGACAGGGCTGGAAAGTCTCCAGAGAGGGAGGCTCCACAACCTCCCTGGGCAGCCTGTTCCAGGGCTCTGTCACCCTTACAGTCAAGAAGTTCTTCCTGCTGTTGAAGTAGAACTTCCTGTGCTGCAGTTTCCATCCATTGCCCCTTGTCCTATCCCAGGGCACAAGTGAGCACAGGCTGCCCCTGCCTCTTGCTTCCTGACCCCCAGCCCTCAGCCCTCATATATAGATAGACATCGATCAGTCTTTTCCTTTCCAGACTAAACAGACCCAGACCTCTCAGCCTCTCCTCATCAGGCAGTGCTGCAGTCCCTTCAGCATTCTCACACCCTTTGCAGCAGATCCCTGTCCCTCTTGACCTGGGGAGCCCTCAACTGGATGCAATATTCCAGGTGGGGCCTCACCAGGGCAGAGTAGAGGGAGAGGAGAACCTCCCTGGATCTGCTGGCCACACTCTTCCAAAGGCACCCCAGCATCCCATTGGCCTTCCTAGCCACCAGGGCACATTGCTGTCCCATGCAGATCTTGCTGCCCACCACAACTCCCAGGTCCTCCATGGGGCTGCTCTCTAACTATTTGTTCCCTTGAGTGCTGTAGGGTTCACATTGCTCTGGACATTGCATGGTGCAGATCACCTCCAGTGAATCTGAGGCTCCCCAGAAATTGCCAGTGGGTTCCTCTTAATCACATGGATCCTGTCCCAGCAGGCACTAGTGCAGGAGAAGGAACAGCAGACTGAAGAGAAGGAGAAAAGGAACTGAAAATCTCATCACCTG
The DNA here is from genome assembly GCF_026170545.1 of Melanerpes formicivorus. Lineage (NCBI taxonomy): Eukaryota > Metazoa > Chordata > Aves > Piciformes > Picidae > Melanerpes > Melanerpes formicivorus. The sequence continues at coordinate 135,471 of NW_027142532.1, forward strand.
AATCTAGAAAGCAAGCCCTTGGTAGCAAATGTCCATTCTGGATGGACACAGAACACAACACAGAGAGCTGATGAGAGCAACTGCTGGGGGTGCACCAACTGCCCTGAGAACCCTAAGGAAGGGCTGGAGGGGGGAGGGCATTCATTGGAATTCCATTACCTGATAATACCTCTTGGGCATACTGAGAATCATAGAATTGCTAGGGATGGAAGGGACCTCAAGGATCATCCAGCTTGAAGCCCCCTGCCATGGGCAGGGACACCTGACACCAGAGCAGGTTGCTCACAGCCACACCCAGACTGGCCTTCAAAGCCTCCAGGGATGAGACTTCCACCACCTCCCTGGGCAACCTGTGCCAGTGTCTCTCGACCCTCAAGGGGAAGAATTTCTTCCTCACATCCAATCTGAATCTCCCCACTTCAAGTTTTGCTCCATTCCTCCCAGTCCTATCCCTACCCAGCACCCTAAAAAGTCCCTCCCCAGCTTTTTTGTAGCCTCCTTCAGATACTGGAAGGCCACAAGAAGGACTCCTTGGAGCCTTCTCTTCTCCAGACTGAACAGCCCCAACTCCCTCAGTCTGTCCTCATAGCAGAGCAGCTCCAGCCCTCTGCTCATCCCCATGGCCCTTCTCTGGATGCCTTCCAGCCCCTACAGATCCTTCTTGTAATAGATGCTGCAGAACTGGACACAGAGCTCCAGGTGGGGGCTGACCAGGGTGGAGCAGATTGGGAGAATCACCTCCCTGGCCCTGCTGGCCACATTGCTCTTGATGCAGCCCAGGATACAATTGGCTCTCTGGGCTGCAAGTGCACACTGGTGGCTCCTGTTGAGCTTGTGGATGAACACTTCCCTTAAGGATAATCCAGAATTTGAAGCACAGGATGGGGATGAAAGAGGCTCCTGATCCAAAAAAGAGAGATTCCAAATGTGTCCAGAGATGCAACCTAACTGATTAGCAAACATTGACTGCCTGAAGTCAAGGAACCTCTGTGGGAAAAACACTCAGGCTGTGCATCCATCCAGGCTGTCACCATAATGAGGAAAAAACACACAGGGTGGGCAGCACCAGGAGGAAAGGGAAAGTATTGGAGATGTGGCAGTAAAGGCAGGAAAAGATTGCCCCTCAGCTGGTCAGGAATCTGTGCCCCTGGGGCAGTGCTCCCAAATACAACTGTGGCTGATCAGTGAGAGACTCCAAGCTGGGTCCAAGGAGATGTGAAATGGCACAAATGAAACAATGCTGCAAAGGAAAGGGCCTCTGCTTGGCACAGCTTAGCTTGATGGTTTCTGCCTTGCTCAGGAGAAAGTGAAGCAGAAAAGGCCATGGTGAAGACCTCTGCTCTCCCAGTCCTCTGGAATAGGACTGCAGGTGCAGGATCAGCTTCCCAGGGAGGAGTGAAACAGGTTGCAGAAATAGCTGCTCAGGAGGGAATGGCTCCAGGCATGGTCTTTGCCTCAGAAGGAGGAGTGGGCACAGCACTGAACACAAGGTGTTGTGTTTCCATGGATCAGAGAGGAAGGACATGCATAGACATGGGTGAGAGATGGGAACAAAGCAGGATTGTGCAGGAAGGAGTAGCCAGCACAAGTTCTGCACCACGAGGGTAATGGAACACTGGAACAGGTTGCCCAGGGAGGTGGTTAGGGTCCCATCCCTGGAGAGATTCAAGGTAAGGCTTGACAGTGCTCTGGGCAACCTGATCTAGTTGAGGATGTCCCTGGGAAGGTTGGACAAGATAACGTTTGGAGGTCCCTTCCAGCCCAGCCCATTCTGTGATCAGTGAGATATGGGAACCAAGCAGATTCTGCATGAAGTGCAAAAGGAAGACAACACCTGGGGCTTCTCAGAGCTCTGGGCCTGGCTATGGTTGTGGATTCCTGCCTTGGGCTTCAGTCTCAAGAAGTTGGTTGGAGCAATAATCCTGAGCTTGTTCAGCTTTGTTTGCATGGCTGTTGTAGTGCAGGGCATGTGTGAGTGCTGGTCTGCTTGAGGGAGCAGAACAGGGGACAGCAAGGGCCTCTCTGGGAAGAGCTGGGGCAAATGTCACCTTCAAGAGCAGGCCCTAAGCCTCTGTCTTCTCCTAAGCTCCCATTTCAAGGACCAGGCCTAAGGCCTGTCTGCAGTTCATAGAGCAATACTGAGCAAGACTTTCCTGAGGTTCTTTTCCCTTCTTTCTGTTGCTTTTGGGAGACTCATGAGTTTCTCATTCTATCAGCTGGGCAGGAGATGTTCTCCTCACCTTTCACTACATGTTTTGGAATCTCTTGGGTTTGTCACAAGACATTGCTTTGGTCACCTTCAAACCTGGGAAACACAGAATCAACCAGGTTGGCAACGACCTCAGAGATCATCAAGTCCAAACTACCACCCAACACCCCTTGACACCTAAACCATGGCTCCAAGTGCCACATCCAATCTTTCTTTGAACACCTCCAGTGATGGTGACTCCACCACCTCCCTGGGCAGCACATTCCAGTGGCCAATTCCTCTTTCTGGGAAGAACTTTCTCCTAACCTTGAGCCTAAACTTCCTCTGGTGTTGCCAAATATTAAATATTAATAGCAACCATAACAGGACTCCTTCCCAGGACAGATTGTGCCCACTCCCAGGAAAGGCTGCAACTCCTGAAGCCCTCTAACCACTCATCTGGGACTGCTCCCAGTACAGCCTATATCCCCTTACCCACTCCCTGACAGACTGGGCCCCATCCCAGTACTGTCTGCCTGTTCTTTGGATCTGGAGGTTCTGATGTGTCCCACCCCAATCAGAAAGGCATCACAGCAACTGAGAAGAGCCATTGCAAATGCCCTGGGATGGAGGAAACCCCTCACACAGGGAAGAAGGCCAACTGCAGCTGGGCTGAGGCAGGATTGTGACCACCCAGACACAGGAGCTGTCCTCCCCATGGACTCAGCGCTGCTGTGGCCACATCGGGATGCTTGGTGTCTGGGTGCAGAGTTCTCCAGTCTGAAGGAGAAGCAAGGAATTGGGGAGGCTGCTGAGCAGATCTGGCAGGATGGGGGTTGACATCTATGTGGAGACACCGAGGGACCTGGGCTGCTTCATCCTGCTGAATGGAGGCTCAGGGCACTGCCAGAGCAGCGTGCACATGGCTCAAGGGTGGTTTCAGAGAGGATGGAGATCTTCTGGGGAGTGGGGAGAGACCAAAACCTCCACAAAGTGCAGCTTGGAAAGTTCAGAGTGGAGATGAAGACAAAGAAATGTCCCTCAAAGGGCAGAGCTGCTATGCATGAGGCCATCCAAAGGTGTCAGGAAATGGCAGGGAGAGCTGAGACAGCTCAAGGAAGGGATGGAAATGGCAGGGTGAGAGCTGGTTGGGGAAGCAAGGTTGGTGTCAGCAGCCTGAAGGGAAAGAGCTGCAGGCATGGGACAGTGTAGGAGAGGCTGCAGGAGGGATGGCCAAGGGCTCTGGCAAGGCTGAGAGGCTCAACAGGACCAAGGCTTTTGTCCCCTTGGCTCTGGCAGTTGCCTCTGCCACCAAGGCCTGTCAGGAGAAACTTGGCTTTGAGGCTTTGAGGTTCTTCTATTGCAAGGGCAGTGGTCAGGGCTTGGCCTTTCTGCTTCTTAGACCAAAGGCAAGTTTTTCTGCCCTGTACTTTGCCTTTGTCTCCCTGCAATCCTGGCCTCTAACAAGCTGCTCTAACGAGTCCCTGGGGAGCCTTTGTCAGTAACAAGCCTCAGTGAGGCCAATCAGTGCTTCAAGGTACTTTGGAGTTTCCTTCTGACTTGGACTTCTTGAGAGGCTTCTTGGCAGTACCTTGGCAGAGTCTCCTGGCAGTACCTAAGGATGATGTAATCAGCCCCAAATACTCCATGGGTCTCATTAAATTCTGCTGAACCTCTAATTATTGCCGAGGTTTCTGTAGATAATTGGAGAGGTTTTTATTGCACAAAGCATCTGATAAAAATGATTTCACAGGGTGAATCAGAGATCTGACCCACAGGTGAGGGACAGGATCTGCCTTGCCAGGGGCTGGGGGTCAGGGCTTGGCCCTTTGGATCAATGAAACCCCTCCAGGTTTCCTGAGCAGCAGAGCTACCTTGAGCTGCTTGTCCTGACCTGTCAGCACTGCCTCAGTTCTCTGCTCTCACCACAGCCTGGAGATGCTTCAGTGCCTCCAGTGATGCTTCCCTTGCATCCACTCTCTCCTTCTGCTCTGACCATACCCTGTGGACCCTTTCCCAGTATGCTTCACTGGGACCCATTAACAGTAGAAGAAACTTCAGAGTTTGAATCTGACTTTGACTTCTGGAGAGGTTTCATCAGCTTCTCAGTCTCTGAGGTTTATGGACTTGGCACCAAAGCCACCAGAGGGCTCCTTTAAATGCCTTGGGCTGGTCTGCTGCTGCTGAGCTGGGCCAGGCTCCTGGGCATGATGGAGCTCTGTCCAGGAGCAGCTCCTCTGCACAGCACAGCAGGGCTGAGGGCATATCGGGAGATGAGAAAGACAGAGAGAGCTTCAAGGTGGCCAGGATTGGGAGGATGCTGAGAACTCACTGGGGGAGAAGTCACTGCATTTGCTGACAGGGTGAGTGTGTGGTTGCAGGGCAGTGCAGCTGCAGTTCCTGGAGTCATCTCCTAAAGCTGGGACAGGGACTCTGCTGCCTGCCAGGCTCAGGTCTCAAGCAGCCCAGGGAGCTCTTCATGCAGCTTTGGGGAGAAGCTGGGGTTGGAATGAGTTACCCTGGGCAGGGCAAGGCAGGGCAGAGCAAGGCAGGTTCCTTTTGCTGTGGAAAGGCTGCTGTGTGGGTGAGGGTTGCTCTCAGCTCCAGCTCATTTCCAGAACATTTTCATGGGGACTTTTCATGACTTTGTTCAGGCCAGGGCTTCCTGACCCAGTCTCTGCTATCCTGAATTTTTGCTTCCACTGTCTCTGGCCTGGCTGGTGAGGAGGAAAACTCAGCTGTGCCTTTAGAGCAAGGGCTGAGCCTCTTCAACCATCACACAGAGCTTTACTGGGAACCTCACCAAGTGCCTACACTCCTCACCTGAAGGCATTCCTGAGTGTCTGTCTGTCCCTCTCCTTGTCTGTCTCAGATGCTCTTTGTGCTGCTGATGGCTCTCTGGGCATGGAAGCTTCAGCTGCAGTCAGGCACAGACACTGTGAGATCTTCTATGCAGGTGGAGCCACAGCAATGAGGTGTCCCAGTTGTACTGAGCCTGTGAAGCTCTGGGCAGTGCAGGGTGTGAGGCTGGGAATGAGCTGACTTCAGGACCTGCCATGGTCATGCTTTGGCTGTGTCCTTGAAGTGTCCATCCAGGCTGTGCTGCCTTCCAGGGGACACTGAGCCAAGTGTCTCCTGGACTGGAAGTGGGATGCTGAGACCCTGAGACACAGAGTGGTGTGTGGTGGATCCCTCTGCTCTCAGCAGTGTCTGGTGGCTTCTCAGGGTGACATGGGAGCATGGTCACCCTCCAGCTGAGGTGCAGAGCAGGGTGACTTATACTCCATGGGGAGCTCTCCCACTCTTGCCTTTTACCCTAAACCAGGACCAAGCAATGCCCCAGCCTTGGAGCTGAAGGAAAGTCCCTGAGAAGCAGTAAGTGTCTGTGTGACAGGGGAGGGTCTGTGGGGAGTGGTTTTGGCTGTGCTGAGAGAAGTCTCCTCTCACTGTCTCCTTCTCTTTTGACAGTGCCTCATGGCCAGAGGCAGCAGATGGCCAACAGCAGCTCCATCACCCACTTCCTCCTCCTGCCATTCCCAGGCACAAGGCAGCTGCAGCTCCTGCACTTCTGCCTCTTCCTGGCCATCTACCTGGCTGCCCTGCTGGGCAATGGCCTCATCATCACCACCATAGCCTGGGACCACCACCTCCACACCCCCATGTACTTCTTCCTCCTCAACCTTGCCCTCACTGACCTGGGTGCCATCTCCACCACTGTCCCCAAGACCATGGTCAATTCCCTGAGGGACACCAGGGACATCACCTATGCAGGATGTGCTGCACAAGTATTTCTGCTTTTCCTTTTGCTTGGTGCAGAGTATTTTCTCCTCACCACCATGTCCTACGATCGCTACGCTGCCATCTGCAGACCCCTGCACTATGAGACCTTCCTGGGCAGCAGAGTTTGTCTCCACCTGGCAGCAGCTGCCTGGACCTGTGGCTTTCTCCATGCTCTGCTGCACACAGCCAATACATTTTCCCTGCCCTTCTGCCAGGGCAATGTTGTGGACCAGTTCTTCTGTGAAGTGCCCCAGATCCTCAAGCTCTCCTGCTCCAAATCCTACCTCAGGGAACTTTGACTTCTTGTGGCCAGTGCCTGTTTCTTCTTTGTCTGTTTTGTGTTCCTTGTGGTGTCTTATGTGCAGATCTTCAGGGCAGTGCTGAGGATCCCCTCTCAGCAGGGACGCCACAAAGCCTTTGCCACCTGCCTCCCTCACCTGGCTGTGGTTTCCCTTTTTGTCACCACTGTAATCTTTGCCTACCTGAAGCCCTCTTCTATCTTGTCCCCATCCCTGGATCTGGTGCTTGCAGTTCTGTACTCAGTGGTACCTCCAGCAGTCAACCCTCTTATCTACAGCCTCAGGAACCAGGAGCTCAAGGATGCCCTGAGGAAAATGACTACTGGATGCCTTCAGAAGCAATAAACTCTTTTTCCTCTCCTGCTGAGCAGTTCTGATGTCACTCACAGTCTGGTTTCTCCCTTCTTGACTGCTGCTGGTGCTGTTACCCTTGTGAGAGTGTAGTTTTCCCACCAGAGTCTTTCTTCAGACCATTTCAGATTCAGTACTGGCCTGTCTGCTGTGACCCAGAGACTGCAGACAGGAGCAGCTGTGCTCCCTGGGTGTGCAACATGCAAGGAAAAATTCTTCCCATCTAGAAGTTCATAACAGAGACAGAGAAGTCTTGTAAAACTTCCTTTGAATAAAGGGAGAGTCCACAGGACAATTCCCTGTGGGGTCTCTCTCACTGCTGAAGGCACAGCTCCCCTTCCATCCTACATTTCTGGATGCAAATCTCCCTCTCCCTTTCCCCAGTGGCTCAGGTACTCAGGATTTAGTCTTTCCCAAACCCCTGCTACATGTCCCCCTTCACACAAACCCTCCCTGCTTCATACATCCTATGCTCATTTAAATTAGGTTCTCCACTTCTCTGGGTGCAGAAGTTAATATTCAGTAGTCTCTTAAGCCTGTGCTCTGGCCTAAAAGTTCAGCAGTTCAGGCTGTGTTCAGTGTCTGCTATCTTGGGACAGACCCCTACTGATTGACAGCAAGGTTCAAGGGAAGAGACTTAGCAGAGGCCCCTTTGTGATTTACAAACACATAGAGAAGGGGAACTCTCTGGTTCCTGCTTTCCCTTCCAACTCCCTCTTAGCCAATTCTTCCTTTGTAAAGACACTCCCTCCTTTCAATCCCATCAATCCCTCCTCTCCTTGCTTTAATAACTGTCTTTACAAAATTCTTTCACCATTAACTTAATCCTTTCCTCTTGGCTCATTTCTGATGTTGGTCTGATTTGCAGATACATCATACTGCTCTTTTTTATAGCCTTTTGAGGCTCACTTGATATGGCTACAACCTGCACCTGCCTGACTGCAGGATGGATAAGCCATACCAACCAGGGTATCAGACATGGTAGAAAGATTAGAGCTACTGTTGCACAAAGAGAGAAGAATGACACTCGTTTGACCCATGGCCCACCAGGCAACCAAGACAATGTGTCCCATTCCAGTCCTTTCCAGGTTTGGACTGGTCCATGAGCTATTTCCCTGCTGTTGGTGGCTATATTTATTGCTGCCTCCCCAATCAGATGTATTAAACTTTCCACATCCACCTCCTTCCTCAGCTAATAGACAGTGTGGAGAGTCCATTTTGGTGCATTGCCTCTCGCACGAGTTTGGTGTTTGGCTAATAGCACAAAGTACTACTGCAAAGGAAAAGTACAAAATAACAACAATAATAATAATAAAAAAAGCAAATTATAGAAAAGAAAGAAAAATATTTAATATAAAAAACAATTTAACATAATAATAATTAAAAAAAACCCAAACAAATAAACCCCATAAGGATTACTAACAAAAAATAACTATTAACAAAAAGCATAAGGATTATTAGCAAAATAGAAATTTACAAAAGTTAAAATGAAAAATAAGGACAAAATATTAAACACAAAAAAGATTAAAAAGAAAATAAAAAAGGAAAAAATAAAATAAGAAAACAATTTAAAAAAATAAATTAAAAAAAATTAGATTATGAAATAACATAAAAAATTCATTAATACAAGATTAAATTATGATAAATAAAATTCAAGAAAAATTAAAAGCTATAAAAAAATCAATAAATAAAAAATATTTAAAAGAAAAATAAAATTATCTACAAATTATTAAAAGTTATAGACCAAAAAATACAGATAACAACAAAAGAAAAAATATTTAAGAGGCATATTAAAAACATTAATTACATTAAAAATTAGATTTTAAAAATTAAATTTAAAATAATTAAAATTTTAAAATTTAAAATTAATTAAAATAATATTAAAAAATAAAATAAAAATAAATATAAAAATAATGTAAATTTTAAAAAAAGTTAAAAAATAATAAAACCAAAACAAAATAAAATTAAAAAAATTAAAAAATAGATTAAATAAAAAACTAAGATTTTTAAAAATTGATTAATTTTTTTAATTGAAATAAAAATATTAGAAATTTTAAAAATAGATTAAATAAAGCAAACATACAAAAAAAATTAAAATAGTTTTTTAAAAATAATATAAGATAAAAAATTAAAAATTGGATTAAAAATTAAAATTAAGAAAAATATTTAAAAAATGAAATACTTAAAATAAAAATTAAAATTAAAAATAAAATTTAAAAAATAAAAATAATAAAAATAAAAAAATTTAAAAATCTATCAAGAAAAAATCAACAAATCAAAAGAGAGGATGTATATGTTATAGCTAAGGGGCTTTAGTGATACCAGCAAGAAATGTCTACCCCATGCCAACTGCAATCATCGCAATGAACAACGGCAGAGGAATCAAGGCCATGAGCACACAGCATTTCCCATGCAGTCGAACATCGATCACAACAACTGCTATGGTAATCTGGGATCAAAAGCATCACTCAGAAGAATGCACCACAGCACCGTGTGAATTAGGACTGGCTGTTATGATTGTTTAATTGTTGTGTGACTAGAGAAAATGTTCCTATGGATTTCTATGTCACCTCACCAGTTTGCCTTAGTTTTAAATAGTTAATGGGAAAGTCAAAATTCCTTACAACACAACATGCATTCTCATTTTAGGTTAAAAACAAACAAACAAAGAAAAGGCCTAGACCATGAAGTAGCCCAGGGTAAGCCAGGTGTGGATCAGGACAGAGAGAAACAGAGAACTGAGAAGTGTCCTTGGTGTGCTGCACCCTTGCTCTCCCAGCTGTGACCGTTTGAGGCTGTGCCCTTAAGAAAGGGAATATGGTGGACGGAAGTTGGTAAACGGAAGGAATAGTCTAAACTAATTTCATTGGAAGAGTGGGAGGAAGCACCTTCTGAACTGGGAGTGTAGAAAAGATATCCTGGGCACTCTGGCACTCTATCATTAGTCTTGCTTCCGCCTCTTCTTCGTGCAGCAGCTCTGTTTTGTGCTGGGCTTTCTGCCAAGGCCTCGGCCTTGAAGATGAGATAGAAGGCCTGTATTGACTCCTTTCCAATTAACACAAAACTACTTTTAACTTCTTTCTCTTTTTTTTCTCCCTCTTTTCCGAACTACTCTGGGGAAAGGGGTGGGGGAGAGAGGGGAGAGCAGAGGTGGGGAACCCCTCGGCAAGGGGGGCTACTCTCATTTCTGTGTTACTCTGTTGTATATCTTTGTATATATTGTAGATATTGTAAATTTGTAAATATTCCCCTGCATACCCTAAATTGGTTTGTAAATATAGCTCCACTGCTTTGCTAATTCAGCTTGCGAGTTTTTTTTTCCTTTCCCTTCAAGTTTCTTTCCCTTTACCTTACAAGGGGGAAGGGAGGAGGCTTCTTGGCCTTGCCCTCCCAACCTACCACATTTTTTTATTGGCGCCCAATGTGGGGCAGATAATTAGTTCAATTTATTATTTGATTGATTTAGTGTTTTCTAGCTGAATTAGCAAACATGAAGGTATTGTGGTTTGTGGAGCGATTATTCTTTTCAATTTTTGGGGCTCTGGTTTACAGGTATTGTTTGGGTTTGATTTTGGATTACCTGGGCAAATATTTGGTGCGGATAATTTATATGTGGGTTATGTATAGAGTTAAATTATGGTATGGAAAATGTATTAATTTATTATGGCCGGTGAGATACAGGAATGTTACCTCCACCACTCTCCCAATTGAGATAAAGAGTTTTAAGATTCCGCCTGAGGAGACAGTAACTTTAGGTGATGCCTGGGATCCAAAAGTGATTTATTTGATGTGTATAAATCTGTTGCTGGTGATGGTAATCGCATATTTACTGTTCTCTTTACGGCGAGAGAAAAAGGTGTCCAGGGTGTGTTTTGTTATTAAAACTAGATCAAAAAGAAAATGCTGTGGCTCTCGGTCAGTCCCAGAGTCATCTAGTGACGAGGACTGTGGAGAACCCATGTCAGTCAAAAAGAAGGCTAAAAAGTTAATTGGTAAAGCAGCTGTAAATGACTTTGCTGATTCTAGCAAGCAGCCAAGGGCATCGGCTGGTATCAACATGGCGCCTACTCCTTCTCCTACTCCTTCTCCTTCTTCTTCTCCGTCGGCCATTAACGGAGCAACGTCACTTCCACCCACTCCCTCGGTGGGACCGGAAGTCACTGCCCCAGCAGCTGATTTATCTCAGGACCTGTCAGCTTCCATTAAGGTGGCTGTAAATTCAAACACAGCTCCAGTTAAGGTGGCTCCTTTAAAGACTAGAGCTGGAAAGGGCAAAGATGGAGAAGAAGAGGAGGAGACTGATCCTGGTGAGGGGCCCTCTACTCTAAAAGATCCTGCTCAGGAGGAAGAGAAGGTTTGTTTTAAAGATCTAGCTAACCTAGTGAGATCAAAGCAGGATAGAGATGAAGCTAGGAAAGCAGCTGGCAAAGGTGGTTCTCAGCTTAAAGAGATCCTTAGGAGAATGACAGCAGGATTTTATGGGCAAAGAATTCAGGGAGATGAAGATGAAGATGATATTACAGACTGTTCGTCACCACGGGAGGAATTGCGAAATGTCCGTAAAGATTTCACCAGGGCAGATAAGGAGCCAGTTCTAGCTTGGCTTAGTAGGTGTTATGATACAGGTGCTTCAGCTCTAACAGTTGGAGACAAGTCAGCAGCTCAGTTAGGAACTCTCTCAAGGGACAATGGAATAGATAGACATCTAGGCGAAGCTCTCGGTAAGGTTAATCTGTGGATACGCCTTTTAATGGCAGTTGCCCTGAGATACCCTTCCCGAGATGATCTTCCCTGGAATCCTAAACCCTGGACTACCATAGATGAGGGAATTAAGCGCTTGAGAGAATTCGCTGTTAGAGAGCTACTCTATGGTGAACATGAAACTCTGAATCCTGATGACGTTCCTGTGGGTATTGGTCTTGCTAAAAAGATCATCAAACTTGCTCCTTCTAATTATGCAAACATTCTGGCAAGCAGAATTGTGTCAAGAAGTTATGGTGGAGCTTCTCCTACGGTTGGCCAATTCAGTGATCAAATGAGACAATTGGAGGATAGCATGACACGTGGTTCTTTGGTTTCAGCCATTAAAACTATGTCTGGTGATATACAGAATTGCATAAGAGAGTTAAAAGATGAATTTAGAAATTCCATATCCCAATTGGCACAAAGGGATAGTTTCAATTCTTCCTCCAGGTGGGTACAAGTCTCATCTGTGAGGAATACACGTCCTCCAAGGAGGTCATTCCAAAACAGGACATTCCAAAACAGGTCATTCCAAAACAGACCACCAAGACAATCACGTAGAACTATTTGGATAACTCTGCATGATCAGTTTGGTGAGAACATGAACCGCTGGGATGGCCAACCAACTTCTAATCTTTTCAGGAGACTGAGGGAATTGCAAAGTGGCAGAACCCAAGGTAGCAATACCAGAAGGGTAGCTGTTACTTCCACAGTTCCCCAGAATGACTCTTATGGCTCCAACAGTGGCTCCAGTCATAACATGCAAAGTTATAACCCTGCACAATATGTGCAATGCACATGTGCACATGTTCCCCATAACTAGGGGTGCCCTGCCTCCCGCCAGGGGGAGGAGAGGGATAACAGAGATAATAGAATCTATTGGGATGTGTACATCCAGTGGCCTGGCACTTCACAATTTCAGAAGTACAGGGCCTTGGTTGACACAGGAGCTCAGTGCACCATAATACCATCAAATTATCAGGGATCAGAGTCTATAACTATTCTGGGAGTCACTGGTGGATCTCAAGAGTTAAGTAAGGTAGAGGTTAATATAAGTCTAACTGGTAAACAATGGAGGAAGCATACAGTTGTGACCGGACCTGACGCACCTTGTATTTTGGGAATTGATTTTCTGAGAGAAGGGCGTTTCAAAGACCCTAGAGGTTACAAATGGGCTTTTGGAGTAGCTTCAATAGAAATTGATGGACAAAAATTGAAGCTGTCTGCTAGACCTGAACTTTCTGATGAATCTGCAGTTGTGGGACAACATAAGATACAGGACATTAAATTGCCGGTTGCTTCTCAGACTGTGCATCACAGACAATACAGAACCAACCGTGACTCTTTGTTGCCCATTCAGAATCTGATTCGTCAGTTGGAGAGTCAGAAAGTCATCAGCAAAACTTATTCACCTTTCAACAGTCCAGTGTGGCCTGTGCGGAAGCAGAATGGAGACTGGCGTCTGACAATAGACTACTGAGCCCTGAATGAAGTAACACCACCTATGAGTGCAGCAGTGCCAGACATGATGGAGCTACAGTATGAGCTGGAATCCAAAGAGGCCAAATGGTATGCTACCATAGACATTGCTAATGCATTTTTCTCTATTCCCATAGCAGAGGAATGCAGGCCTCAGTTTGCTTTCACCTGGAGAGGAATCCAGTACACTTTCAACAGACTGCCAATGGGCTGGATCCACAGCTCCAGCATCTGTCATGCAGTGATCCACGATGCTCTGGAGAAAGGCGGTGCTCCAGAACACATCCAGTTCATCGATGATATCATCGTCTGGGGTAAAACTGCTGAGGAATCTTCGAGAAAGGTAACAAAATCATTGACATTCTTCTGAATGCAGGTTTTGCCATCAAGCGAGACAAGATGAAAGGACCTACCACAGAAATTCAGTTTCTGGGAGTGCGCTGGCAGGATGGACGCCGACACATTCCAGTGGATGTGGTAAATAGAGTCTCTACCATGGCAAGTCCCACCAACAAGCAAGAGACCCTACGTTTCTTGGGGATAGTGGGATTTTGGAGACTGCACATTCCTGGATACAGTCAGATTGTGAAACCTCTGTATGATGTGACTCGAAAGAGAAACCATTTCCACTGGGGACCTGAACAACAAGCAGCCTTTGACCAGATAAAGCAAGAGGTAATTCAAGCAATGGGTCTGGGACCTGTCCGAGATGGTCCAGACATTAAGAACATTTTATACACGGCTGCAAGTGACAATGGTCCAACCTGGTGCTTGTGGCAAAAAGCTCCAGGTGAGACACGTGGACGACCTCTTGGTTTCTGGAGTCGAGGTTACAGAGGTTCAGAGGCTAATTATACTCCAACAGAGAAAGAAATTTTAGCTGCCTATGAAGGAGTAAAAGCATCTTCTGAAGTGATTGGAACTGAATCACAACTTCTCTTAGCTCCCAGATTACCAGTTTTGAATTGGATGTTTAAAGGCAAAGGATTCACACCACATCATGCCACAGACTCAACCTGGTCCAAGTGGATGGCTCTGATAACACAGAGAGCTCGAATGGGAAATCTTGAAAGACCTGGTCTAGTGGAGGTGATCTCAAGTTGGCCTGAAGGTATCAACTGTGCCAAACCTCCAGAGGAGAAAGTAACTCGTGCTGAGGAAGCTCCTCCTTACAATGACCTTTCTGATGATGAAAAGAAATATGCTTTGTTCACAGACGGTTCCTGTCGTCTTGTTGGGAACAAGCGAAGGTGGAAGTCTGCAGTGTGGAGTCCAACACGCCGAGTTGCAGAAGCAAAAGATGGAGAAGGAGAATCCAGTCAGTTCGCAGAGGTAAAAGCTGTCCAGCTAGCTCTCGACGTAGCTGAACGTGAGAGATGGCCAAAGCTTTATCTCTACACCGACTCATGGATGGTAGCCAATGCTCTATGGGGTTGGCTAAAGAACTGGAAGAAGAGTGGTTGGCAGAGAAAAGGAAAACCCATTTGGGCAGCCAACCTATGGCAGGACATTGCTGATCGAATCGAGAGAATTCCAGTGAAAGTGAGACACATCGATGCTCACATTCCTAAGAGCAAAGCTACTGAGGAACAGCAACACAACCATCAGGCAGACCTAGCTGCAAGAGTTTCTCAAGTAGACATGGACTCTAATCTTGATCTCAACTGGAAACACCGAGGTGAGATATTCTTAGCTCGGTGGACTCACGATTCATCAGGACATCAAGGCAGAGATGCAACATACCAATGGGCTCGTGACAGATCCATAGACATTTCCATGGATGCTATCACGCAAGTCATCCATGACTGTGACATTTGTGCTGCTATTAAGCAGGCAAAACGACTTAAGCCCTTGTGGTATGGTGACAGATGGTCCAAGTACAAGTATGGTGAAGCTTGGCAGATTGACTACATCACTCTACCACGTTCTCGTTCTGGTAAGCAATACGTGCTTACTATGGTAGAGGCAAACACTGGATGGTTGGAAACTTATCCAGTTCCACATGCAACTGCACGCAACACCATTCTTGGTCTGGAGAGACAGATCCTGTGGAGACACGGAACTCCAGAGAGGATTGAGTCAGACAATGGAACTCATTTCAAGAACAACCTTGTAAAGAACTGGGCAAAAGAGCACGGTATTGAGTGGATATTCCACATTCCCTACTATGCACCAGCTTCAGGGAAGATTGAACGCTACAACGGTTTGTTGAAGACCACTCTCAAAGCCATGGGAGGTGGATCTTTGAAAAACTGGGAAAAACATTTAGCACAAGCAACCTGGCTGGTAAATAGTAGAGGTTCAGTGAACCGAGCTGGACCTGCACATTCAGATTTGCTACGAAAAGTAGAAGGTGATAGAGTTCCTGTTGTTAGAGAAAAGAATCTGTTAGGTAAAACTGTTTGGGTATTTTCACCCTCAGGAGAGGCTAAACCTGTCCGAGGGGTGGTTTCAGCTGAAGGTCCGGGTCACACTTATTGGGTAATGCAAGAGAATGGTGAAATTCAGTGTATTCCGCAAAGAAATCTAACTTTAGCTGAAAGAGGTTAATTTCGAACTGTTGTACAGCTACATCGCGTCCAGAGGAAGAATCAACGAGGAATCTACGGTGCACGAACCCTGAGATCCCTGAGAGCCCTGAGTCAACTAAGAGACCCTGAGAATCCCTGTTTCCCTTTTCTTTGCTTCGCCGGCGAAGAAATGAACTGTTTTCCATTTTTCTCATTTTCTGATTTTCTTGGACTTTTGAATCATCTACATCTGAGCGTAGCCGGAATGGACTATGAACTTTGCTCACGAACTGTAAATATCGTTTTGGATTGGATGGACAGTATGAACAGCCAATGAAATTGTTTAGAAGGGGTGGACTGTGGCCGGTTGACATTGCCCCCTTAAGAAAGGGAATATGGTGGACGGAAGTTGGTAAACGGAAGGAATAGTCTAAACTAATTTCATTGGATGAGTGGGAGGAAGCACCTTCGGAACTGGGAGTGAACTGGACATTTCCACAACTTTTCTGTCAGTCTTGCTACCGCCTTTCCACGGTGCAGCAGCTCTGCAGCTATCTCTGTGCTGGGCTTTCTGCCAAGGCCTCGGCCTTGAAGACAGATAAAGGCCGGTATATTAACTCCTTTCCAATTAACACAAACTGCTTCTAACATTTTTTTTTTCCTCTCTTCTCTCTCTTTCTATCCCACTCTGGGGAAAGGGGGGGGAGAGAGGGGAGAGCGGAGGTGGGGAACCCCCTCTGTCCAGAGGGGGGTTACTCTCATTTCTGTGTTACTCTGTTGTATATCTTTGTATATATTGTAGATATTGTAAATTTGTAAATATTCCCCTGCATTCCCTACATTGCTTTGTAAATATAGCTCCACTGCTTTGCTAATTCAGCTTGTGAGTTTTTTTTTTCCTTTCCCTTCAATTTTTTTTTCCCTTTTACCCTACAAGGGGGAAGGGAGGAGGCTTCTTGGCCTTACCCTTTCCATCCCACTACACTAATGCAGGCCAGGATGCCATTGGCCCTCTTGGCCACCTGGGCACACTGCTGGCTCATATTCAGGTGGCTGTCGATCAGCACCCCCAGGTCCCTCTCTGTTTGGGAGCTCTCCAACCACTCCGACCCCAGCCTGTAGCTCTGCATGGGATTGCCGTAGCCAAAGTGCAGCACTCGGCACTTGGACTTCTTGTTGAATGCCATCCCAAAGTCAGTTTCCCAGGGGAGGAAACACACCCCCCAGGGAGGGCAAAAAAACTCTCATGAGCCCTCCCCCTCTGTTTTTTTTCCAGGATGGGCATGGCCCACCACAGGCAGACAATAGGTCAAAACAACAAAACAATATTTTAACACATCCCACCAAATGCTGCCCAGCTTCTCTCAGAGTCAAAGACAAAACACAGCTCTCTCTAATTCAAGCAAAGGCAAATCTTCCCTATAGTCTTCTCAAGCTAACCAAAACCAACTCTCTTCCCGCAACCAATCCTTTTTTCCCCTGCACTTCTTTTTTCTCAGGCACCAACCCATTTTTCCTATGTGCTTTTTTCTCTCAGGCATCAACCATCTTTTTTTCTTGCAAGTCTTTTTCCTCAGGCACCAACACTTTCATTCTCTGCTCTTGTTGTTTTTCGAGCACCAACACATTTTTCTGTGTACTTCTTTTTTCTTGGACACCAACCATTTTTTCCTCTGCACTTCTTTTCTCTCGAGCACCAACCCTTTTATTCCCTGTGCTTCTATTCTCTTGGGCACCAACCGTTTTGTTCTCTGTGCTTCTTTTTTCTCACACACCAAACATTTTTTCCTCTACTATCTTTTTTCTCAGGCAGCAACCCTTTTTCCTCTGTGCCTCCTTTCTCTCTGGCACCAACCCCTTTATTCCCTGCACTTCTCTTTTCTCAGGCACCCATTGTGTTTATTCTTTCTGTTTCTTTTTGCTCAGCCACCAACCCTTTTCCCCTCTGCACTTCTTTTTTCTGGGCACCTCCCCTTTTATTCCCTGCACTTCTTTTTTCTCAGGCACCAACACTTTTTTCTCTATGCTTCTTTTTCTTGGGCACCAACCCTTCTTTCCTCTGGCCTTCTTTTTCCTCGGGCACCAACACTTTGTTTCTCTGATCTTGGGTTTTTTTTGGAACCACCCTGGTTTTACTCTGTGCTTCTTTTCTTCTGGGTACCAACCTTTATCTTCTGTGCTGCTTTGTTCTCAGGCACCAACTCTTTGTTCCTCTGATCTTCTTTTTGCTCCAGCACCAACCTTTTTTCCCTCTGCACTGCTTTTCCCTTGGGCACCAGCCTTTTCTCCTCTGTGCTTCTTTTTTCTTGGCCACCAATCATTTTTATCTCTATGCTTCTTTTCTCTAGGGCACCAACCCTTTTTTCCCTTTGCTTTTTTTTTTCCTCCAGCACCAACACTTATTTCCTCAGCACTTCTTTTCTCTCGGACACCAACCCTTTTCTTCTCTGCACTTCTTTTTTCTTGGGCACAGACCCTTTTCTACTCTGCTCCTCTTTTCTCTTGGGCACCAACACTTTTTTTCTCTGAGCTTCTTTTTCCTTTGTGCACCAACCATTTTTCTTCTCTGGGCTTCTTTTCTCTCAGGCACCAACCCTTTTATTCCCTGCACTTCTTTTCTCTCAGGCACCAACCCTTTTATTCCCTGCACTTCTTTCTTCTCAGGCAGCAACACTTTTTTCTCTGTCCTTTTTTTTCTTGGGCACCAAACCTTTTGTCCTCTGCCCTTCCTTTCACTCGGGCACCAACTGTTTCTTCCTCTGTACTTCTGTTTCCTCTGGCACCAACCCTGTTTTCCTCTGCACTTCTCACTCGGGCACCAACCCTTTGTTTCTCTTCACTTTTTATCTCTGGGGCACGAACACATTTTTTCTCCGCACTTCTTTTTCCTTGGGCACCAACACTTTTATTCCCTGTGCTTCTTATTTCTTGGGCACCAACAATTTTGTTCTCTGCTCTTGGTTTCTTTCAGGTACCATCACATTTTTCTCTGCACTTCTTTTCTCTCAGGCACCAACCCTGTTTTTCCCTGCGCTTCTTTTCTCTCGGCCACCAACTCTTTTTTTCTCTGAGCTTCTTATTTGTCAGACACAAACTATTTTATTCTCTGCTCCTTTTTCCTCGGGCACCAATCATTTTTTTCCTCTGTACTTCTTTTTTCTCATGCAGCAATGCTTTTTTTTTCTCTGCACTTCTTTTTTCTTGGACACCAAGCCTTTTTTTCCCTGCACTTCTCTTTTCTTGGGCACTGACCCTATAATTCTCTGCACTTCTTTTTTCTTGGACACCAACCCTTTTTTCCTCTATGCTTCTTTGTTATCAGGCACTAACCCTTTTCCCCTGTGCTGCTTTTTCTCGGGCACCAACCCTTTTTATCTCTGAGAGTCTTATTTTTGTGCACAGACCTTTTTTTGCTCTGTGCTTCTTATTTCTTGGGCACAAGCAATTTTATTCTCTGCTCTTATTTTCTTTCAGCACCAACACATTTTTCTCTGTACTTCTTTTTTCTTGTGCACCATCCCTTTTTTTTCTCTGCACTTCTTACTTCTTTGGCACCAACTATTTTATTCTCTATCCTTTTCCCTCGGGCACTCACACTTTTATTCCCTGCGCTTCTCTTTTCTCGGTCACCAACACTTTTATTCTCTGTGCTTCTTTCTTCTCAGGCACTGAACATTTATTTTCTCCATTTCTTTTTTCTCAGGCATCAACCTTTTTTTCTCTTCGCTTTCTATCTCTTGGGCACCAAGACATTTTTCTTCTGCTCTTCTTTTTTCTCAGGCACCAACCCATTTATTCCCTGTGCTTACTTTTTCTCGGGCACCAACCCTGTTATTCTATGCACTTCTTTCTTCTCTGATCCCCTTTTATCTCAGGCACCAACACTTTTATTCTCTGGGCTTTATTCTTGGGCACCAAATCTTTTTTTTCTAGTGCTTCCTGCGCTGCTTTATTCTCAGGCACCAACCTTTTTTTCCTCTGCCCTTCTTTTTGCTCAGGCACCAACCCTTTTATTCCCTGCACTTCTTTTTTCTCAGGAACCAACCCTTTTGTTCTGTCCACATAGAATAGAATAGAATAGAATAGAATAGAATAGAATAGAATAGAATAGAATAGAATAGAATAGAATAGAATAGAATAGAATAGACCATGTTGGAAGAGACCTTCAAGATCATCACATCCAACTCATCATCCAACACCATCTAATAAACTAAACCATGGCACCAAGCACCCCATCAAGTCTTCTCCTAAACACTCCCAATGATGGCAACTCTGCCAGTTCCCCAGGCATCCCATTCCAATGGGCAATCACTCTCTCTATGATAAACTTCTTCCTAACCTCCAGTCTAAAGCTCCCCTGGTGCAGCTTGAGACTGTGTCCTCTTGTTCTGGTGCTGGTTGCCTGGGAGAAGAGACCAGCCCCCACCTATCCACCACCTCCCTTCAGGTAGTTGTAGACAGCAATAAGGTCTGCCCTGAGCCTCCTCTTCTCCAGGCTAAGCAACCTCAGAACCCCCAGCCTCTCCTCATAGGACCTGTACTCCAAACCCCTCCCCAGCTTTGTTGCCCTTCTCTGGACACCTTCCAGCAAGTCAACATTCTTCCTAAACTGAGGGGCCCAGAACTGGACACAGGACTCAAGGTGTGGACTAACCAGTGCAGTGTACAGGGGCAGAATGACCTCCCTGCTCCTGCTGGCCACACTGTTCCTGATAAAGCCCAGGATGCCTTTGGCCTTCTTGGCCACCTAGGTGCACTGCTGGCTTACGTTCAGCCTACTATCAACTAGTACCACCAAGGTTGGTTTCTGTTTGGCTGCTCTCCAGCCACTCTGACCCCAGCCTGTAGCACTGCATGGGGTTGTTGTGGCCAAAGAGCAGCACCCGGCACTTAGAGAGCCTTGGCCTCCAACCAGATGGAGGGGAGAAACAAATTGGTTTGTTGGACCACACAGAACCAATGGCCTGGCAAGTTGAAGCCATGAGAGGATAAAGCTTTAGTAGATACAGGTGCCCAGAGTGCTCTAACACCATCAAACCATGAGGGGTGGAACCCATCTGTGTTTCTGGTGTGTCAGGAGGATCCCCACACCTGGATGTGTTGGAAGCTGAGTACTGGGATGCAAGCCACAGTTTGCTTTCACTTGGAGGCATGGAAGGAGTCACTGGTCTCAGACTGCCCCAGAGCTAGAAACACAGCCCCAGCATTTGCAGCATTTGGACTGGGCATGGACTGATCCAGACTGTGCTGGAACAGAGTGGAGCTGCAGAGCACCTGCAGTGAGCAGCCCTCTGGGTACTGCAAAGCAACCTCCTGTGGAGTGAGAATGGACAGTGCCTGAGGTGTGCTGCTGATTGCTGCTGGGCATGGTGCAGGTGGCACAGAATGAGGACTTGGGAATATCAAAGGTTAAGCTGGAAATTTGCTGCCATTGTTCCACACCATTCTGCCTCATGCCACCTTCACAGGGACAGTGCTGGCTGGAGCAAAGTACTACAGGGTCTGAAGTTCAGATGGCAACATGAGAGGCTTCCTGTTCTGGTTGCTGCTGTTGGGTTCTGGCTCTCAGGTGCTGGCTCTTTGCTGAGGGGGAGGGCTGCAGGGGTTTAACTCCTGGCTGCTGCAGCTCACTGCTGTGCTTCTTTCTGCAAACAGCCTCAGGTCAGTGTGCATTATGGGATCTCCTTTGGATTCAGATCTGTTGATGTCTCAAGTCCTTATCTCAGACCAGAGGGGGTTTTGATTTGTGTGTGTTATTTTTCCATTCCCTTCTGTTTTGGGCGAGAACAGGCAGCTTAACCTCTTCAACCTGTTCCAGCCCCAGAGTGGAAAGCCAACAGAAGCTTTCTGAGTTCTTCCAGAGATCTCCATGAGCTTCCCCCTACACCCTCCAAAGATCCCAAAAGTCAGTCCCAGGACCATCCAAATCCCAAACACCTAAGATCACCTGAAAGCCCCTGAAGAATGCCTCTGAGATGCCCTTCAAGACTCCTCTGAGAACCTCATTTCCCCTCCCTGAACTGGGCACACAGCTCCACCCCATCCCTTGGGAGCAAATGCCCCCAAAATTTGGGCATTGAGGCAGGGATATCTGAAATAAAAGCAAAGAGACAGGATTTGGGTAACTTTTGGGTTTTATTGAGACAATTGGTCAATGGACAGAGGATTTCTTACCCCAGGGAGACACAAAGCATAAGGGAAGAACCAGACAGACCCTGTCAAAGCCCTTCCCAGCTCCACTGGGACCTCCAGCTGTGCCGACTCAGCACTGTAATTGTTCTCATTAGCAACAATTGGTGTTCCGAAGGGCAGGAGGTGTTGGTTGCTGCTGGTGTCCCCAGTCTCTGAGAATTGCAAAGGAAAAAGGGATGATTTTGGTGCTGGAAAGGCCCTCTCAGAAGGGTCACGATTACCCAACAGATTCTAGGTGGATTTATGCCTCCCCTCCAGTGCAGGCTGCTCTCTGGTGTGGGTGCATTGGTGATTGCTGAGGGATCGCTTCTCGCTGAAGCTCTTCCCACAGTGACCACAGGTGAACAGCTTCTCACCAATATGGGTGCAGCGGTGACCAACGAGCGTGCCCCGGTGGCGGAAGCTCTTGCCACAATCTGCACAGGTGTAGGGCTTCTCACCAGTGTGAGTGCGGCGGTGAACAATGAGATTGCTCCTGTGGCTAAAGCTCTTGCCACAGTCAGGACAGGTGTAAGTCTTCTCACCAGTGTGGGTGCGGCAGTGAACAATGAGATTGCTCCTGCGGCTGAAGCTCTTGCCACAGTCAGGACAGGTGCAAGTCTTCTCACCACTGTGGGTGCGGCGGTGAGCAATGAGATAGCGCCTGTGGCTGAAACTCTCGCTACAGTCAGCACAGTTGTAAGACTTCTCACAGGTGTGGGTGCGGTGGTGCCCAATGAGAGTGTGCCTATGGCTGAACGCCTTGCCGCACTCAGCACAGCTGAATGATTTCTCGCCAGTGTGCACACGACGGTGCTCTGCGAGGTTCCCCATCTGGGTGAAGCTCTTACCGCAGTCGGCGCAGCTGTACGGTTGTTCCCCGCTGTGGATGAGTTGGTGCTGGATGTACAGAGTACTCGTGGTGAAGCTCTTGCCGCACTCAGCACAGGGGAACAGATGCTCTCCAGTGTGGATGCGGCGATGGATGGTGAGAGTGGACCTGTGTTTGAAGCTCTTGCCGCAGTCCCTGCAGGTAAAGGCCTTCTCACTGCTGTGGGTGAGGTGGTGTTGCATAAGAGTAAAGATCTGCCTGAACCGCTTGCCACAGCTGTCACAAGAGAAGGGCTTCTCTCCAGTGTGGGTGCGGCGGTGCCGGGTGAGATTATAGCGCTGGGTGAAGCTCTGTCCGCAGTCAGCACAGGTGAACGGGTTCTCTCCAGTGTGGGTGCGGCAGTGCTTGATGAGATCAGCGTTCCAGCGGAACCTCTTGCCACAGTCACCACAAACGAAGGGACAAGTGCCAGGTTGTAGGCAGAGGTGCTTCACTAGATCTGAGCTACCTGGGAAGCTCTGCCCACACTCAGGGCACTGATTCAGCTCTTTGGGTGACACTGAGGGACCTGCTCTGGCTTCATCCTCCTCCATACATTCCTCCCCCTCATCCTGGTCACCTTCATCATCATCATTATCCTCCTCTTCATAGTTGTCATTCTCAGCATCATCCTCCATCTTCTCCTCTTTTTTCTCCTCATCCTCCTCTACCTTGGCACTGCACATTGGCTTCTCCAACTTGATCTCTGGGTGCTGCTTCTCCTCCCAGCTCTTGTCTGGGTCCTTCTGTGAGGCCATACTGTGGCAGGCAGGGGTCACAGCTCTGCAATAGGGAAGATGGAAGCACCTGAGCCCAGGACCTCAAACCCTCAGATCCTGCCTGGGTCATGACACTCCCTGACTCCCAACACCCAGCTGGAGAAGAGAATGCAGAGGGGACCTCAAACCTTCAGTTTCTGCCACAGTATGGGCACAGACCTCTAATACCTGTGCTGAGACCCCAGGTTCCTGTGATCAGTGCCCTGAGGTACCCTGGGACTTACACATGGTCTTGTCCCACTCTCCTCGAGCCTGGTGGCATTGGCAGGGTGGTTCCTGGCCCAGCCTTGTCCTTTGGTCTCCCCTTGCTCAGACAATGGAGGCAGCAGCACTGAACAAGGAACACCAAACCACCTCCAACCTTCTCCCAGCACCCTCCAGATCCCAACCCCCAAACATCACCTCCCGCTCACAACACACTCCCAGCAGCCTGGAGCATTCCTCAACTCCCACAACACCTGATGTGCCTCAGAGCTCCTGGAGAGGTGAAATATGCTGGACAGGAGGAGGTGGAGGCTGGGAGCTGCCCTTGGGGCTGGGGTCCTGCTGTTAACCCACTCTGGGTTTCTTACCTCTTGGGCTGCTCCAAGGGGCAGGACTGCAAATTCTGCTCTTCCACAGCACACAGGGACACAGAGACCACTCAGCCCCTGACAGAGAAAAGCAAAGGGCTCAGGGGAGAGCACTGATCTGCAAGGGATGGCTCAGCACTGCCCAGGACCAGGCAGCACAGCTCAGCCTTGCTGGGGGCAGCTCCCAAGCCCAGCAGCACAGCCACAGCACACAGCCAGGGCTGATCAAGATGGGAGACCTCAACAAGTGCAGGCTCAGCTCCTTGCCCAGCACACAGCCCCCAGCACACAGCTGCAGGCCAGCACCACAACACAGCTGCCTCTACACAGCCTCTCCCAGCCCTTGCCTAAAGATTCCTCCCACTGCCTGCCCAGGCCTCTGCTGCCTGCAGCTGCATTTGACAGCAGATTTTGCTCTGGTCCCAGCTCTCCGCCCTGGCCCTGCCCCCACCACACTCACTGTGTGCTCACCTCTGCCCTGCACACACCTCTGCTGCCCACTCCCCAAGAGAAGATCAAAGCAGCCCTCACAACATACACAAAGGGAGCTTCATGATCCCTGCAGATGCAGCAAAGGAGGAAGGGACTTGGGCAGCTTCTTGCTAAACCTCTTCAGCCCTCGCTGGGATGCTGGACAGGGCTCTGGGCAACCTGAGCTAGTGCAGGATGTCCCTGCTGACTGCAGAGGGGCTTGGACTGCAGCACCTTTGCAGCTCCCTCCCAACCCAAACCACTCTAGGACTCTAGGAGTCTAAGCGCAGCCTCCAGGGAGAGCAGGAAAAAGATGAGGCAGAGGAGGACAAGGAAGAGGACAAGGAGGAGGAGAACCAAAATCCCTTCCCAACTCCTCCAAACCTCTGCCAAATTCCTGGAAAGCTCTTCCAGCTCTGCAGAGTTCATTCTGAAGAGAGCTGAGGGAGTTGCTAGGCTCAGGGATGTCTTGCACACTCTGCACAAATGCTCCAGAAGCTTTCCAAGTGCCCTCAAAACCAGCAGCACAGCTCTGCTGCCACACAATGCCAGGCTGCAAGGCACCCCAAGGCTCAGCTGCTCCAACCTTGCCAGCTGACACTGGCCTGGAAAGGAGCTGGCCCAGCCCCCTGCCAAGCTGAGCCTTCCAACTCTGCCCTGCAGGGCAATCCAACACTGCCCTGGGGAGAGGATTCCAATGGCTGACTGGCAGGGAAAAGCTTTTGCCTCTGCAGGGCACTGTGCCACTTCAGCTCAACTCTTGCAGCAGCTCTTTGAGATCTGCCTTTGGAGCACCACAAACTCTGAAGCACTGCAGTGCAAAGCAGCTCAGCTTCAACTTCCAACTGCCTGAACTCTCACATTTTAAATTCAAGGCAAGGGCCAAGCTCACACCCAGCCCCCAAGCTCAGAAACCAGCAACTAAGGTCAGAGTCAGCTCCCAAGCACAAGAATCCAGATCAGAAATGCAGAGCCAGCCCCCAGGCTCAGAGCCAGCTCCTAAGTTCACATCCAGGCCCCAAGCTCAAGAACCAGCAGCTAAGATCAGAACACTTCCCAAGCTCAGAGCCAGCCCCTGAGCTCAAGAACCAGCAATTAAGGTCAGAACACTTCCCAAGCTCAGAGCCACCTCCAGAGCTCACACCCAGGCCCCAAGCTCACAAGCCAGCAAATAAGGTCAGAACCACATTTCAAGCTCAAGAGCCAGCCCCCAAGCTCAAGAGCCAGCCACTAAGGTCCAGAACCTAGATCAAAAGTGCAGACTCCGCTCCCATGCCAGCAACTAAGCTCAGAATCACTTCCCAAGCTCAAGAACCAGCCCCTGACCTCAGAGACAGGCCCTGAGGTCAAGAACCACACCCCAAGCCCACAGCCAGCAACTAAGGTCAGAACCCTTTCCAAGCTTGACAACCAGACCCCAAGCTCAGCACCAGCCCCTCAGCTTGAGAACCAGCAATTAAGGTCAGAAACCCTTCCCAAGTTCAAAGCCAGCTCCCAAGCTCAGCGCCAGCAACTAAGGTCACAACCACTTCCCAAGCTCCAGAACCAATCTCCAAGCTCAATGGCAGCCCCAGAGATTAAAAACCATCCCCTGAGCCCAGAGCCAGCCCCCAAGCCCAAGAAGCAGCCCTGAGCTCAGGGAACAAGCTCCTGAGCTCAGACCCAGACCCCAAGCTCTAGAACCAGCAAGCAAAGTTAGAACTACTTCCCAAGCTCAAGAACCAACCCCCAAGCCCAGAGCCTGACCCCTGAACCCAAAACCAGCAAGTAAGGTCAGAACCAATTTCCTTAGCTCAAGAACCACTTCCCAAGCCCAGAACCAGCCTTCAAGCCCAGCACCAGCCTGCAACCTCAAGAGCCAGCAACTAAGGTCAGAACCACTTCCCAGCTCAAGAGCCAGCCCCCAAGCTCAAGAGCCAGCAACTAAGGTCAGAACAACTTCTCAAGATCAAGAACCAGCCCACCAGCCCCCAAGCTCACACTCAAATCTAACATGCAGACTCAGCTCCAGGACTTAGAGCCACCAACTAAGCTCAGATCCACTTCCCAAGCTTGACAGCCAGCCCCTGAGCTCAGGGCCAGCCCCCAAGCTTGAGAACCAGCACCTAAGGTCAGAACTACTTCCCAAGCTCAGAACTAGCCCCTGAGCTCTAGAGCCAGCCACTAAGGTCAGAAGCACTTCCCAAGCTCAAGAACCAGCCCCCGAGCCCAGAGCCAGTCCCCAAGGCCAAGAAGCAGCCCTGAGCTTAGGGAACAATCTCCTGAGCTCAGACCCAGACCCCAAGCCCAGAACTACTTCCCAATCTCAGAGCCAGCCCCTGAGCTCTAAAACCAGCAACCAAGGTCAGAACTACTTCCCAAGCTCAAGAACCAACCCCCAAGCCCAGAACCACTTCCTGAGCTCAGATGCAGTTCCCAAGCCCAGAGCCTGACCCCCAAGCTCAAGAGCCAGCAACTAAGGTCAAAGCCAACCCCCAGGTTAAGAACCAATTTCCTTAGCTCAAGAACCACTTCCCAAGCCCAGAGCCAGCCCTCAAGCCCTCAAGCCCAGAACCAGCCTGTGAGCTCAAGAGCCAGCAACTAAGGTCAGAAGCACTTCCCAGCCTGAGCTCAGGAGCCAGCCCCTGAACCAAGAGCCTGATCCCTGAGCTCAAGAAACAGCCCCCAAGCTCAGAGCCAGCTCCTAAGCTCTAGAACCAGCAACTAAGGTCAGAACAACTTCTCCAGATCAAGAACCAGCCCACCAGCCCCCAAGCTCACACTCAAATCTAACATGCAGACTCAGCTCCTGGGCTCAGAGCCAGCAGCTAAGGTCAGAACCACTTCCCAAGCTCAGGAGCCAGTACCCAAGATCAGACCCAGACCGCAAGCCCAGAAGCACTTCCCAAGCCCAGCGCCAGTACCCCTAGCTCAAGAACCAGCAACTAAGGTCAGAAACCCCAAACTCACGCTCCAATCAAAAGTGCAGACTCAGCACCCAGGCTCAGAGCCAGCAACTAAGGTCAGAACCACTTCCCAAGCTCAAGAACCAGCTCCCATGCTCAGAAGCTGCCCCCAGCTCAAGAATAAGCCACCAAGCTCAGACCCAGCCCCCGGGCCCGAGAGCCTGCCACTAAGGCCAGAACCACTTCCCAAGGTCACAGCCAGTCCCTGTGTGCAAACACCAGCCCCCAGCTCAGTGCCAGCAACTAAGGTCAGAACCACATCCCAAGCCCAGAGCCAGCCCCCGAGCCCAAGAACCAGCAACTAAGACCAGAACCACTTCTCGAGCTTAACAACCAGACCCCGAGCTCACGCTCAAATAAAAAGTGCAGACTCAGCTCCCAAGCTCAGAATCAGCTCCCAAGCTCAGAATCAGCTCCCAAGCTCAGGAATCATCAGCCAACACCACACCCAGCCCCCAAACTCAGACCCACACCCAAGCTCAAGACCCAGCTCCCAAGCTCTTGGGGGCACCAGAGCTGCACACAGCACTCCAGCAGCTCCAAAGTTCAGAACAGGTCCTCAAGGTCAGGCCCAGATCAAAAGTGCAGACCCAGATCCCAAGCTCAGATGCAGCTCCCAAGCTAAGAACCAGCAAACAACCTCACCCCCAGCCCCCAGGCTCAGAGCCAGTTTCACAACTTTGCTTATTTCAAGTTCCCTTCATTGCACTTCTGCTAAGTGTCCATATTGAAGCAGTCAGAGAATGCTTTGGCCTAGAAGGGACCCCAAAGAGCAGACAGCTCCAACCCCCTGCCATGCCCACAGACACCTTCCACCACACCACGCTGCTCAAGCCCTCATCCAACCTCACCCTCAGCACTTCCAGGGAGGGGGCAGCCAGCACCTCCCTGGCCAACCTGCTCCAGGCTCTCACCACCCCAGCTCCAAACAATTTCCTCCCAAGCTCCACTCCAAATCTGCCCTCCTCAACCTTCAATCCAGTCCCCCTCAGCCCATCACTCCCAGCCCCTCACCAAAGTCCCTCCACAGCTCCCCTGCAGACCCCAACAGCTACCACAAGGCTGCTCCAACCTCTCCCCACAGCCTTCTCCTCTCCACCCTCCACAGACACAAGACTCGCAGACCACCCCCACAGGGGAGCTACCACAGCCCTCCCACCACCCCCATGACCTCCTACACACCCCCTCCAATAGCTCAACCTCCTGCCCCTCCTGGGGGCACCACAGCTGCACACAGCACTCCAGCTGGCAGCACACAATGCTGCCAGCACAAAAACCATTGCAGCAAAAGCCTCAACCTGTGCTCAGCTGCCAAAACCAAAGGGACCTCAACTTGGCCACAAGAGAAAGGACCAAACTCAGCCAAGACACTGATCCAACATCCAAGGCTGCACAAAACAACCAGCAACAGCTTCCAGCAACAGCAGACCTGCAGCTGGGCTGCAAAGCTCTGCAGAAGAAAACCACTCCAGAAGGGCTCCAGGGCCCCAGGGATTGCAAAGCCCAGGCTCTCACTCTCCTCCTGCACAAGGAAAGCTTCACTTGGCCACAAGAAACCAAACACTTCCCCACACCGATCCATCCACACCACTTGACTTTCAACCTCCTTCAAGCCCTTGCCTGGCAGCAGCACTTCCTCAGCCCACAGCTCCAGCAACACCACAAGGCCTTGAAGGCTCTCCTGCACTCCACACCTCTCAGCCACACCCACACCCCTTGGCCACCCACAACCCAACAAGCTTCCTGCTCACCACTTCTCTTCCCAAGCCTCACCTCCCTTGGGCCCTCTCAGCACACCACCAACTGACCCCAAAAGGCTCCAGCTGACAGCACTGCTTGCAAGAATCCCAGGCACTTCCAAGGGCAGACTAGGAGCCCAGAGGCAAAACCCAAACCTTTCCCCT
Organism: Melanerpes formicivorus; assembly: GCF_026170545.1. Taxonomy (NCBI): domain Eukaryota; kingdom Metazoa; phylum Chordata; class Aves; order Piciformes; family Picidae; genus Melanerpes; species Melanerpes formicivorus. Next base: position 164,534 of record NW_027142532.1, read on the forward strand.
CTCCACAGGACTCTCTCCCATTTCCCATTCTTCCCAGCACCTCCAGCACCTAAGAGGCATTTGCTCTGGGGCAGCTTCCTCACACAGCCACACAATTGCCTGGCCTGCAAAAGACCTCTCTCAGCACTGAGGCCAACTGCCAGCCCCAACACCACCAGGGACACCAAACCATGGCCCCATGGCCACACCTTGCTGCAACACCTCCAGCCATGGCCACTCCACTGCCTCCCTGGGCAGCCTCTGCCAGGCCCTGACCACTCTGGCACCAAACTCATTCCTCCTCCTCTCCAACCTGAGCCTCCCCTGTGACAATTTCAGGCCAATTGCTCTCCTCCTAGTGCCTAAGACTAGGCACAAGAGCCCAACCCCCACCTCACTGCAGCCTCCTTGCAGGGAGCTCCAGAGGCCAAGGAGGTCTCCCCTCAGCCTCCTCTTCTCCACACTAAACACCCACAGCTCCCTCACCTGCTCCTCACCAGCCCTGCTCTCCAGACCCTTCCCCACCTTTATTGCCCTTCTCTGCACCTGCTCCAGACCCTCAAAGTCCTTCTTCGAGTCAGGGGCCCAAAACTCACCCCAGCATTCCAGGGGTGGCATCCCCAGGGCCCAGGACAGGAGGACAATCCCTGCCCTGGCCCTGCTGGACACAGCACTGCTGAGACTTGCAGAGCACTGCAATTGCTTTGCTCACTTGCAGCAATCATTTCCTTCCCTTCCCAGCTCATTGCACAGCAAAGAGCAGCAAGGGAATTGCTTTGGCTTCCGCTGAAGCTCCTCCAAGGAAGCTGCAGGACTTCTCACCACCAAAACCATCAACAACAGGCTGCCCCCAGCCCAAGCCAAACCTTTCAGTCCAATTCAATGCAGTTCCTCAGCCACAGGCAGACACTCAACAGGTCAGCCTCATTTGGCTGCCTGCCAGCAAGCATTTCCCCAGAGGCAGAGCAGCTGCAGCACAGCAGTCTGCTTCTGACCATGCTTCCTGCCAGCACAGCTGACAAAAGCTCTGCACAGCTCTCAGCCTGCAGCCACACAGCAAAAGCTCCTCCTGCCCTGAGCCTTTCTGTGCTCAGGAGGCCTGCAGAGAAACTGAGAATCACTCTGCAACCCCCCAGGGAGTCTTTGTGCCTCAAGAGATTGCAGAGCACAGAGGCCTTGGATGCCACCACCCCCAGCACAGCCAAACCGCCCCACAGCTGACACCAGCCCCAGGCGCTCCCAAGCTCAGGCTCAGCACAGCACCCACGCCTGACACCCCCACGGCACCCAGCACACAGCCTGCCCACAGCTCCCCCCCGCGCCTGGCCCTCAGCCCAGCCGCTGCCCTTCAGCACAGCAGCCGCCCGGCACCTGCCACCACAAAGCCTCCAAACCCCCAGGGCTCCCCCACACACCCCCACAGCAGCCTCTGCTGCAAGCCACACCCCACGCTCACCACCACCTCTCCTGCACACAGCAGCCCCCACAGCGCCGCTGCCACCTCAGCTCTGCTGCCAGCCCAGCCCCCAGCACAGGGACACAGGGACACAGGGCCAGGGACAGCCCCTGCAGCCCACCAATGGCTCCGCCTGCAACACAGCAGCAGCCAAAGGGGGCCTGCAGCTGCCCCCACCAGGGGGAGGCAGCAGCACAGCACCACAAGGAACCCCCAAACACACCCACCCCGACCCCACCCTAAACACGCACCCACAACCCCACACACCCCTCCCACAACCCCATACCCACCCACCCACCCCCAACACCTCTGCCCTACCCCCCACACACAGCCCCACAGACACACCCCCCACACAACTCCCCACACCACTCCCAACACCACACACCCCCCACAGCTCCCCACACACTGCCCACAGACACACACAGCTCCCCACAACCGCACCCACCCCCTCGCACCACCCCACCACTCCCCCACTCCCAGCCTCACCACCCCGACCCACACCACACCCACACACAGCCTCCCCCACCACCACCAACTCCTACCCCCAAACCCACACAGCCCCACGGGCTCCTCACCAGCCCCTCACACGCCCCTCTCCGACCCCAAGCCCCCACCCAACCTCACACACGCCCCCACAACTCCACAGCCCCCAACAACCACCCCCCACAGCCCCACCCACACCAGCCCCACACCTCACCGAGCCCTCCTCAAGCCCAGCTCCAGGACACAGCCCTCAGCCCCACCGCAGCCCAATGCCAACCCCACCAGCCGCTCCCCCAAGCCCCAAGGGATCCCCACCCCAGCAGCCCCCACTCTGCCCCGCGCCTGCCCACACCTACCCCACAGCCCAGGCCAAAGGGGCGCACAGCAGCAGGAAGAGGAAGGACGAAGAGCTCGGAGCAGAGGCAGCTGCCGACTGCCGTCCCCTGCAGCCTCCTGGCAGCCTGGGCGAGCAGAGAGCGATGCAATGGAGGCCCCGAACCGCCCACGTTGCAGCCCAGCCCAGGCGGGGGCTGGGGCCGCAGGGGAAGCCCCGCCCACGGCTGGGCGTCCGGAGCCAATGAGAGACGCCGGATTACCCCAACCACGCCTCCAAGTCCCAGCGGGGAGCTGCGGCCCTGGCTCCGTGCGGGGCATGCCGGGAGGTGCAGCTCTCAGCCAGGGCGGCGCCGTCTGGGCTGAGCTGCGCTGCGGGGGCAGGGCTGGGGCACAGCAGCTCCGCAACACCTCTGACCCAGCAGCTGCGCACAGCTCCCAGGAGCTTTGGCTCAGCTCGGAAAGCTTGCGCAGAGGTTTCCAGGAGCTCTGCAGAGCTGCGGAGGAGTTTTTTCGCTGAGGATTCTCTGCAGGGTTGGGAACCCAAAACCTCCTCCCAGCCTCTCCCAAACTCTTGCAGAGAGATTTCGATGCCTCCCGAGGGGGCTTGGGGCAGCTCCAGGGGATGTGAACGGCTCGGGAAGAGCTTTTCTGTCGCCTTCCAGAGTTTCCAGCAGGTGCTGAGGACTTTTCCGGCAGTTTTCAGCCTTTTGCAGCATTTCTGAAGGATGTTGGAGACTGCAAGAAGCCAGAGCCTGGCTGAGAGCTCTGCAGAATCAGTTTGCAGGAGCTTGGCAGCCATGGGGATGAGGTTCTGGAATTGGTTTGGGTTCATTTTGGCACTTTTAATCATTTCCCGCAGCTCTGTGGATAATTTCCAGCCCCTTTTCCTTCCTTTTGAAGCTATTTTCCTTATTTTGGGCTGATTTTAATGGGGTTTGGGGAGATTTTGCTTAGCCTCAGGCATTTTGAATGACTTTTGAAGATAGTTTGAGTATTTTCATCTCCTTTTTCATGATTACTGAAGACATTTTGATCATTTTCAGGCCTTTTCAATGATTTTTTGGAGATATTTAGACCATTTTTAGGATTTTTCTAATGGTTTTTGAGGTATTTTTATTATTCCCAGTCCCTTTCAATGATTTTTGAAGTATCTTTACTCATTCCAGGTCCTTTTAGTGAGTTTTGAAGACATTTTGATTATTTTTGTCCATATTTGATGTTTTTCTACAAGATTTTGATTCTTTTCAGGTCCTTTGAATGATGTTCAGAGAGATTTGGATCATTTTTAAGCCATTTTTTACAAAGCATTTTGAGTGCCAAAAAAACTCCTTAAAATCCTCAAGTCCTCAAACAGAGCTTTTAAAGCATCTTTAGGGAGGTTTAGGAGGTTCTAATAGTTTGGGAAATGTTAAAATCTTCTCCAAGTGCTGAAAGAGGAATCCAGAGGCACAAAGCTGTCAGCTCCCCTGAGCTGCAGCTATAGAATTTGGGGGGGTTGAGAGGTGAAGCATCAGGACTGTGGAACCTGCTGCTCCTGGCAGAGTTGATCCAATCAGAGAAGAGTTTGGGTTGGGGAAACCCCAAATTCAGCTGGCAGCTGTTGGCAGGAGGAACATTGCCCTGCTCGAAGCAGAGCCTTTGAACTGCAGCTGAGGGTTCAGAGCTGCCTTAGGAGGAGACTTGAGCCCTGGGGATGGATCCCAGTGGGAGTTGTGTTCTCAGCCCCTGAGTGCTGCTGGTTTGCCACAGGGTTTCACAGACAGACTCACTAAGGTTGGAAAAGACCTCCAAGATCATCAAGTCCAACCTTCTACTTACATCTCCATGACCACCAGACCATGTCCCAGAGTGCCACCTCTACTCATTTCTTGAATACATCCAGGGACAGTGACTCTCCCACCCCCCTGGGCAGCCTGCTCCAATGCCTGAGCACTCTTGAAGCAAAGAAATTTTTCCTCCTCTCCAACCTAAATCTCCCCTGGTACAATTTCAGGGCATTTCCTCTTGTCCTGTCATTGGTTACTTGGGAGAAGAGGCCAATATTGGCCTCACTCTGATCTCCTTTCAGGAACATGTAGAGATCAAGGAGGTCTCCTCTCGTCCTTCTTCAGAATAAGCAATCCCAGGTCCCTCAGCCTCTCCTCACCAGACCTGCTCTCCAATCTCCTCACCAGCTTTGCTGCCCTTCTCTCTCCCTGCTCCAGCACCTCAGTGACTTTCTCATACTGTGATGCCCAAAACCAAACACAGCACTTGAGATGCAGTCTCACCAGTGCTGGCTCCAGAGAGACAATCACTTCCTGCTGGTCACAGCCCTTCTGATCCAGGCCAGGATGATGGAGGTCTTCCTAACCACCTGGGTGCACACTGGCTCATGCTCAGCTGGCTGTCTACCAACACCCCCAGGCCCTTTTCTGCTGGGCAGTTTCCAGCCACGCTGCCCCAAGCCTGCAGCCTTCACGGGGTTGTTGTGATGCTAGCACAAGAGCCAGTGCTTGGCCTTATTAAACCTTCTGGAACTGACCTTAGCCCAGCAGCCCAACCTCTCCAGACCTCTCTGCAGAGGCTTCCTACCCTGCAGCACATCAACACTCCCACTTCATGTTGTCTGCACCTTGCTCACTCTGTAATTGCTTGCTGTTTATGTGGCAGAAGATGCAGTCAGAAATCACCTGAAGTACCACCACCACCAGGGTTTGTCTGGTGAACATTGAAAGGCTTAGAAACCAGAAACCAGACCAGGGGAAAAAAAAACCAAACCAAGAAGACACCTAACAAACACTAAGGTGAGCATTAAAACTCCAGTTGAGTTATAGCCACCCTGGGTTTCAAATGTTTCCATGAGCAATCATAGAATCGGTTCTGGGAGCTCTGTGCTTTGCCTTGGCAGGGAGGTGAGGGAGACAAATATCTGCTGCTCAGCACTGACTAGGTCCAGCCCATGGCTGTGGTCATAGCATCATAGTATCATAGAATCAGTCAGGGTTGGAAGGGACCACAAGGATCATCTAGTTCCAACCCCCCTGCCATGGGCAGGGACACCCCACACTAGATCAGCCTGGCCACAGCCTCATCCAGCCTGGGCTTAAACACCTCCAGGGCTGGGGCCTCAACCACCTCCCTGGACAACCCATTCCAGGGCTTCACCACTCTCATGGGGAAGAACTTCCTCCTCACATCCAGCCTGAATCTCCCCACCTCAAGCTTCATTCCATTCCCCCTAGTCCTATCACCACCTGAGATCCTGAGCAGTCCCTCCCCAGCCTTCCTGTAGCCCTCTTCAGATACTGGAAGGCCACAATGAGGTCACCTCAGAGCCTTCTCTTCTCCAGACTGAACAGCCCCAACTCCTTCAGTCTGTCCTCATAGGAGAGGAGCTCCAACCCTCTGCTCATCCTCCTGGCCCTGCTCTGGACACCTTCCAGCACCTCCACATCCCTCTTGTAATAGGGGCTCCAGAACTGGAGGCAGTACTCCAGGTGGGGTCTCACCAGGGCTGAGCAGAGGGGGAGGATCACCCCCTTGCCCTGCTGGCCACACTTCTCCTGATGCAGCCCAGGAGCTGATTGGCTTTGCGGGCTGCAAGTGCACACTGAGAGCTCATGTTGAGCTTCTCCTCCCCCAGCACCCCCAAGTCTCTCTCCTCAGGGCTGCTTTCCAGCCAGTCACTGCCCAGCCTGGATTTGTGCCTGGGATTGCCTCGACCCAGCTGCAGGACCCTGCCCTTGGTCTTGTTGAACCTCCTGAGGTTGGCTTGTGCCCACCTCTCCAGCCTGTCCAGCTCCCTCTGGATGGCCTCCCTTCCCTCCAGCTGTCTGCTGCACCACGCAGCTTGGTGTCAGACAGCTTGGGATCATTGCATCATAGACTGCTGGGATGGTAGGGGCTGGAAAGGAGCTCTGGAGAGGAGGTTCAATCCCCCTGCCAGAGCAGGATCCCCTGGGGCAGGTCCCACAGGAACGCATCCGGATGGCTCTGGAAGCTCTCCGGCAAGGGGCACTGCAGGGCCTCTCTGGGCAGCCTGCTGCAGGGCTCCAGCACCCTTCCAGCCAAGAAGTTTCTCCCCATGGTGAGGTGGAGCTTGCTGTGTCCCAGCCTGTATCCATTGCCCCTTGTCCTGCCCCAGGACACCATTACAGAGAGCCTGGCACCACCTTCTTGACAGCCACCTGGATGTTTTTCCAGGCCTGGCCCTTCCCAGCCTAAAGGAGTAAGAATCACAGAGTGCCTGTGGCTGGAGAAGACCTTTCAGGTGCAGGTCAGCCATGCCCTGAGCCTGGCACTGTGCCAGAGCTGAAGAGGTCCTTTGGTCAATAGTATTTTGTTGTGGGCTGTGGACCATAGAGAAGATTCCTCCAGCAGTGCCAGAGAGCAGCAAGGGGCTGGGCAGTGGCCAGAGGGTGGGCACAGGACATGGTGAATTGTTCTGCCATCCCATAATCCCTGCAGCTGCCCTGGAAGCAGAATGCACAGCCAGCTCCTCCCCTCTGCTCCCTCATCTCTCCCCTGGGTGGGTGGCAGCTGTTGGCTCTCCTGGTTTGTGGGGGAGGGAGGGGAGGGGGAGAGGGAGGGGAGAGGGAGGGGAGAGGGAGGGGAGAGGGAGGGGAGAGGGAGGGGAGAGGGAGGGGAGAGGGAGGGGAGGGGAGGGGAGGGGAGGGGAGGGGAGGGGAGGGGAGGGGAGGGGAGGGGAGGGGAGGGGAGGGGAGGGGAGGGGAGGGGAGGGGAGGGGAGGGGAGGGGGAGGGGGAGGGGAGAGGGAGGGGAGAGGGAGGGGAGAGGGAGGGGAGAGGGAGGGGAGAGGGAGGGGAGAGGGAGGGGAGAGGGAGGGGAGAGGGAGGGGAGAGGGAGGGGAGAGGGAGGGGAGAGGATTAACCAGGTTGGAAGAGCCCTTTGAGATCATCAAGTCCAACCTCTCACCCAGCACCATCTGATCAACTAAACCATGGCACCAAGTGCCTCATCCAGGCTCTTCCTAAACACCTCCAGGGATGGAGACTCCAACACCTCCCTGGGCAGCACATTCCCATGGCCAATCTCTCTCTCTATGAAGAACTTCTTCCTAACATCCAGCCTAAACCTCCCCTGGCACAGCTTGAGACTGTGCCCTCTTGTTCTGGCTGCCTGGGAGAAGAGACCAACCCCCACCTGGCTACAGCCTCCCTTCAGGGAGTTGTAGACAGCAATGAGGTCTGCCCTGAGCCTCCTCTTCTCCAGGCTCAGCAACCCCAGAGCTCCCTCAGCCTCTCCTCCCAGGGCTGTGCTCCACCCCCAGTGCCAGTGCCAGCCCCGCCTGGTGCTGAGTGCGGGCAGCAGGGCTGGGATGAGAGTTGCACTCTGGACCCCGTCCCTCCCGGCCGCTCTCTGACACCTCACCGCCCCCCCCCATTGCTGTCCCAATGCACATCCTGCACAGCACAGACTGCAAACAGCCAAGAGCTTCAGGAGCCAACCCCGCGGCCCCCAGCCCCGCCGGCACCCCCCTGCCCCTGGCCAAAGCCAAACAGAACAATTCCTCACCCTCCCCGAGCCTGCCCCAGCCCCACGGAGCCCCCTGCCCCCCGCGCCCCTCCCGACCCCCAACTCCGCACACGCCCCCGGCAGCCCCACGCAGCCAGAGCCTTCCCCGCTGCGCTGCCGCCGCCCTCAGCGCTCCCCGGCCCCCTCAGCCCCTCCCGCCCCGCCGCAGCTCACCAGCCGGCAGCTGCCGCTCGCCCGCCAGCACCTCCGGCACTTCTCCCGCGCTCCGGCCCCGCTGCCGCTCCCCACGGGGCAGCAACAATGGCGGCCGCGGCCGGCAGGGGCAGCTCCTGGCTGGGCCTCGGCAGCGCCCAGGGGGAGGAGCTGCCGCTCTCCCGCCGCCTCTCATTGGCTGCGGCTGCCCGGCCGTGGGCGGGGCTTCCTCTGCGGCCCCAGCCCCCGCCTGGGCTGGGCTGCGACGTGGGCGGTTCGGGGCCTCCATTGCATCGCTCTCTGCTCGCCCAGGCTGGCAGGAGGCTGCAGGGGACGGCAGTCGGCAGCTGCCTCTGCTCCGCTCTTCCTCTTTCCTCTTCCTGCTGCTGTGCGCCCCTTTGGCCTGGGCTGTGGGGTAGGTGTGGGCAGGTGCGGGGCAGAGTGGGGGCTGCTGGGGTGGGGATCCCTTGGGGCTTGGGGGAGCGGCTGGTGGGGTTGGCATTGGGATGGCCTGGGGCTGAGGGCTGTGTCCTGGAGCTGGGCTTGAGGAGGGCTCGGTGAGGTGTGGGGCTGGTGTGGGTGGGGCTGTGGGGGGTGGTTGTTGGGGGCTGTGGAGTTGTGGGGGCGTGTGTGAGGTTGGGTGGGGGCTTGGGGTCGGAGAGGGGCGTGTGAGGGGCTGGTGAGGAGCCCGTGGGGCTGTGTGGGTTTGGGGGTAGGAGTTGGTGGTGGTGGGGGAGGCTGTGTGTGGGTGTGGTGTGGGTCGGGGTGGTGAGGCTGGGAGTGGGGAGTGGTGGGGTGGTGCGAGGGGGTGTGTGGGGTTGTGGGGAGCTGTGTGTGTCTGTGGGCAGTGTGTGGGGAGCTGTGGGGGTGTGTGGTGTTGGGGGTGGTGTGGGGAGTTGTGTGGGGGGGTGTGTCTGTGGGGCTGTGTGTGGGGTAGGGCAGAGGTGTTGGGGGTGGGTGGGTGTGGTGTGTGGCTTTGTGGGAGGGGTGTGTGGGGTTGTGGGTGCGTGTTTAGGGTGGGGTCGGGGTGGGTGTGTTTGGGGGTTCCTTGTGGTGCTGTGCTGCTGCCTCCCCCTGGTGGGGGCAGCTGCAGGCCCCCTTTGGCTGCTGCTGTGTTGCAGGCAGAGCCATTGGTGGGCTGCAGGGCCTGTCCCTGGCCCTGTGTCCCTGTGTCCCTGTGCTGGGGGCTGGGCTGGCAGCAGAGCTGAGGTGGCAGCGGCGCTGTGGGGGCTGCTGTGTGCAGGAGAGGTGGTGGTGAGCGTGGGGTGTGGCTTGCAGCAGAGGCTGCTGTGGGGGTGTGTGGGGGAGCCCTGGGGGTTTGGAGGCTTTGTGGTGGCAGGTGCCGGGCGGCTGCTGTGCTGAAGGGCAGCGGCTGGGCTGAGGGCCAGGCGCGGGGGGGAGCTGTGGGCAGGCTGTGTGCTGGGTGCCGTGGGGGTGTCAGGCGTGGGTGCTGTGCTGAGCCTGAGCTTGGGAGCGCCTGGGGCTGGTGTCAGCTGTGGGGCGGTTTGGCTGTGCTGGGGGTGGTGGCATCCAAGGCCTCTGTGCCCCCCAGCCCCTTCCTGTGGGGCTCTGCTGTGCCCTTGTGCCAGGGGTGCCTCTGCCTGCCCTCGGGCACAGGGCTGTGTCCATCTCTCTGCAGGCCTCTCTCTGACCCCAGCTGGGCTCTGCCTTTTGTCCCTGCCCTCAGGAGGCTAAGCCTCTGTGCCCAGTGTGCCCAGCTTGCCCCTTTGGCTACTTGCAGCTGGCAGTGGTGCCCTGCCCCCAGCCAAGCCCGGTGGGTGCCCAGCAGCACCTTGGCAGCCTGGATGGGAGCCTGGGGTGGTGCTGAGCTCTCTGCTGGTTATTCTCTGCCCTCTCTTTGCCTTCTCCCCTCTCTCCTCAGCTGCTCTCATCCCTGCACAAGCTGCAGGACACCTCTTTGAGCGCTGCCCTTGCTGGGGGTGTCCAAGGAAGAGTCCAGTGGGGTCCAGCAGTGGCTTGGTGCTGGACTCAGCTTGGCTTGGCCATAGAGCACCTCAGAGCCTGGCCTGGCCTGGTCTGTGAGCCCAGGGCTTGGGGCTGGGGTGGCCTCCTGGGCAGGAGCCCCCATTTGGAGAGAGGCTACTGGTGAGAGGAGGCCAGGAGGTGGGGGGGGTACCCCCAGGGCAATGGGGTCCCCAACTTGGGTGGCACTGGAGGAGTGCCCAGCTGGAGTGGGGAGGGAAGAACAGGAGGGTCCCCAAATGTTGCTGCCCCCCAAGTCTTCTTGCCCCCAGGTCAGGCAGGGTCCCAAATGGCACTGCCATGGGCCCAGCCCCCCAGAATCCCTCTACAGTCCCCCCCAGTGCTGGGTCCCATGGGGGTGGGGGAGTCCTTTCCTGCTGCCTGGGTGTTGGGGACCCTTGTTGGTTCCTTTGGGATAGCTTTGGGGTGCAGGGAGGTAACTGAGGGTGCCAGGGAGGCATTTTGAGCTCTCAGGCTGCTGTTGTGGTTTCCCTGGGGGCATTTTGGGCTCCTCCTGCTTGTGGCAGGGTGCAGCATGGGCTGCCTGGGGCGGCACAGGGAGCTGGGGGAGGCTGTTTGGGGGGTTCAGGGCTTTATCCCCCCCCAGACTGCCAGTGCCTGCAGCTGGCTGTGCTGGGCCAGCAGCCAGGGGTGCTCCTGCCTCAGCCCTTGGGCTGGCAGCAAAATGCCTGCCCCTGATGCTGGGCCTTCTGCAGAGCTGGGCAGAGAGCTTAAGGAGGTGTCAGAATCACCCCAAACCCACAGCCCCCCTGCCCAGAACACCCCTCCAAGGCCTCTGTGCTCTGCAATCTCTTGAGGCACAAAGATTCCCTGGGGGGTTGCAGAGTGATTCTCAGTTTCTCTGCAGGCCTCCTGAGCACAGAAAGGCTCAGGGCAGGAGGAGCTTTTGCTGTGTGGCTGCAGGCTGAGAGCTGTGCAGAGCTTTTGTCAGCTGTGCTGGCAGGAAGCATGGTCAGAAGCAGACTGCTGTGCTGCAGCTGCTCTGCCTCTGGGGAAATGCTTGCTGGCAGGCAGCCAAATGAGGCTGACCTGTTGAGTGTCTGCCTGTGGCTGAGGAACTGCATTGAATTGGACTGAAAGGTTTGGCTTGGGCTGGGGGCAGCCTGTTGTTGATGGTTTTGGTGGTGAGAAGTCCTGCAGCTTCCTTGGAGGAGCTTCAGCAGAAGCCAAAGCAATTCCCTTGCTGCTCTTTGCTGTGCAATGAGCTGGGAAGGGAAGGAAATGATTGCTGCAAGTGAGCAAAGCAATTGCAGTGCTCTGCAAGTCTCAGCAGTGCTGTGTCCAGCAGGGCCAGGGCAGGGATTGTCCTCCTGTCCTGGGCCCTGGGGAGGCCACCCCTGGAATGCTGGGGTCAGTTTTGGCCCCTGACTCGAAGAAGGACTTTGAGGGTCTGGAGCAGGTGCAGAGAAGGGCAAGAAAGGTGTGGGAGGGTCTGGAGAGCAGGGCTGGTGAGGACCAGGTGAGGGAGCTGTGAGTGTTTAGTGTGGAGGAGGCTGAGGGGAGACCTCTTGGCCTCTGGAGCTGCCTGCAAGGAGGCTGCAGTGAGGTGGGGGTTGGGCTCTTCTGCCTAGTCTCAGGTGGTAGGAGAGGAAGTGGCCTGAAATTGTGGCAGGGGAGGCTTAGGTTGAATAGAATATAAAAGAATTGAATAAACCAGGTTGGAAGAGACCTTCAGGATCATCATGTCCAACCTATCATCCAGCACCACCTAATCAACTAACCCATGTAACCAAACACCCCATCAAGTCTCCTCCTGAACACCTCCAATGACGGTGACTCCACCACCTCCCTAGGCAGCCCATCCCAATGGGCAATCACTCTCTCTGTATAGAACTTCCTCCTAACCTCCAGCCTAAACCTCCCCTGGTGCAGCCTGAGACTGTGTCCTCTTGCTCTGGTGCTGGCTGCCTGGGAGAAGAGACCAACCTCTGCCTGTCTACAACCTCCCTTCAGGTAGTTGTAGACAGCAATAAGGTCACCCCTGAGTCACCTCTTCTTCAGGCTAAGCAACCCCAGCTCCCTCAGCCTCTCCTCACAGGACTGTGTTCCAAACCCCTCACCAACTTCATTGCCCTTCTCTGGACACCTTCCAGCAAGTCAACCTCCTTCCTAAACTGAGGGGCCCAGAACTGGATACAGGACTCGAGGTGTGGCCTAACCAGTGCAGTGTACAGGGGCAGAATGACCTCCCTGCTCCTGCTGGCCACACTGTTCTTAATGCAGGCCAGGATGCCATTGGCCCTCTTGGCTGCCTGGGCACACTGCAGGCTCATGTTCAGCCTCCCATCGACCAGCACCCCCAGGTCTTTCTCTGCCTGGCTGCTCTCCAGCCACTCTGACCCCAGCCTGTAGCTCTGCCTGGGGTTGTTGTGGCCAATGTGCAGAACCCAGCGCTTGGATGTGTTCAATCTCCTGCCCTTGGATTCTGCCCATCTGTCCAGCCTGTCGAGGTCCCTCTGCAGAGCCTCTCTACCCTCCAGCAGATCAACTTCTGACCCCAGCTTGGTGTCGTCAGCAAATTTACTGCTGATGGGCTCAATGCCCTCATCCAGATCATCAATAAAGATGTTGGAGAGGAGGAGGAATGAGTTTGGTGCCAGAGTGGTCAGGGCCTGGCAGAGGCTGCCCAGGGAGGCAGTGGAGTGGCCATGGCTGGAGGTGTTGCAGCAAGGTGTGGCCATGGGGCCATGGTTTGGTGTCCCTGGTGGTGTTGGGGCTGGCAGTTGGCCTCAGTGCTGAGAGAGGTCTTTTGCAGGCCAGGCAATTGTGTGGCTGTGTGAGGAAGCTGCCCCAGAGCAAATGCCTCTTAGGTGCTGGAGGTGCTGGGAAGAATGGGAAATGGGAGAGAGTCCTGTGGAGAGGGGAAAGGTTTGGGTTTTGCCTCTGGGCTCCTAGTCTGCCCTTGGAAGTGCCTGGGATTCTTGCAAGCAGTGCTGTCAGCTGGAGCCTTTTGGGGTCAGTTGGTGGTGTGCTGAGAGGGCCAAAGGGAGGTGAGGCTTGGGAAGAGAAGTGGTGAGCAGGAAGCTTGTTGGGTTGTGGGTGGCCAAGGGGTGTGGGTGTGGCTGAGAGGTGTGGAGTGCAGGAGAGCCTTCAAGGCCTTGTGGTGTTGCTGGAGCTGTGGGCTGAGGAAGTGCTGCTGCCAGGCAAGGGCTTGAAGGAGGTTGAAAGTCAAGTGGTGTGGATGGCTTGGTGTGGTGAAGTGTTTGGCTTCTTGTGGGCAAGTGAAGCTTTCCTTGTGCAGGAGGAGAGTGAGAGCCTGGGCTTTGCAATCCCTGGGGCCCTGGAGCCCTTCTGGAGTGGTTTTCTCCTGTAGAGCTTTGCAGCCCAGCTGCAGGTCTGCTGTTGCTGGAAGCTGTTGCTGGTTGTTTTGTGCAGCCTTGGGTGTTGGATCAGTGTCTTGGCTGAGTTTGGTCCTTTCTCTTGTGGCCAAGTTGAGGTCCCTTTGGTTTTGGCAGCTGAGCACAGGTTGAGGCTTTTGCTGCAATGGTTTTTGTGCTGGCAGCATTGTGTGCTGCCAGCTGGAGTGCTGTGTGCAGCTGTGGTGCCCCCAGGAGGGGCAGGAGGTTGAGCTGTTGGAGGGGCTGTGCAGGAGGCCCTGGGGGTGGTGGGAGGGCTGTGGCATCTCCCCTGTGTGGGTTGGCTGTGAGAGTTGTGTCTGTGGAGGGTGGAGAGGAGAAGGCTGTGGGGAGAGGTTGGAGCAGCCTTGTGGTAGCTGCTGGGGGCTGCAGGAGAGCGGTGGAGGGACTTTTGTGAGGGGCTGGGAGTGATGGGCTGAGGGGGAGTGGATTGAAGGTTGAGGAGGGCAGATTTGGAGTGGTGCTTGGGAGGCAGTAGTTTGGAGTGGGGGTGGTGAGAGCCTGGAGCAGGTTGGGCAGGGAGGTGCTGGCTGCCCCCTCCCTGGAGGTGCTGAGGGTGAGGTTGGATGAGGGCTTGAGCAGCCTGGTGTGGTGGAAGGTGTCTGTGGGCATGGCAGGGGGTTGGAGCTGTCTGATCTTTGGGGTCCCTACCAGCCCAAAGCATTCTCTGGCTGCTTGAATTTGGACACTTAGCAGAAGTGCAATGAAGGGAACTTGAAATAAGCAAAGTTGTGAAACTGGCTCTGAGCCTGGGGGCTGGGTGTGAGCTTGGAAAGGGGTTCTGACCTTAGTTGCTGGCTCTGGGCTTGGGGTGTGGTTCTTGACCTCAGGGCCTGTCTCTGAGGTCAGGGGTTGGTTCTTGAGCTTGGGAAGTGGTGCTGACCTTGCTTGCTTGCTCTTGAGCTTGTGGGGGCTGGCTCTGGAGCTTGCTTCTGACCTTTGTTGTTGGTACTGGAGCTTGGGGGCTGGTTCCTGAGGTTGGAAAGTGGTTCTGACCTTACTTGCTGGCTTGGGAGCTGTTTCTTGAGCTTGCAGAGTCCCCTTTTGCAGAGGAACCTCGACAGACTGGACAGATGGGCAGAGTCCAATGGGATCGCATTCAACAAGTCCAAGTGCCGAGTGCTGCACTTTGGCTACGGCAATCCCATGCAGAGCTACAGGCTGGGGTTGGAGTGGCTGAGAGCTCCCAAAGAGAGAGGGACCTGGGTGTGCTGGTCGATAGCCACCTGAATATGAGCCAGCAGTGTGCCCAGGTGGCCAAGAGGGCCAATAGCATCCTGGCCTGCATTAGGAATAGTGTGGCCAGCAGGAGCAGGGAGGTCATTGTGCCCCTGTACTCTGCTTTGGTTAGGCCACACCTTGAGTCCTGTGTCCAGTTCTGGGCCCCTCAGTTTAAGAAGGACATTGAGACACTTGAACATGTCCAGAGAAGGGCAACAAGGCTGGGGAGAGGCCTTGAACACAAGCCCTATGAGGAGAGGCTGAGGGAGCTGGGAGTGTTTAGCCTGGAGAAGAGGAGGCTCAGGGGTGACCTCATTGCCCTCTACAACTACCTGAAAGGTGGTTGTGGCCGGGAAGGGGTTGGTCTCTTCTCCCAGGCAAGCAGCACCAGAACAAGGGGACACAGTCTCAAGCTGTGCCAGAGGAGGTTTAGACTCGAGGTGAGGAGGAAGTTCTTCACCGAGCGAGTCATTCGGCATTGGAAAGTGCTGCCCAGGGAGGTGGTTGAGTCATCGACCCTGGAGGCGTTCAAGGGGAGATTGGACGTGGCACTTGGTGCCATGGTCTAGTCATGGGTCTGTGTTGATAGGTTGGACTCGATGATCCTCGAGGTCCTTTCCAACCTAAGTGATACTGTGATACTGTGATTGGGGGTCTGGGTGTGAGCTTAGGAAGTGGTTCTGATGTTAGTTGCTAGTTCTGGAGCTTGGGGGTTGGTTCTTGAACCTGGGGGCTGGCTGTGAGATTGGGAAGTGTTCTGACCTTAGTTGCTGGCTCTTGAGCTTGGGAAGTGGTGCTGATTTTATTTTCTGGCTCTTGAGCTTGGGGTCTGGTTGTGAGCTTGGAAAGGGGTTTTGAGCTTAGTTGTTGGCTCTGGGCTTGGGGTGTGGTTCTTGACCTCAGGGCCTGTCTCTGAGGTCAGGGACTGGTTCTTGAGCTTGGGGGCTGGTTGTGAGCTTAGGGGCTGGCTCTGAGCTTGGGAAGTGGTTCTGATCTTAGCTGCTGCTTCTTGAGCTTGGAAAGTGGTTCTGACCTTACTGGCTGACTCTTGAGCTTGTGGGGGCTGGCTCTGGAGCTTGGCTCTGACTTTTGTTGCTGGTACTGGAGCCTGGGGGCTAGTTCCTGAGGTTGGAAAGTGGTTCTGACCTTAATTGCTGGCTTGGGAGCTGTTTCTTGAGCTTGGGGTCTGGGTGTGAGCTTGGAAAGGGGTTCTGACCTTAGTTGCTGGCTCTGGGCTTGGGGTGTGGTTCCTGACCTCAGGGCCTGTCTCTGAGGTCAGGGACTGGTTCTTGAGCTTGGTAAGTGATTCTGACCTTAGTTGCTGGCTTGGGAGTCGAGTCTGCACTTTTGATCTAGGTTCTGGACCTTAGTGGCTGGCTCTTGAGCTTGGGGGCTGGCTCTTGAGCTTGGAATGTGGTTCTGTCCTTATTTGCTTATTATTGTGGTTATTATTGTGGTTCTGACCTTATTTGGAGACTTGATGAGGTACTTGGTGCCATGGGTTAGTTGTTTGGGTGGGTTGGATTGGTTGATGGGTTGGACGTGATGATCTTGAAGGTCTCTTCCAACCTGGTTTGGTTTGCTGGCTTGTGAGCTTGGGGCCTGGGTGTGAGCTCTGGAGGTGGCTCTCAGCTTGGGAAGTGGTTCTGATCTTAGCTGCTGGTTCTTGAGCTTGGGGCCTGGATGTGAACTTAGGAGCTGGCTCTGAGCCTGGGGGCTGGTTCTGCATTTCTGATCTGGATTCTTGTGCTTGGGAGCTGACTCTGACCTTAGTTGCTGGTTCTTGAGCTTGGGGGCTGGGTGTGAGCTTGGCCCCTGCCTTGAATTTAAAATGTGAGAGTTCAGGCAGTTGGAAGTTGAAGCTGAGCTGCTTTGCACTGCAGTGCTGCAGAGTTTGTGGTGCTCCAAAGGCAGATCTCAAAGAGCTGCTGCAAGAGTTGAGCTGAAGTGGCACAGTGCCCTGCAGAGGCAAAAGCTTTCCCTGCCAGTCAACCATTGGAATCCTCTCCCCAGGGCAGTGGTGGATTGCCCTGCAGGGCAGAGTTGGAAGGCTCAGCTTGGCAGGGGGCTGGGCCAGCTCCTTTCCAGTCCAGTGTCAGCTGGCAAGGTTGGAGCAGCTGAGCCTTGGGATCCCTTGCAGCCTGGCATTGTGTGGCAGCAGAGCTGTGCTGCTGGTTTTGAGGGCACTTGGAAAGCTTCTGGAGCATTTGTGCAGAGTGTGCAAGACATCCCTGAGCCTAGCAACTCCCTCAGCTCTCTTCAGAATGAACTCTGCAGAGCTGGAAGAGCTTTCCAGGAATTTGGCAGAGGTTTGGAGGAGTTGGGAAGGGATTTTGGTTCTCCTCCTCCTTGTCCTCTTCCTTGTCCTCCTCTGCCTCATCTTTTTCCTGCTCTCCCTGGAGGCTGCCCTTAGCCTCCTAGAATCCTAGAGTGGTTTGGGTTGGCAGGGAGCAGCAAAGGTGCTGCAGTCCAAGCCCCTCTGCAGTCATCAGGGACATCCTGCACTAGCTCAGGTTGCCCAGAGCCCTGTCCAGCCTGACCTTGAACCTCTGCAGGACTGGGACCTCAAGCCCCTCCCTGGGCAACCTGTTGCAGTGTTCCAGCAGGCTCCTGGTGCGGAACTTGTTCCTCACCTCCAATCTCAATCTGCTCTGCTCTAGTTTGCAAAGCCTGCAGGGACAGGACCAGAGACAATGGCTTCAAAGAGTCCCTCTGCAGCCTTCTTGTAGTCCCCTTCAGGTACCAGAAGGTCACTCTTAGGTCTCCATAGAGTATTCTCCTCTCCAGGCTGATCACCCCCAGCTCCCTCAGCCTGTCCTGGTAGCAGAGCTGCTCCAAGCCCCTGATCATTTTTGTGTCCCTCCTCTGGACCCTCTCCATCAGGTCCATGTCCTTCCTGTGTTGAGGGCTCCAGAGCTGGCTGCAGTGCTGCAGGTGAAGTCTCAGCAGGGCAGAGCCAAGTGCCAGGATGGCCTCTGTCCATCTGTGGCCCTGCTGCTTTTGGTGCAGCCCAGGCTGCCCTTGGCCTTGTGGGCTGCAGGCTCCCCCTGTCTGTTCCTGTCCAGCTTCTTGTCCAGCAGCACCCCCCAGTGGTTTTCTGCAGGGCTGCTTCCTATCCCCTCCTCCCCCAGCCTGTCCTGATTGTGAGGATTGTGCCAGGCCAGGGGCAGGACCCTGCCCTTGCTCTTGTTGAAGCTCAGGAGGTTGCCCTGGGCCCCCTCTGCAGCTTGTCCCCTTGAGCTCCTCCAACTTGTTCTGCAGGGTATTGCCTTAGGTTTCAGGAGGCAGAGAGGCTCTCTCTGAGCCTTGTGAAAGGAGTTGATGCGAAGCTGTGGCCAGAGGGTTGGATAGAATTGGGCAGTTTCCATGGCTGTGCTGTTCAGAGCTGCATCCTACAGTGCAAAGCATCCAATCCACAACAATCCATAGTGTGCCTGGGCCACGGGAGCCAAGCAACCTCCCTAGGCCAAAGCTTCCTCCAGAGCTCCACCAAAGCAGGCCAGAACCCCAGGCCCCAAATGCCTTTCCCCTCCCCCATGCCTCTCTGCCCCTCCTCCCCCATACCCAAGAGCTGCAGTTACAGCTTCTGGTAGGCAGCTCCCAGGTGAGCCAGGCCTCTGCAGGCCGCAGTTGGCAGCATTGCCAAGGCCTCAAAGCTCCTCTGCAGAGAGAGATGCCAGAAGATGTTCCTGGGAGCAGAGAGGAAGGGCAAAGGAGGTTGGAGATCCTGTGCTGTTCCTTTGTAGAGAGTGGGTGCAGGCCTTGTGGGGATGAAATGAGATAGATGACACTTTGTGGTGTCCCTCTGGACTCTGCTGTCCCTTCTGGCGGTCTCTACTGTCTGGTGTAAGACATCCCAGTGCCTTCCACCCACCACAGGTATTCTCCTCCATGTTCTCATCCAGGGACTTCTGTTGGAACCTACTGGCTGTAAAGATCAGCCCTGGTGATGTTGTGGGACCCTTGGGACTCTGAGGGGGCAGCAAGTGAGCGGAGCTGGAGCACTGGATGGAGAGATGGAGGGTGAAGGCTGCAGGGGGTGGGAGGGCTTAGTTCAGCAGCTGTGTGGCTCTGCCTGGCTCCTACCTCCAATGGTGCTGGCAACAGCTGACCCCAGAAGCTCAAAGCCCCAAACCCTTCCTGGCTGAGGACAGTCCCCTGACCCCTCCTGACATCCAGCACAGCCCAAGCAGGCACTCAGGGCTCCTAGCCACACAGCCCAGCCATCCCCCATGGCAGGAGTCACCTGAGGTCTCACTCCCTCTCTGTCCCCCTTGCTCTCCTCACATCCTGCCTGAGGTGTCTGCAGGGTCCCTCCCCAGCCCTCATCTGTAACCCCCCCTTGGCTTGGTGCTGTTCTTTCAGCCCTCCAGCTGATCCCAGCCTTTAGTCTCAGGCCCCTTCCATTCTTGTGCTGCTGCTTCCAGCCCAGTTCCTTAGATGCTTCCTCAGCCACAGCATTTCCCACTCCACCCTTCCAGCTGAAGTGGCAGTGGAGGTGGGGGACACAGGGCCATGGGACAGCCAAGGCAGTAGGGACATGGATGGGCTGGGAATGAGGGAAGGGCCTGGGTGTGTTCAGGCAGGAATTAGGCCTTGTCCCCCCAAGAAGGGGATAGGATCCAGGGCCCAGGTGGCAAATGTGTGTGCAGGGAATGGCAGAATCTGGCAGCATTTGAGGAGGTGAAAGGAGTGAATTGTGCTGCAGCTCTGCCTGTGTCAGCTGGGAGATGAACAGCAGCCCATGGGCACTGTGCCCTCCCATCAAACCTCATTTTCTCTTGGGGATGTGGAGTGGCAGCTCCAGGAGAACTGCAAAGAGCAAGCTGAGAGAAATGGTCAGGGAGAGAAGGAAGCCAAACCCTTTCCAGTGAGTCTCTTTGGGCTGCAGGTGTGTGAAGGGTGCTGGAGGTGTGAGGTTTGGGCAGGAGCCAGAGACTCTTCCAGCATCCCAGTGAGGGCTGAAGATGTTTAGCAAGAAGCTGCCCAAGTCCCTTCCCCCTTTGATGCACCTCCAGAAAGCATGAAGCTCCCTTTGTGTGTGTCCTGAGGGCTGCTGTGATCTTTTCTTGGGGAGTGACCAGCAGAGAGGCGTGTGCAGGGCAGAGCTGGGCATAGAGTGAGTGTGGTGGGGGCAGAGCCAGGGAGGAGAGCTGGGTCCAGAGCAAGATCTGCTGTCAAAGGCAGCTGCAGGCAGCAGAGGTCTGGGCAGGCAGTGGGAGGAAGCTGCAGGGAAGGCCTGGGAGAGGCTGTGTGGAGGCAGCTGTGTTGTGGTGCTGGCCTGCAGCTGTGTGCTGGGCAAGGAGCTGAGTCTGCACTTGTTGAGGCCTCCCATCTTGAGCAGCCCTGGCTGTGTGCTGTGGCTGTGCTGCTGGTCTTGGGAGCTGCCCCCAGCAAGGCTGAGCTGTGCTGCCTGGTCCTGGGCAGTGCTGAGCCATCCATTGCAGGTCAGTCCTCTCTGAGACCTTTGCTTCTCTGTGGCAGGAGTTGTGTCCCTCTCTCTCCATCATCCCTGCCTCTGTGTGCTGTGGAAAAGCAGAGTTTGCAGATCTGCCCCTTGGAGCAGCCCAAGAGGTAAGAAACCCAGAGTGGGGCAACAGCAGGACCCCAGCCCCCAGAATCCTAGAGTCCTGGGGCACCTCCCAGCCTCTTCCGCCTCCTCCTGCCCACCACATTTCACCCCTCCAGGGGTTCTGAGGCTCATCAGGTGTTGGAATTTGGAAACTCCCCAGGCTTGTGGGGGTCAGTTGTGTGGCAGGAGGTGATGGGGGTTCGGATGTGGTGGGTGGTGGGAGAAGGTTGAAGGTGGTTTGGTCTTCATTGGTCAATGCTGCTGCCTCCATTGCCTGAGCCAGGAGAGATTGGGCCAGGATCCCCCCTGCCAATGCCACCAGGCTCGAGGAGAGTGGGACCACTTGTAAGCCCCAGGGAACCTCAGGGCACTGATCACAGGAACCTGGGGTCTCAGTACAGGTATTAAAGGTCTGAACCCACACTGTGGCAGAAACTGAAGGTTTGAGGTCCCCTCTGCATTCTCTTCTCCAGCTGGGTGTTGGGAGTCAGGGAGTGTCATGACCCAGGCAGGATCTGAGGGTTTGAGGTCCTGGGCTCAGGTGCTTCCATCTTCCCTATTGCAGAGCTGTGACCCCTTCCTGCCACAGCATGGCCTCACAGAAGGACCCAGACAAGAGCTGGGAGGAGAAGCAGCACCCAGAGATCAAGTTAGAGAAGCCAATGTGCAGTCCCAAGGTAGAGGAGGATGAGGAGGAAAAAGAGGAGAAGATGGAGGATGATGCTGAGAATGACAGCTATGAAGAGGAGGATAATGAGGATGATGAAGGTGACCAGGATGAGGAGGAGGAATGTATGGAGGAGGATGAAGCCAGAGCAGGTCCCTCAGTGTCACCCAAAGAGCTGAATCAGTGCCCTGAGTGTGGGCAGAGCTTCCCAGGTGGCTCAGAGCTAGTGAAGCACCACTGCCCGCAGCCTGGCACCCGGCCCTTCGTTTGTGGTGACTGTGGCAAGAGGTTCCGCTGGAACTCCGAGCTCATCCAGCACCGCCGCACCCACACTGGAGAGAAACCTTTCACCTGTGCTGACTGCGGACAGAGCTTCACCCAGCGCGGCAATCTCACTCAGCACCGCCGCACCCACACTGGAGAGAAACCGGTCGTCTGTGTGGCCTGTGGTCAGAGCTTCACCCAGAGCAGTCATCTCACCCATCACCGCCACACCCACACTGGAGAGAAACCGTTCACCTGTGCTGACTGCGGTCAGTGCTTCACCCAGCGCTATAGTCTCACCCAACACTGCCTCACCCACACTGGAGAGAAGCCCTTCTCTTGTGACGACTGTGGCAAGCGCTTCAGGCAGATCTCTCATCTTATGCAACACTACCTCACCCACAGCAGTGAGAAGGCCTTTACCTGCAGGGACTGTGGCAAGAACTTCAAACGCAGCTCCACTCTCACCATCCATCGCCGCATCCACACTGGAGAGCATCTGTTCCCCTGTGCTGAGTGCAGCAAGAGCTTTACCACGAGTACTGCATTAATCCAGCACCAACTCATCCATAATGGTGAGAAACCTTACAGCTGTACCGACTGCGGCAAGAGCTTCACCCAGAACGTACACCTCACAGAGCACCGTCGTGTGCACACTGGCGAGAAGTCTTTCAGCTGTGCTGAGTGCGGCCAGGCCTTCAGCCGTAGGAGCTATCTCATTTACCACCACCGCACCCACACTGGTGAGAAACCTTTCACCTGTGCTGACTGTGGCAAGAGCTTCACCGAGAAGCGATCCCTCAGCAAGCACCGCTGCACCCACACCAGAGAGCAGCCTGCACTGGAGAGGAGGCATAAATCCACCTAGAATCTGTTGG
This sequence comes from Melanerpes formicivorus, assembly GCF_026170545.1. Classification (NCBI taxonomy): domain Eukaryota; kingdom Metazoa; phylum Chordata; class Aves; order Piciformes; family Picidae; genus Melanerpes; species Melanerpes formicivorus. Next base: position 186,419 of record NW_027142532.1, read on the forward strand.
GTAATTGCGGCCCCTCTGAGAGGGCCTGTCGAGCACCAAAATCATCCCTTTTTCTTTTGCATTTCTCAGGGACTGGGGACACCAGCAGCAACAAACACCTCCTGCCCTTCGGAACACCAATTATTGCTAAAGAGAACAATTACAGTGCTGAGTCAGCACAGCTGGAGCTCCCAGTGGAGGTGGGCAGGGCTTTGCCAGGGTCTGTCTGGTTCTTCCCCAATGCTTTGTGTCTCCCTGGGGTAAAAAATCCTATGTCCATTGACCAATTGTCTCAATAAAACCCAAAAGTTACCCAAATCCTGTCTGTTTGCTTTTATTTCAGATATCCCTGCCTCAATGCCTGAATATTGGGGGCATTTGCTCCCAAGGGATGGGGTGGAGCTGTGTGCCCAGTTCAGGGAGGGGACAATGAGGCGCTCAGAGGAGTCTTGAGGGGCATCTCAGAGACATTCTTCAGGGGTTTTCAGGTGATCTTAGGTGTTTGGCATTTGGATGGTCCTAGGAGTGACTTTTGGAATCTTTGGAAGGTGTGGGGGAAGATGATGGAGATCTTTGGAAGAACTCAGAAAGCTTCTGTTGGCTTTCCACTCTGGGGCTGGAACAGGTTGAAGAGCTGAGAAGAGGTTAAGCTGTCTGTTCCCTCCCAAAACAGAAGTGAGGGAAAAATACACACATGAATCAAAAAACCCTCTGGGCTGGGATAAGGACTTGTGATAAGCTCAAAAGAGTTGAATCCAAAGGAGATCCCATAATGCACACTGACCTGAGGCTGTTTGCAGAAAGAAACACAGCAGTCAGCAGCAGTAGCCAGGAGTTAAACCCCTTCAGCCCTCCCCCTCAGCAAAGAGCCAGCACCTGAGAGCCAGAACCCAACAGCAGCAACCAGAACAGGAAGCCTCCCATGTTGCCATCTGAATTTCAAACCCTGTAGTACTTTGCTCCAGCCAGCACTGTCCCTGTGAAGGCGGCATGAGGCAGGATGGTGTGGAGTAATGGCAGCAAATTTTCAACTTAACCTTTGACATTCCCAAGCCCTCATTCTGTGCCACCTGCACCATGCCCAGCAGCAATCAGCAGCACACCTCAGGCACTGTCCATTCTCACTCCACAGGAGGTCTCTTTGCAGTACCCAAAGGGCTGCTCACTGCAGGTGCTTTGCAGCTCCACTCTGTTCCAGCACAGTCTGGATCAGTCCATGCCCAGTCCAAATGCTGCAAATGCTGGGGCTGTGTTTCCACCTCTGGGGCAATTGAGTCCAGTGACTCCTTCCATGCCTCCAAGTGAAAGCAAACTGTGGCTTGCATCCCAGTACTCAGCTTCCAACACATCCAGGTGTGGGGATCCTCCTGCCACACCAGAAACACAGGAGGGTTCCACCCCTTGTGGTTTGATGGTGTCAGAGCACTCTGGGCACCTGTATCTACTAAAGCTTTATCCTCTCATGGCTTCAACTTGCCAGGCCATTGGTTCTGTGTGATCCAACCAACCAATTTGTCTCTCCCCTCCATGTGGTTGGAGGCAGAGTCCCTATAAGTGCTGGGTGCTGCTCTTTGGCCACAACACCCCCATGCAGTGCTACAGGCTGAGGTCAGAGTGGCTGGAGTTCAGCCAGACAGAAAGCTACCTTGATGGTACTGGTTGATAGTAGGCTGAACATGAGCCAGCAGTGTGCCCACGTGGCCAAGCAGGCAAATGGCATCTTGGCCTGTATCAGGAACAGTGTGGCCAGCAGGAGCAGGGAGGTCATTCTGCTCCAGTACACATTTTAAAATATAGTTTTGTTATTTTGACCTCTTCTTTGCCTTAATGACACACATGCCAGTAGAGAATGACCAGTTGAGATGTGACACATGTGCCTGCTGATAGACTGGAGAACTTTACTGCACTTTGGCCACAGCAACCCCATGCAGAGCTACAGGCTGGGGTCAGAGTGGCGGGAGAGCTCCAAAACAGAGAGGGACCTGAGGGTGCTGATTGACAGCTGCCTGAACAAGAGCCAGCAGTGTGCCCAGGTGGCCAGGAGGGCCAATGGCATCCTGGCCTGCATCGGGAATAGTGTGGCCAGCAGGAGCAGGGAAGTCATTGTGCCCTTGTACTCAGCACTGGTTAGGCCACACCGTGAGTCCTGTGTCCAGTTCTGGGCCCCTCAGTTTAAGAAAGATGTTGATATGCTGGAAGGTGTCCAGAGAAGGGCAACAAAGCTGGGGAGGGATTTGGAGTACAAGCCCTATGAGGAGAGGCTGAGGGAGCTGGGATTGCTTAGCCTGGAGAAGAGGAGGCTCAGGGGAGACCTCATTGCTGTCTACAACTACCAGAAGGGAGGTGGTAGATAGGTGGGGGCTGGTCTCTTCTCCCAGGCAACCAGAACCAGAACAAGAGGACACAGTCTCAAGCTGCACCAGGGGAGCTTTAGACTGGATGTTAGGAAGAAGTTCTTCATAGAGAGATGCAGAGTTATCCAAACAGTCCTACGTGACTGCCTTGGTGGTCTGTTTTGGTTTGTTCTGTTTTGGAATGGCCTCCTTGGGGGATGTCTGTTCCTCACAGATGAAACTTGTATCCACCTGGGGGAAGAATTGGAATTATATCTCTGTGCCAATTGGGATATGGAATCCTTCAGATCCTTCATGCAACTCTCAGTTTTTCCAGAGTCTCAATGGCTGAAACCAAAGAACCACGTGTCATGCTGTCCTCCAGTTGTCTCATTTGATCACTGAATTGGCCAACCGTAGGAGAAGCTCCACCATAACTTCTTGACACAATTCTGCTTGCCAGAATGTTTGCATAATTAGAAGGAGCAGGTTTGATGATCTTTTTAGCCAGACCAATACCCACAGGAATGTCATCAGGATTCAGAGTTTCATGTTCACCACAGAGTAGCTCTCTAACAGCAAATTCTCTCAAGCGCTTAATTCCCTCATCTATGGTAGTCCAGGGTTTAGGGATCCATGGAAGATCATCTCGGGAAGGATATCTCAGGGCAACCGCCATTAAAAGGCGTATCCACAGATTAACCTTACAGAGAGCCCTGCCTAGATGTCTATCTATTCCATTATCCCTCGAGAGAGTTCCTAACTGAGCTGCTGACTTGTCTCCAACTGTTAGAGCTGAAGCACCTGTATCATAACACCTACTAAGCCAAGCTAGAACTGGCTCCTTATCTGCCCTGGTGAAATCTTTACGGACATTTCTCAATTCCTCGCGGGGAGAAGAACATTCTGAAATATCATCTTCCTCCTCCTCTCCCTGAATTCTTTGCCCATATAATCCTGCTGTCATTCTCCTAAGGATCTCTTTAAGCTGAGAACCACCTTTGCCAGCTGCTTTCCTAGCTTCATCTGTATCCTGCTTTGATCTCACTAGGTTAGCTAGATCTTTAAAACAACTCTTCCTCCTGAGCAGGATCTTTTAGAGTAGAGGGCCCCTTACCAGGATCAGTCTCCACCTCTTCTTCTCCATCTTTGGCCTTTCCACTTCTAGTCTTTAAAGTAGCCACCTTAACTGGAGCTGTGTTTGAATTCACAGCCACCTTAATGGAAGCTGACAGGTCCTGAGATAAATCAGCTGCTGGGGCAGTGACTTCCGGTCCCACCGAGGGAGTGGGCGGAAGTGACGTTGCTCCGTTAATGGCCGACGGAGAAGAAGAAGAAGGAGAAGGAGTAGGAGAAGGAGTAGGCGCCATGTTGATACCAGCCGATGCCCTTGGCAGCTTGCGAGAATCAGGAGGGTCATTTAGAGCTGCTTTACCAATTAACTTTTTAGCCTTCTTTTTAACTGACACAGATTCCCCACACTCTTCATCACTAGATGACTCTGGGACTGATCCAGAGCCACGGCGTTTTCTTTTTGATCTCGTTTTAATAACAAAACAAGCTTTGGATATCTTTCTCTCTCGCCGCAGAGAGAACAGTAAATATGCAATTACCATCACCAGCAACAGATTTATTCACATCAAATAAATCACTTTTGGATCCCAGGCATCACCTAAAGTTACTCTCTCCTCAGGCGGAATCTTAAAACCCTTTATCTCAATTGGGAGAGTGGTGGAGGTAACATTCCTGTATCTCACTGGCCATAATAAATTAATACATTTTCCATACCATAATTTAACTCTATACATAACCCACATATAAATTGTCCGCACCAAATATTTGCCCAGGTAATCCAAAATCAAACCCAAACAATATCTGTAAACCAGAGCCCCAAAAATTGAAAAGAATAATCGCTTCACAAACCACAACACCTTCATGCTTGCTAATTCAGCTGGAAAACACTAAATCAATCAAGTAATAAATTAAACTAATTATCTGCCGCACGTTGGGTACGCCAAGAAAAAAAAATGTGGTGGGTTGGAAGGGTAAGGCCAAGAAGACTCCTCCCTCCCCCCTTGTAAGGTAAAGGGAAAGAAAATTGAAGGGAAAGGGAAAAAAAAAAACTCACAAGCTGAATTAGCAAAGCAGTGGAGCTATATTTACAAAGCAATGTAGGATATGCAGGGGAATATATACAAATTTACAATATTTACAATATATACAAAGATATATAACAGAGTAACACAGAAATGAGGGTTCCCCCCCCCCCCTTGCTGAGGGGGTTCCCCACCTCCGCTCTCCCCCTCTTCCCCAGAGCAGGTTAGAGAAGAGAGAGAAAGAGGAAAAAAAAATTAGAAGCAGTTTGTGTTAATTGGAAAGGAGTTAATACAGGCCTTATCAGGTTTGTCAGTTTGAAGGCCGAAGCCTTGGCAGAAAGCCCAGCACAGAAAGCTGCTGCCTGAAGAAGAGGTGGAAGCAAGACTGCAGAAAAGTGCAGGAAAGCCCAGTATACCTTCCTGCTGTCCCAGTTCAGAAGGTGCTTCCTCCCACTTCACCAATGAAATAGTTTAGATCCGTTCTTTCCGTTTACCAACTTTCGTCCACCATATCCCCTTTCTTAAGGGGACAACATCAACCAGTCACAGGACTCTACCTTCCTCCTATCCCTGCAGATACATTTGAATCTGGAAGGAAGCTCTCACTTCAGTTCCAACTGAAGGACTGTTGGGGCAGGGTGTAGGTTATGGATTTGTTCTCCTGACTTCCAGGAGGAACAGGGATGAAACTAATTTTGTCCTATTTGCTATGGGGTTCAGCATTGTTACTCTTTTACCTTGTGTAATTTTGCATAACTGATTAAAAATGTAGTGTCCAATATGCAGTTGGTGTTTAATGATGGTGCAAAACAGATTGGTGCCATTAGCCAATCAAAACTCATGTCTATTGTAAAAATTGTTTAAAACTTCTTTCCTTCCTTTCTTTCTTTCTTGCTTCTATCTTTGATTGACAGGGTGGTGTAAGAGGCTAACTCTTGTATCTCTTGATGTGAATCCACAAAGATAAAATCACCTTGTGTATCATGGGAAGGCCCTGTGTCACAGCTCTCATGGAATGGTACTGAAACTGTGATAAGGAAACAGTTGTGGAGGTTAGCTTTACCATTGGTAAAGAGAACTATTTAGAATAGAGTAGAGTAGAGTAGAGTAGGGTAGAGTAGAGTAGAATAGAATAGAATAGAATAGAATAGAATAGAATAGAATAGAATAGAATAGAATAGAATAGAATAGAATAGAATAGACCAGGATGGAAGAGATCTTCAAGATCATGGAGTCCAACCTATCATCCAACACCATCTAATCAACTAAACCATGGCATCAAGCACTCCATCAAGTCTCCCCCCAAACACCTCCAGTGATGGTGACTCCACCACCTCGTAGGTGTAAAGGCATCTTAGTAGAACCTGTACTTCATAGTTCCTTTGCTACTGTGTGTACTACCCACCCATAGGTGTTAGGAATAGCTGTTGATTGTATAATCTATAATGAATCAAGCATTTATCATCCTAGTTGTAGCAATATTACTTTTAAGACTTGTATTATTGATAAGTGTGGTGGTTTAGGCTGGGTGCTGGCCCAGATGCCACTGCACAGACCACACCTGGGAGGTCCCAAGGGGTGGGCCCAGCCCAGGGGGGTGGTCACAGGAAACCAGGTACTGCATTCCCATAATGCCCTGCTCCCCTATAAAATATCCACATGAGGTCTTCACTTCCTCTTTTATCCCCTGCTGCTGCCTAGGTAAAATTGCATGAGCTGCCTCCCTTGGGCCTGCCTAGGCCCAAGGCTGGGTTGCGGGGGGAGGAAAGAGCCCTGGGGGGGTTTGGGTGTACCCCCAGGTGGGGATGGGATGTTCTTGGGTATGTTCTGGGATCTCTCTCTTTTGTCACGGTGCTTGTGGTTCTCTGTACAACTTTCATTGCTGATTTTATTGTTTTTTTGTTTAAACTTTCCATCACTTTTGCAATCCCTTTGTCTGAGTCATTATTTCTGCCCATGGTGGGGAGGGGTCTGCCCCAACCCATTACAGTAAGGACATTGATCAGTGGAGCATGATCATTCCCTTTCAAAGAAGGGCAGAGGCATGGATCCCAGTGAATATGACAAGAGGGTGGGAGAGTGAGAATGGATTGGATCATGTTCTCAGGCTATTAGACCAGGGACTAAAAGATTCTGGACAAAGGACAAAAAGATTTGTGGGATGCTTAATGTTTGCTATAATATCAGCTGTGATAATATTAGCATCCCCAGCTGCTTCAGTTACAGCTCTGACAAAGGCATACAAACTGTGGACACAGTGAGAACTTTATTAACCAATGTGACAAATGATCTGCAGCTGCAGGAAGCTATAGATGAGAAAATAATGGCAAGGTTATGCATGCTTGAGGCCAGCGTTGTTTGGTTAGGAGACCAACAAGCTGCCTTGCAGACCCATATAATGCTGCAGTGTGATGGGAATATCACAAGCAGGAAATGTGTGTAACATCCTTGTCTTGGAGTGACTCTCAGCATGATTGGAACTCACTCAGGTCACATTTACAAGGGGCCTTTGATAGCTCCTTGAAACATAATGTCCAAACATTGAAGCATCAGCTGGAACTGCAATTAGCAAATACACAACAGGTGAGGATGGATTCAACATGGCAAGCACTGAACAAAGATCTCAGCTGCTTGAATCCAAACAATTGGTTCTCAGGTCTGAATCTACAAGTGTGGGTTAGAGGTGAAATCCTTGTGGTGATTGGCATTGTAATTGTAGTGTTCATGGTGTTTGTAATCATAGCTTTTCGGAACAGGAGGATGGTCAGGATACAAGTGATGGCTGCTGGTTTAAACCATATAAAAATGGGGAGTTGTGGCAAAGCAGAAAGTATCTATGGAAGGTTTCAGGACAAGAAAGAACAACAGGCTGCTGATACTGGAAGGCTGGCCTGGTGATAAAGAAGAGCTAACTACGGTAAACAACCTGAAATGCGAGACAGGAGGACACTTGCCTCCATGCTGGAGAAGCTTAACCTGATATGGGATGAAGATAACAATGGACAGCTGCATATCAAAGGAGAAAATTCAATGAGCAGCAGTGGTGCAAGAATGTCAGGGAGTTGCTTAGCCTGCTGGATTTTTCCTGTATAAACTGCTTGTTCTGTGCCAATAAACAATTCCTGCTCCACCAACTGGGAGTCTGTGCAGGCTTTCAGACAGAGAATCTGAGGGACCTGGGCTACTTCAGACTGGTGAATGGGGTTCAGAGCACTGCCATAGCAGTGTGCACATGGCTGAAGGGTGGTTTCAGAGAGGATGGAGCTCTCCTTGGGTGTGTTACGAGACCAAAACCTCCACAAAGTGCAGCTTGAAAGGTTCAGAGTGGAGAAGAGGCCAAAGAAATGTCCCTGAAAGGGCAGAGCTGCTATGCATGAGGCCATCCAGAGGTGTTGGGAAATAACAGGGAGAGCTGAGACAGCTCAGGGAAGGGATAGAAATGGCAGGGGGAGAGCTGAGACAGCTCAGGGAAGGGATGGAAGTGGCAGGGGCAGAGCTGGGTTGGGAAGAAAGATTGGTGTCAGCAGCCTAAAGGGAAAGAGCTGCAGGCATGGGACAATGTAGGAGAGGCTGCAGTAGGGATGGCCAAGGGCTCTGGCAAGGCTGAGAGGCCAAACAGGACCAACGTCTTTGTGCCCTTGGCTCTGGCAGTTGCCTCTGCCACCAAGGCCTGTGAGGAGAAACTTTGCTTTGAGGCTGTGAGGTTCTTCTATTCCAAGGGCAGTGGTCAGGGCTTGGCCTTTCTGCTTCCTAGAACAAAGGCCAGTTTTTCTGCCCTGTACTTTGCTTTTGTCTCCCTGCAATCCTGGCCTCTAACAAGCTGCTCTAACGAGTCCCTGGGGAGCCTTTGTCAGTAACAAACCTCAGTGAGGCCAATCAGTGCTTCAAGGTACTTTGGAGTTTTCTTCTGACTTGGACTTCTTGAGAGGCTTCTTGGCAGTACCTTGGCAGAGTCTCCTAGCAGTACCTAAGGATGATGTAATCAGCCCCAAATACTCCATGGGGCTCATTAAATACTGCTGAAGCTCTTATTATTGCCAAGGTTTCTGCAGATAATTGGAGAGGATTTCATTGCACAAAGCATCTGATAAAAATGATTTCACAGGGTGAATCAGAGACCTGAGCCACAGGTGAGGGACAGGATGTGCCTTGCCAGGGGCTGAGGGTCAGGGCTTGGCCCTTTGGATCAATGAAACCCCTCCAGGTTTCCTCAGCAGCAGAGCCACCTTGAGCTGCTTGTCCTGACCTGTCAGCACTGCCTCAGTTCTCTGCTCTCACCAGACCGTGAAGACACTTTCCTTGTAGTGTCCCCCAGTGGAACCTATTAACACTACAAGAAACTTCAGAGTTTGACTCTAACTTTGACTTCTGGAGAGGTTTCATCAGCCTTCTCTCAGTCCCTGAGGTTTACATGGCACCAAAGCCACCACAGGGCTCCTTTAAATGCCCTGGGCTGACCATAGAGCTGGGCCTGGCTTCTGGGCTGCATGGAGCTCTGGCCAGGAGCAGCTTCTCTGCACCACATAGCAGGTCTGAGGGCACTGCCAGGGCATCTCAGGGAGATGAAGAAGGCAGAGAGAGCTTCAAGGCAGCCAAGACTGAAGATGCTGAGAGCTCACTGGAGAAGAAGCCACTGCATTTGCTGACAGGGTGAGTCTGTGGTTGCAGGGCAGTGCAGCTGCAGTTCCTGGAGGCACCTCCTAAAGCTGGGGCTGTGTGCTGGGGCAGGGACTCTGCTGCATGCCAGGCTCAGCTCTCAAGCACCCCAGGGAGCTCTTCATGTTGCTTTGGGGAGAAACTCTGGTTGGAAGGAGCCACCCTTGGCAGGGCAAGGCAGTGCAGGGCAGGGCAGGGTCCTTCTGTTGTGGAGGGGCTGTTGTGTGGGCCAGGGCTGCTCTCAGCTCCAGTTCATTTCCAGATCATTTCCAGTGGCATTTTCCATGACTATGTTCAGGTCAGGGGTTCCTGACCCAGTCTCTCCTCTCCTGAATTTTTGCTTCCACTGTCTCTGACCTGGCTGGTGAGGAGGGAAACTCAGCTGTGCCTTTAGAGCAGGGGCTGAGGCTCTTAAACCATCACACAGAGCTTTACTGGGAACCTCACCAAGTGCCTACACTCCTCACCTGAAGGCATTCCTGAGTGTCTGTCTGTCCCTCTCCTTGCCTGTCTGAGATGCTCTTTGTGTTGCTGATGGCTCTCTGGGCATGGAAGCTTCAGCTGCAGAGTCAGGCACAGACACTGTGAGATCTCCTGTGCAGGTGGAGCCACAGCAATGAGGTGTCCCAGCTGTCCTGCAGCCTGGGAAGCTCTGGGCAGTGCAGGCTGTGAGGCTGGCAATGACCTGACTGCAAGAGCACCCATGGTCATGCCTTGGCTGTATCCTTGAGGTGTCCATCCAGGCTGTGCTGCCTTCCAAGGGACACTGAGCCAAGTATCTCCTGGACTACAAGTGGGATGCTGAGACCCTGAGACACTGAGTGCTGTGTGGTGGATCCCTCTGCACTCAGCAGTGTCTGGTGGCTTCTCAGGGTGACATGGGAGCATGGTCACCCTCCAGCTGAGGTGCAGAGCAGGTGACTTAGAATCCATGGGAGCTCTCCCACTCTTGCCTTTTACCCTAAGCCATGATCAAGCAGTGCTCCAGCCTTGGAGCTGAAGGAAGAGTCCCCAAGAAGAAGCATCAGCAGGAGTCTGTGTGACAGGGGGGGTCTGTGGCCTTTGGTTGTACTAAGAGAATGCTCTTCTGACTTGTCACTGCCTTCTTCTCCTTTGACAGGGCCTCATGACCAGAGACAGGGAATGTCCAACAGCAGCTCCATCACCCACTTCCTCCTCCTGCCATTCTCAGGCACAAGGCAGCTGCAGCTCCTGCACTTCTGCCTCTTCCTGGTCATCTACCTGGCTGCCCTGCTGGGCAATGGCCTCATCATCACCACCATAGCCTGGGACCACCACCTCCACACCCCCATGTACTTCTTCCTCCTCAACCTTGCCCTCCTTGACCTGGGTGCCATCTCCACCACTGTGCCAAAATCCATGGAGAATTCCCTGAGGGACTCCAGGGACATCTCCTATGCAGGATGTGTTCTCCAGCTCTTCTTTTTCATATTCCTAATTGCTGCAGAGTATTTTCTCCTCACTGTCATGTCCTACGATCGCTACATTGCCATCTGCAGACCCCTGCACTATGAGACCCTCCTGGGCAGCAGAGTTTGTGTCCACCTGGCAGCAGCTGCCTGGGCCTCTGGCTTTCTTCATGCTCTGTTGCACACAGCCAATACATTTTCCCTGCCCCTCTGCCAGGGCAATGCTCTGGAGCAGTTCTTCTGTGAAATCCCCCAGATCCTCAAGCTCTCCTGCTCCACATCCTACCTCAGGGAACTTTGGCTTATTGTGGTCAGTGCCTGTTTTGGTTTTTTCTGTTTTGTGTTCATTGTGGTGTCCTATGTGCAGATCTTCAGGGCAGTGCTGAGGATCCCCTCTCAGCAGGGACGCCACAAATCTTTTGCCACCTGCCTCCCTCACCTGGCTGTGGTCTCCCTCTTTCTCAGCACTGCCATCTTTGCAACCCTGAAGCCCTCCTCCATCTCCTCCCCATCCCAGAACTTGGTTGTTTCAGTTCTGTACTCAGTGGTGCCTCCAGCAGTGAACCCTCTCATCTACAGCCTGAGGAACCAGGAGCTCAAGGCTGCCCTCAGCCAACTGATCCCTGGATGCCTTCAGAAGCAATAAACTCTTTGTCTTCTCCTGCAGAGCAGTTGTGATGTCACTCAATACAGGCTTAACCTGGCTGCTGGAGTTCTGGCTGCTGCTGGGGCTGTTCCCGTTGTGAGAATGTTGTTCCCACAAAAATGTCTTTCTTCAGACTATTTCTGGTTCAGTGTTGTCCTGTCTGGTGTGACTCAGAGGCTGCAGACATGAGGAGCTGTGCTCCCTGTGTGTGCTCAACACAATAAAAGATGTTGCAGGGAGTTGTTTCTCTGAGTTCCTTCCTCCAAGGCTACTCTGGAGCTGCAGGACAATGTCTGTGTGTAGAGGTGGTGGGGCAGAGTCCCAACACAGCAGCAGTGCCAGGGAGCCCCAGAGCTTGGGCTGTCCTCAGCTGCTCTTTCTGCCCTTCCACCCCCTCCTGCTGAGCCTCTGTGCTGGGGCAAGGCCTGAGTGCTCTGGCAGCTTGGGCACTGTGCTGCTGGGTGGCAGTTCTAGGATTGCAGGCAGGGACAGGCCAGGTCTGCTTGTGGGACAGAGCTGTGCTCCAGAGCAGCACTGCCATCAGAACAGGAGGTCTCTTCATGCCTTCATACCCCAACCCCCTCCCATTACAGACTGCACCTACTCGGAGTCCAAACTGGATACCCTGACTCCCTTCCAGTATAGACTCAGTCTAACCATGGTTCCTTTAACCCCTCCCAGTACAGATGTGGCCTCATCCCAGTACAAACTGGATCCTACTATCCTCTAGAACTGCAGCCTGGGTCCTGACCCATTTCCAGTATAAGCTATGTTATTGTCCCCATATATTACAAAGTTCATCCTTTTAACAGATTCCAGCTCAAACCGGATCATCTTTGTCCCTTCCCAATACTTTCTGCATCCCTTCAAATATTGCCTCATGTGTAGTCTGGTCCTACCCAGTACAGTCTGGGCTTCCTCACAGTACAAACTGCATCTCCTGATCTCCTGCCAGTACATACAGTGTCTCATCCCAGGGCAAAGTTGGAGCCCTGGCTCCCTCTCACTACCAACTCCTTCCCTGCCAGTGCAAACCAGATATCAGGACTCCTTCCCAGTACAGACTGTGCCTGCCCCTGGGAAAAGCTGCACCACCTGAAGCCTTGCCAGGACCAGATTAGGACCCCTCCCTGTACAAACTGAACCCATTTACCCCCTCCCAGGCAGACTGGGAACCATCCCAGTACAACCTGAGTGCCCTGGCCAAATCCCAGTACAGTCTGGGACTCATCCCAGTACATATTGGGGTCCTTAATACCCTCCCACCACTAGCTGGGCCCTGTCACAGTCACAACTCCATACCCTAATCACACCAGAGTCCAGTCTGGGCCATCTCCCAGTTCAGACTGGGTCCCTTTAACATCTCCAAGTACAGTGCAGGCCTTGTCCCAGTACAAATTGATTCCACTCATCCCACCCTGTCCTGTTTGATATTTTTATCAGTGCTATAGACAGAGGGATGGAGACACCATCAGCAAGTGTGCAGATGCCACCAAGCTGATGGTGCTGTTGAGATGCCAGAGGGGCAGGATGGCATCCAGAGGCACCTGGACAAGCTGGAGAGGTGGTGCCCAGGTAACCCTCATGAGGTTCAACAAGAGCAAGAGCAGGATCCTGCAGCTGGGCTGGCGCAATCCTCACTATCAATACAGGCTGGGAGAGGAGGTGATAGAAAGCAGCCCTGAGGAGAAGGTCTTGGGGGTGCTGGGGGGGGAGAAGCTGGCCAGGAGCAGGCAGTGTGAGCTTGCATCCCAGAAGGCCAATGGGAGCCTGGGCTGTATGCTAAGCAGCATGGCCTGAAATGGAGAGAGAGGATCCTGCCTCTTTGCTCTGGTAAGACCTCCCCTGAAGCCCTCAACACAGGAAGAACATGGAGCTGATGGAGAGCATCCACAGGAAGGCCACAGAAATGATCACGGGCTTGCAGCAGCTCTGCTGTGAGGACAGGCTGAGGGAACTGGGGGTGTTCAGCCTGAAGAGGAGGAGGCTCTGGGGAGACCTAATAGCAGCCTTCTAGTACCTGAATAGGGATACAAGAAGGATGGAGAGAGACTGTTTGCAGAGGCCTGCAGGGACAGGATGAGAGGCAATGGCATCAAACTAGAGAAAAATAAATTCAAATTGGATATGAGGAAGAACTCCTTCATTATGAGGGGGGCAGAACACTGGAATGGGTGGCCCAGGGAGGTGATTGAGGCCTCTTCCTAGAGGTATTCAAGGTGAGGCTCCCAGTTCAGACTTCCTGTGCTCTGACCCTCATCTGCATCCCCTCCCACCCCTGACTGATCCTTGCACCTGGCACAGGGCAGGGGCTGGGAGCTGCCAGAAGAAGAGGAGTAGGAGGTGGCCTGTGGCTTAGAAGCTCATGGACACCAGGAGCAAGTGAGTGGCAATGCCATGGGCAGCTCAGCTGTGCCTCAGGACCTCCTGCACAGCAACAGCCACAAGGCTGGGCAGGGCTGGGAGGTCACTGATGGCTCAGTAGCTGAGAGGGCAGCAGCAGGGAGAGGGCAGGAAAGGGACTGGGAGGTCACTTCTTGCTGCAGCAGCTGAGAGGGCAGCCCCTGACTCTTCCCTGGCCTCTGTGCTTTGGGGATCCCAGCTGCCAGAGTTGCCAGCAGGCCAACAGAAGGCATGTGGAGGGCAAGGGACTTGTGTGACTCCCTGTCCCTAAGCACCTGGCGGCCCCTGCAGGAAGAGCTTTGGAGCTGGGTTGTCACCTCCCTGCCACCTGAGGGCCTGATGGGACAGCAGCAGGGACAGGGCTTGGCTGTGGCTGCTGGAGAAGCTGAGAGGCAGCAGCAGGGACCTGCCTTGGAAGGCCAGGGAAAGGTTTCTTGTGCCTGTGAGCTGCCAGGCCACATGCAGGCTGAGGCCTTGGGCCAGCATTGGGACATCAGGGATGGCTGAGAAGCTCCTAGGGCAGGAGGAGGCACATAGTCAGGAGGTGAGTATGAGGTCACTGCAAACTCCAATCCCTTTGTATCATTGGCCAGCAGCAGGCCCAGGGCTGGGCTGGGGAATGTGCCATCCCTTGTGCCTGCCATGCTGAGAGACAGCAGCAGGGAGGTGCCTTGGCTGTTGCTTTGGAGATGGAGACTCTGCTCAGTGCCCAGGCAGAAAAGCCTGGGCACTGGCCTGGGATGAAGCAGAGCCTCAGCAGAGTGTAGAAGGCCAAGTGCAGCTGGGCTGTGGTAGCAGGAGTGTGGCCACCCAGACACAGAGGTTGTCTTCCCCATGCACTCAGCACTGCTGTGACCACATCTGCAATGTTGGTGTCTGGCTGTGGAGTTCCTTAGTCTGGAGGAATGGAGAGATACTGCAGAACCTCCCTAGGAGATCTGCCTGGATGGAGTTTGGAGTCTCCATATAGAACCTGAGGCTGCTGAGCTTCTTTAGCCTGGTGAAGTGAAGGCTCAGGGGTGATGTGCACCTGCTTGAAGGGGGGTGTCAGGTGATGGAGCTTTTCTTGGTTGTGGACACAGAAGGAAGCCTTCAGAAAGTGCAACTTAAAGGTTCAGAGTGGAGGCCAGGACAAAGAAATGTCACTCAAAGTGTAGAGCTGTGGTGCAAGAGGTGACCCAGAAGGAGTCTGGAGATCCTTTGTGTGTCAAGGAACAGGCAGCAAGAGTGGAGAGCCCTGAGTGAAGTTGTGGAAATGTCAGGGAGAGAGCTGGATGGGGAAGCCAGATGGATGTCAACAGCCTGAAGGGAAAAAGCTGCAGGCATGGGACAGTGTAGCACAGCCTGCAGGAGGGATGGCCAAGGGCTCTGGCAGGGCTGAAAGGCTCAACAGGAACAAGGTCTTGATCCTCTTCCTTCTGGCAGCAGCTTCTGCCACCATGGCTGCTGAGAGGAAGTTTTAGTTGGAGGCTCTCAGGATCTGCCTTTCCATGGCCTGAGGGTCAGAGCTTGGCCTCCCTGTTTCATAAACCAAGGCCAGGGTTTGTTCAGCTGCACTTTGCCTTTGTCTGCCTTCAATCATAGCCTCCATTGAGCTTCTCTGACAACCCTTGGGAGGCTTTGTTGCTAATGGCCCTCAGTGAGGCCAATTAATATTTGTATTGTTATGCTTCTGACTTCTTGAGCAGATTCCTTCAGTCTCCTCTCAGTGTGTGAGGCTCAGGCAATGATCCCCAAGTGTCCTAAGAGCTATTTGTGTCTTTGCAGTTTTCTTCAGGATTTCAAAGTGCTCCTCACAAAGCTCCTTTATTATTTATTTTTTTCAGCCACCTAATGACAGAGTGGATAAGGACAAGGCTGACCCTGACTGACTGCAAGGGATCCTGAATTCAAATCTATTTCCATGGCTGTGCCTGGATGCAACCACAAAGCACGCAGACACAGAGACAGAGCTGGCTGGGTCCAGTGCAAGATAGAAACCTTGACCCTGGTGACAGCAAAGGTGTCTGTCCAAAGACACAGAGAGGTGGTGAGGTAGCTGGCAGAGAGGCTGCCCTGGAGTTCAGTTCCTTTCTGCTGGAGCTCAGGGCAAACCCTCACAAAGCTTCAACATTCTCAGAGGATGAGAACTGAACCTGGAGTAGTCTGACTTGGTGCTGGCCCTTGGTGCAGGTTGTGCCTGAGAGATGTCATACTGGGGGAGATGCTGGACAAAGCTGCTGTGACCCAGGAGAGCTCCAAGACTCTGACTTTAGGGTCACTGTTTTTAGAGGTGGAGATCATTGACTTTCATCAGGTGTTTCTCTGATCAGGTGAACCTTGGATGCTGAATCATCCTGGGATCTTCTGCCACTTGCACAGACCCTGAAGGTTTTGACCTCCAGAGTTTTCTATCACCTCCCTGTTGGCTGTGATCCAAGCACAGATGCACTGAGCTGGCAGGAGGTGACAAACACCCAAGCCATAGGAAGAGCAGTGCAAGGCTGAGAGAATGAGGGTGCAGCACACCAAGGACACCTCTCAGTGCTCTATTTCTGTCTGTCCTGATCTACACCTGGCTTACTCTGGGCTAGTTCACGACCTAGGCAAGGGGGGAGGGGGAATCCCATCAGGTCTTGAGTAGGTTTCCAGTGACACTGGGACTGTGCCAGCACAATCTGCTCTGTGACTTGAGTATATTTCTCTCAGCCAGAGAGTGGCTGTGAGGTTGCCTCTTGTCTCTCTGCCTCTCAACTGAGAATGTCATCATCCAATCAGAATGGGAAGGAAATGTGGTGGTTCCTTGGCCTCCAAAGTCTTCTTCAATGCCATTCAGTGACACAAAGCACACAGGAAACACTGATGATGGGAAATGTCTGCAGCAGTGTGACTTGCTTGGCCATCCTCCTAACTCTAACTACAAACCAATGTTGAGTAGCAAGCACAGAGCAGAGCAGGCAGGAAAATCACAGTGGCTGTGACACCAGGGGCAGTGTCCCAGCTGCTGCTGGACACCAACCAAACAGCACTTCCCACCAGCAGTGTTCTTCATTCCTCTTGATTACTTTTAGCACTCAATGGATTTCTTCAGTGTCATGGTGGACTCTGGGCAGAGTCTTTTGTCCTGCTTCTCTTGGTTGTTGTAGCAGGCTGATGGAATCAGGGTGCTGCAGGAGTTGTTGGGTTGCAGTGAAATTCTTTCCAATGGGTGTAGGTTGTAGCTAACCATACAACATGTGAGCAAAGACACATCCTGGTGAGGAGGTATTGGCACAGAGAATTTCCAATCACAGCCAATGATTACAGAGACATCACATAGACAGAAACTGAACTGAATGCTGTGGTGGTGTTCAAGACCTGTGACAAATATTGTGGTGCAGGCCCAGCTGGTTCCAGCACCATGAGCTGAGATACAAACTAACAGAGCAGTTGAGAGCAGGACCAGGGCTGCAAGGGGAGCCAAGGGGCCCAGACCTGCAGAGCCTGTGGCTCCATCTTCAGGCATAGGTGAATGTTGCAATTCCCCTTTCCCACAGCCTATCCCCACTCAGCTCCCTGTTGCATCTTGATTTGAACAGGGGCTCTTCTCCCCACTTGCCTTTTCCATCTGTTTCAAGGATGCAGCACTTGGTTCTTTTTCCCTCCCATCCTTTCTCACATGGTTTGGTTGCACATCTCATCACCTCTATGGCCTCACACAGACATGAAGGCCATGTGAACATTTCATTACCATTCCCTTTTTGGGTTCTTATAGATTGATTCAATTGGAAACTATGTCATTGATCAACATGGATCTACAGGCTGCAGCCCAGGCTCTGGTTGTCTCTCTGGGCTGCAAGTGCTCACTGCTGGCGCCTGTTGAACTTCTCATCCACCAGCACCCCCAAGGCCTTTTCTTCATGGCTGCTCTCAAGCCAGTCCCTGCCCAGCCTATATCAGGATCCATGTACATGGTCTCTGTGCACAGTGTCCTGTGGGGTGCATGGGGATTGTTTTTAGGACTGTCCATGGAATCCCAAATACAAAACCTATTTATGGGTTTGGTCAGGGTGAAGTTACACCAACAACCTGAATTTGGTTGGGCTGTTGTGTTACAATCTTTGTGCTCTGGGTTGGTAAAATCTCATTTCATTTGGTTCCTGGTGAGTAGATCCATTGATTCCCTGCATCCAGTCTGCATTTTCTCTTCTGTCATGGATTGCAGTTGAGCCACCTGAGGAGAGCTGCCCCTGCCCCAGGCAGGTTTGCTGTCCTTTCATGTCCATGGAAAACAAGCGAGAGCTTAGCCTGCCTTGTTCTGTGGTGTTTCAGCACTTCCAGTGGATCTGAGCAGTACCTGGTCCCAAGGAGCTTGTGCTTGGACCATGGTGAGTGTCCTTACTGCAAGGAGGAGGAAGAGAGGAGTGGGCAAGTGGTGTACATCATACACAGAGTTTCCACTGGTGTCTGCCCAGCTGATCCATGCAGTGAGGACAGAGTCTGCTCTCAGCACTGCCTGGGTAACAAATCCAAAACACAGCACCCTTAACAGCATGCTCCTCATCTGTATCTTCAGCTGGAGTCAGTGTTCACCCAGGCACTGGTTCTGGGGCTGGGTCAGAATTCCTCCAAAATATAATCTCAGAGACTTGATCAGGGAGAGAAGGAAACAACACCCCTTGAAATGAGGCTCTTTAGCCTTCATGTGTATCAATGGGATGTGCACATCCCCTTCTTTGTCTCCTTAGGTCTTCTCTCATCTTCTCTTGAGGAGTGGACAGCACAGAGTCACCCTTGGGCAGAGCCCTGTGGCAGGAGATGCTTGCAGGGCAGAGCTGAGCACTCAGTGGGTGGGGTGGGTACTGTGAGCAGGGTGAGGGAGGATACCAGGGACCAGAGCAGTAGAGTTGCCAATAGAATTGCAGGCAGCAGAGCTCTGAGCAGCAAATGGGAGGAACCTTCAGGCACTAGGAGGAATCAGCAGCCAAGGCCTGGGAGAGGCTGCCTGCAGGCTTCTCACTTGTGCAGATTTGTGCTCTTGGTTGTCTGCTGGGCAAGGAGCTGAGTCTCCACAGAAGACCTCCTATCTTCAGGAGCCCTGCCTGATCTCCTGTAGAACCCTGGTCAACACTGAGCTATTCCTTGCAGTTCAGTCCTCTTCTCTGAGCCCTTTGCTTCTCTCTGACTGGGCCCATACCTTCTCTTTATCAGCCCTGAATCTCTGGGCTAGGCAAGAGCAGAGTTTGCAAATCTGCCCCCTGGAACTGCCCAGAGAGTAAGGAACCCAACTTTGGGACAGCAGCAAGACCCCAGTCTCTGGCTGACCCCTGAGCACCTCTCAATCCCCCCAGACCCTCCTCTCCACCACATGTCACCTCTTGTGGGGTTTTGAGGGTCATTGTCTGTGTTGGGAATTTAGGGGCTCAACCCCCCGAGCTCTAGGTGGTCAAGGGTCAGTTGCATGGCCAGAGGGGGGTGGTTAGGTAGCAGGGGGTGTCATCCCCATCAGCATTACAGCCAGGGGACTCAGCACAGGAGTTAGGGGTCAGATGCCTCCATTGCAAGAAGTCACACAGAGTCTCCTTACATCTCTGTCACTCAGAAGCAGCTGCACCTCTGAGCTGCCTGAGGCAAGAGCATCACCCAGATGGTCACCCTCAGCCAGCACTGCTGCACCCACACCAGTGACAGCCCTTCACTTGCACAGGCTGCAGCAAGGGCTTCAGCTGCAGCTTCTACCTCACTTGCATATTCACCCCCATGCTGGTAACCAGTGGGCACCAGGGGATACAGAAATACACCAACCCTGGCACTGTCAGGCCAAACGTGACCCCCTTGGGTGGCCTTTTCCAGCTCCACCAAGCTCAATGGTTCCTTTCTTTATGGCTGAAAGCTACTCTAACGAGTGGGAAAATTTCTAACAGAATGAGTGTCCTTCATTCATGTCCTGCTGAGAGTGCTGGGCAGTGCTCAGGTGAGGCCCAGCTCTGAGGGGCAGGGATTGTGTTGGGGCTAGGTTGAGGCCTGGGGTTAAGATCAAAGGACAAATGTCAAGGGTAAAGGCTGGGGCCAAGATGAGTAATGGGGGCAGAGTCAGGGTCAGGAGTGGGTTTGGGAAGGAGATGAGCTGTAAGATGTGAGGTGCAGGAGGGGTTGAGCTCCACTGTGTTAGAGCAGGGGACTGAGTAGAGAGGATGGGAGGGGCCCAGTCTGTATTGTGAGGTGTGGTATTTTCAATTCAGACCCCAGGAAGACTCCCCCACTGCAGGGAACTGGGTGGGAAGAGAGGGAGACACTTCCCATTCTATGAGCCCACCAAGAGGGGGTTAGGCATTCCACCTTCCAAATGCCAAGGTTCAGGACAAGAGATTAAATGTCTTGGTGTGATGAAGAGGTTATTAATTTATGAATATGCAATATGAATTATATAAATAATATTTTGCATTAATTATTAAAATTATCACTAACCAATGAATCACTATTTTATATCCATGTCCTAGTGCAGGATTATGAAATACATCCCAGAAGTGGTTCAGTATTGATCATTTGGACTCAATTAGAATATTTACAGAATTAATTTCTATTAATATAACTCAGGCGACGAGACGCTGGCAGCTGCTTAACTCTATACAGAGGTATTACAATGTGTCAGAGGCTGAAACTAGATATGTGCTGCTAGACACAGGTGCTTTGAACTGAACGTCAGTGAGTGGGAATCAGGTGGAAGATACACTGTGCCCTTTGTTTGTAGCAAGGTTAGGTTCTGGCAGGCTGCTGTCACTGGGGCTGGCTCCTGGGCTGGTCTGGATGGTGACAGTGGAGGCAACCTTCTCCCTCCTGGGGCAGCAGAGAGAGGATGGAACGTTGGCTAGCTGGTTGGCAGGCTCCCTTCACAGGACAGGGCAGGAAGAACCTGAACTCCCTAGTGGACCTGGAGGGGAACACAGTTACTGAGGATGAGGATAAAGCTGAGGTCCTGAACACCTTCTTTACCTCAATGTTTAACAGCAAGGCAGGAGTTCAGGACGAGTGGTCTCCGGAGCTGGGCGTTGGGGTCGGGGAGCAGAGTAATACCCTGGAAATCCATGAGGAGTTAGTTCGGGACCTGCTGAGCCACTTGGATATCCACAAGTCCATGGGACCAGATGGGATCCATCCTAGGGTGCTGAGAGAGCTGGCGGATGTGCTAGCTAGGCCACTCTCCATCATTTTCCTCCAGTCCTGGCTCACTGGTGAGGTCCCAGATGACTGGAAACTGGCCAACATGGTCCCCATCCACAAGAAGGGTCGGATGGAGGAACCTGGAAACTACAGGCCAGTCAGCCTGACCTCAGTGCCAGGGAAAGTGATGGAGCAGATTATCCTGGCAGCAATAACTGCGCACCTGAAGGATGGCCAAGGGCTCAGGTCCAGCCAACATGGATTCAGGAAGGGCAGATCCTGCCTCTCCAACCTGATCTCTTTCTATGATCAGGTGACCCGCCTGGTGGATGTGGGGAGGCCTGTGGATGTGGTCTACCTAGACTTCAGCAAGGCCTTTGACACCGTCCCCCACAGCAAACTGCTGACTAAGCTGTCAGCCTGTGGATTGGACCACTACACTCTGTGCTGGGTTAGGAACTGGCTGGAGGGCCGGGCCCAGAGAGTGGTCGTGAACGGTGCCGCATCCAGCTGGAGGCCAGTCACCAGTGGTGTCCCCCAGGGATCAGTGCTGGGCCCTGTCCTCTTCAACATATTCGTTGATGATCTGGATGAAGGGGTAGAGTCAGTCATCAGCAAGTTTGCAGATGACACAAAGTTAGGGGCAGATGTTAGTCAATTAGAGGGTAGAAAGGCTCTGCAGAGGGACCTCGACCGACTGGACAGATGGGCAGAGTCCAATGGGATGGCTTTCAACAAGTCCAAGTGCCGAGTGCTGCACTTTGGCTATGGCAATCCCATGCAGAGCTATAGGCTGGGGTCGGAGTGGCTGGAGAGCTCCCAGACAGAGAGGGACCTGGGTGTGCTGATCGACAGCCACCTGAATATGAGCCAGCAGTGTGCTCAGGTGGCCAGGAGGGCCAATAGCATTCTGGCCTGCATTAGGCATAGTGTGGCCAGCAGGAGCAGGGAGGTCATAGTGCCCCTGTACTCTGCTCTGGTTAGGCCGCACCTTGAGTACTGTGTCCAGTTCTGGGCTCCTCAGTTTAAGAAGGACATTGAGACACTTGAGCGTGTCCAGAGAAGGGCAACAAGGCTGGTGAGAGGCCTTGAACACAAGCCCTATGAGGAGAGGCTGAGGGAGCTGGGATTGTTTAGCCTGGAGAAGAGGAGGCTCAGGGGTGACCTTATTGCCCTCTACAACTACCTGAAGGGTGGTTGTAGCCAGGAGGGAGTTGGCCTCTTCTCCCAGGCAACCAGCACCAGAACAAGGGGACACAGTCTCAAGCTGCACCAGGGGAGGTTCAGACTCGAGGTGAGGAGGAAGTTCTTCACCGAGCGAGTCATTCGGCATTGGAATGGGTTGCCCAGGGAGGTGGTTGAGTCATCGACCCTGGAGACGTTCAAGGGGAGATTGGACATGGCACTTGGTGCCATGGTCTAGTCATGGGGTCTGCGGTGTCAGGTTGGACTCGATGATCCTCGAGGTCCTTTCCAACCTAAGTGATACTGTGACTCAGGCGACTCTCTCTGGATGGCAGAGAGTGGTCCTGTGGGGTCGGCCTGGCAGGGCTGGTAGGGCTGGTCCTGGGACAGGGTTAGCCCTGCTTAACTGTAGACAGAGGTATTACAATGCATTAGAGTCTGAAACTAGAAAAGTGCTGCTAGACACAAGTGCTTTGAACTGAGGCCAAGAAGGCCAATGGCATTCTGGCCTGCATCAAGAATAGTGTGGCCAGCAGGAGCAGGGAAGTCATTCTGCCCCTGTACTCAGCACTGGTTAGGCCACACCTTGAGTACTGTGTCCAGTTCTGGGCCCCTCAGTTTAAGAGGGACATCAAGAGTCTTGGACATGTCCACAGAAGGGCAATGAGGCTGGGGAGAGGCCTCGAGCACAAGCCCTACAAGGAGAGACTGAGGAAGCTAGGATTGTTTAGCCTGGAAAAGAGGAGGCTCAGGTAAGACCTCATTGCTCTCTACAACTACCTGAAAGGTGATTGAAGCCAGGAGGGGGTTGGTCTCAACCAGCAGCAGAACAAGAGGACACAGTCTTAAGCTGCACCAGGGGAAGTTAAGGCTTGAGGTGAGGAGAAAGTTCTTCACAGAGAGAGTTGTTAGCCATTGGAATGTGCTACCAAGGGAGGTGGTGGAGTCACCGTTCCTGGAGGTGTTCAAGAGGGGATTGGATGTGGCACTTGGTTTAGTAGTCACGAGGTCTGTGGTGACAGGTTGGACTCAATGATCTTTGAGGTCTCTTCAAACCTTGGTGATACTGTGAAGTGCAGACTCAGCTCCTTGCTCAGTGCACAGCCCTCAGCACAGAGCTGCAGGGCAGCACCACAACATTCTATGCGATTCTATGATTCTGTGACATAGGCAGCTCCCTCTGGACAGCAGGGAGTGGTCCTGTGGGGTCGGCCTGGTTGGGCTGGTAGGGCTGGTCCTGGGACAGGGTTGGCCCTCATGGCAATGACCTTTGGGGCCGGTGAGGGCAGCCCCAGGGAAGAGGCACAGCTGCATGAAGTGGCAACTTCCCCTTTGTTTGGCTTGAAGGAGCAGGCAGGACCCTATCAGAGCGGTCCTGGCTTTGGAGCACAGGGCATGAACGGTGCTCTGGATTCCCCTGGGGGTCACAGGACACGGAGCAGTGGAAGCAACAACTCCTCTTCTCTCCCACAGTGGCAGAATCATGCAGGCATATAGTTAAGCGCTGCTCCTGCTCTGTGTGAGTGGGCACAGACTCTTGGTGGTTCATGTCTGCTCCTTAAGCCTGAGGCAGATGTTTGCACTGCCAGACTCAGCTAAGTCCCTTCCCCAGCAACTGGGCAGATCTTACCCTCGGGCGTCCAGTCCTCTTGAAGGCACGTCAGGCTCTTCCAACCAGCGAGGTTGACAATGCAACACTGTAGCTTCTCAGGCTCTCAGTGTTGGTCTCTCCTCTGGAGATCCTCTCAGGGCTGAGGCTCAATGGACCTGCCTGGCTGCAGGCTTAGTAGCAAAGGCTATGGCACAAGCTCAGTCTCAAGCAAGGAGAGAGAACCAAGTGAAAGAGAGCAACGTATTTACAAGCTGGGGTAATACTGATAGGTTTCTGGAGGCTGGATGTGGCCAATGGGCACTCTCATAAACAACCAGCTGCAGCCTATGGGAGGTGTGAAGCTGGAATTATGCCATGCTTGGTATCAGCACCAGCATCCCATGCCATGGGTGTGTGCAGGGGTCTGTGCCACCTGGGCCTTTTTGGACCCCTCATGAAAGGAGGGGGAACTTGTCCATGTGCTGGGACAAGTTTCAGTATCTGGGCATAATGTGCCTTCACCACAGCAGACCCAGTCTGTACTGGGAGAGCTGAGAGGTTCAGATTGTACCTGGAGGGAGGTCCAGTCTGAACTGGGATGGCATCAGGGGATCAGTTTGCAGGGATGGGTCCTGGTCTGTGCTGGGATGGAATCAGGGTTTCAGGAGATGCACTTTGTACTGGGATGAGACTCAGACTTGTGCTGGGAGATGGCAATGGGATCCCATTTGTATGAGGATCAGGCCACAGCTGCCCTGGGATCAGGATACCCACTTTGTGATGTGCTGGGTGCAGTTGGGACTGGGAAGGGGATCAACATTGCCAATGCTGCCTTCTCAATTCTGTTGGCAGCAGACTGCAGGCCACAGTTTGCTGTCACCTGGAGGGGTGTGCAATACACATGGAATCGACTGCCCCACGGGCGGAAGCACAACTCCATTTGTCATGGACTAATCCAGACTGCACTAGGAAGGCTGATGCTGCTGCACAGCTACAGTGCATCCATGACATCAGTGTGTGGGGCCACAGGGCAGAAGAAGTGTTGGAGAAGGGAGAAAAAAAATAATTCAGATGCTCCTGAAGGCTGAATTTGCCATAAAGAAAAGCAAGGTCAAAGGACCTGCAGAGGAAATTCCGTTCTTGGCAAGAAAATGGCAGGCTGGATGCTGTCATGTACCTATGGACATGGTCAACTGGATAGCAACCATGTTTCCACCATCCAACAAAAAGGAGACACAGTCTGTCCTAGGCCTCGTGGGGCTCTGCAGAGTGCATGTCCCAGGCTGCAGTCAGCTTGTGAGCCCTCTCTATCGAGTAACCTGAAAGCAGAATCATTGTGAGTGGAGCAGTGAGCAACAAGGCTTTGAGCAGATCAAAGAGGAGGGAGCTGTGCAGTGGCACTTGGGCCTATCTGAATGGCACCAGTGGTGCAAAATATCCTCTACACTGCAGCCAGGGAACACGGAGAGTTGTCCCCAGTAGGTTCTTTTCACACACAACAGGAACTCTATCTCCCTGTGCTACTGGTAACAAATCAGACTGAACTGGACCTGCTGTGGTGGTTTTAGGCTATGCCTTTAAAATTCAGATACAGATTTTGAGGAGGAAAGTGGAAAAATAGAGATAAATCACTCTGGGGTGCCAAAAGGAAAACTAAAGATGATTCTAAACAAATTCATTGGAGAAATATCTGCCATGAACCAGGCTGCACCTAAACAATTCTTGCTCTTTTCTGATCTCTCTGCTTGCTTTGCTCAGCAGAGACTAATCGGCTTCTGGCTGACCTTGGCTTGGCTGCGTTGTTTAGTTAAGTCTAAACCATTGCTTTTCTCTCTGCTCCTTTCTCTCTTGTGGGAAAGGGGGTGTGGGGCAGTGGATCAGGTCTCTGACCAGGGGGTCTCTGTGTTGTTTGCTAATTGTAAATATTTGTATAATATTGTAACTCCTGTATATTTTGCACACACTCATTGCATTCCATTGCTTGTAAATACAGCTTCCATTTTGCTTCTAAGTTGGTCTGTCAAAGTTAATGTTGGGGGATGGAATTTCAACCCACCACATACAGTCAACTCGTGAGCCCTCTCTATTGAGTGACCTGAAAGAATAATCATTTTGAGTTGGGCAGTGAGCAACAAGAAGGCTTTGAACAGTTCAAGCAAGAGAGAGCTGTGCAGGAGCACTTGGGCCTATCCAAACAGGACCACTGGTGCAAAATGTCCTTTGAATTGCAGCTGGGGAGCATGAAGCACTTGGAGTCTCTAGCAGAAGACATCAGGTGAAACCTGAGGTAAGCCACTGGGGTTTTGAAGTAGGAATAAGGGGTGGGGATTGTACTGCGTTTGGGCTGAGCTGGAGTTAATTCTCCTCTGAGCATCCTGCTAGTGCTGTGCTTTGCAGGGCTGTGGCTGGGTGTTGGTAACACAACAGTATTTTGGCTGCTGCTCAGCTGAGCACTCAGGCTGTGCTTTTCCAAAATTTCCCTGCCTCAAGGGTATGCTGAAGGGGGAGGGAACAAGATCTTGGGAGAGGACACAGCCAGGCCAGCTGCCCAGAAGTGGCACAAGGAGTGCTCCATGGCATGTGTGGTCAGCTCAGAGAGACCAACCCCCATGTGATGCTGGGCAGTAGAGATTCACTTCTCTTTCTGCTTCACCCTGTGTGATCTATTGCTTGTGCCTGTCCTTAGTGTTAAATTCCTTCTATCTTACACTGCCTTTTGTTATCTTTCCCTTCTCCCCTGTCCATCTAAGAAGGACAGTGATACAGTGGCTTTGGTGGGCATTAAACCCAAGCCAGGGCCAAACCAGACACAAGCCCAGTCACAAAGGCACTACAGGGTCTGGGAGGAACCATTCCCAATGCCCTGGGATGAAGCAAACCCTGCACACGATCAAGAAGGCCAATTGCAGCTGGGCTGTGGCAGGAGGAGTGTGGCCACCCAGACACAGAAGTTGTCCTCTACTGACTCAGCACTGCTGTGGCCACATCTGGATGCTTGGTGTCTGGGTGTCAGGTTCTGAAGTCTGATGGAGAAAGGAGGAACTGAGGAGGCTGCAGACAAGATCTGACAGGATGGGGATTGACATATCTGTGGAGAGGCTAAGGGACCTGGGATGCTTCAGCCAGCTGAAAAGAGGCTCAGGCATTGCCCTAGCAGTGTGCATATGGCTGAAGGGTGGTTTCAGAGAGGATGGAGCTCTTCTGGAGAGTGGGAAGAGACCAAAACCTCCACAAAGTGCAGCTTGGAAGGTTCAGAGTAGAGATGAAGCCAAAGAAATGTCCCACAAAGGGCAGAGCTGCTATGCATGAGGCCATCCAGAAGTGTCAGGAAATGGCAGGAAGAGCTGAGACAGCTCAGGGAAGGGGTGGAAATGTCAGAGAGGGAGCTGGGAGGGGAAGCAAGATTGGTGTCAGCAGCCTGAAGGGAAAGAGAAGCAGGCATGGGACAGTGTAGGAGAGGCTGCAGTAGGAATGGCCAAGGGCTCTGGCAAGGCTGAGAGGCCCAACAGGACCAAGGTCTTTGTGCCCTTGGCTCTGGCACTTGCCTCTGCCACCAAGGCCTGTGAGGAGAAACTTGGCTTTGAAGCTTTGAGGTTCTTCTACTGCAAGGGCAATGGTCAGGGCTTGGCCTTTCTGCTTCCTAGATCAAAGGCAAGTTTTTCTCCCCTGTACTTTGCCTTTGTCTCCCTGCAATCCTGGCCTCTAACAAGCTGCTCTAACGAGTCCCTGGGGAGCCTTTGGCAGTAACAAGCCTCAGTGAGGCCAATCAGTGCTTCAAGGTACTTTGGAGTTTTCTTCTGACTTGGACTTCTTGAGAGGCTTCTTGGCAGTAGCTTGGCAGAGTCTCCTGGCAGTACCTAAGGATGATGTAATCAGCCCCAAATACTCCATGGGGCTCATTAAATACTGCTGAAGCTCTTATTATTGCCAAGGTTTCTGTAGATAATTGGAGAGGTTTTAATTGCACAAAGCATCTGATGAAAATGATTTCACAGGGTGAATCAGAGATTTGACCCACAGGTGAGGGACAGGATCTGCCTTGCCAGGGGCTGGGGGTCAGGGCTTGGCCCTTTGGATCAATTAAACCCCTCCAAGTTTCCTCAGCAGCAGAGCCACCTTGAGCTGCTTGTCCTGACCTGTCAGCACTGCCTGAGTTCTCTGCTCTCACCACAACCTGGAGATGCTTCAGTGCCTCCAGTGATGCTTCCCTTGCATCCACTGTCTCCTTCTGCTCTGACCAGACCCTGGGGACCCTTTCCCAGTATGCTTCACTGGGACCCATTAACAGTAGAACAAACTTCAGAGTTTGAAACTGACTTTCACTTCTGCAGAGGTTTCATCAGCTTCTCAGTCTCTGAGGTTTATGGACTCGGCACCAAAGCCACCAGAGGGCTCCTTTAAATGCCTTGGGCTGGTCTGCTGCTTCTGAGCTGGGCCAGGCTCTTTGGCATGATGGAGCTCTGTCCAGGAGCAGCTCCTCTGCACAGCACAGCAGGGCTGAGGGCATATCGGGGAAATGAGAAAGGCAGAGAGAGCTTCAAGGTGGCCAGGACTGGGAGGATGCTGAGAGCTCACTGGGGGAGAAGTCACTGCCTTTGCTGACAGGGTGAGTCTGTGGTTGCAGGGCAGTGCAGCTGCAGTTCCTGGAGGCATCTCCTAAAGCTGGGGCAGGGACTCTGCTGCCTGCCAGGCTCAGGTCTCAAGCAGCCCAGGGAGCTCTTCATGCAGCTTTGGGGAGAAACTGTGGTTGGAATGAGTTACCCTGGGCAGGGCAAGGCAGGGCAGAGCAAGGCAGGTTCCTTTTGCTGTGGAGAGGCTGCTGTGTGGGTGAGGGTTGCTCTCAGCTTCAGCTCATTTCCAGAACATTTTCAGGGGGACTTTTCAAGACTTTGTTCAGGCCAGGGATTCCTGACCCAGTCTCTGCTATCCTGAATCTTTTCTTCCACTCTCTCTGGCCTGGCTGGTGAGGAGGAAAACTCAGCTGTGCCTTTAGAACAAGGACTGAGCCTCTTAAACCATCACACAGAGCTTTACTGGGAACCTCACCAAGTGCCTACACTCCTCACCTGAAGGCATACCTGAGTGTCTGTCTGTCCCTCTCCTTGTCTGTCTCAGATGCTCTTTGTGCTGCTGATGGTTCTCTGGGCATGGAAGCTTCAGCTGCAGTCAGGCACAGACACTGTGAGATCTTCTGTGCAGGTGGAGCCACAGCAATGAGGTGTCCCAGCTGTCCTGCAGCCTGTGAAGCTCTGGGCAGTGCAGGCTGTGAGGCTGGGAATGAGCTGACTTCAGGAGCTGCCATGGTCATACCTTGGCTGTGTCCTTGAAGTGTCCATCCAGGCTGTGCTGCCTTCCAGGGGACACTGAGCCAAGTGTCTCCTGGACTAGAAGTGGGATGCTGAGACCCTGAGACACTGAGTAGTGTGTGGTGGATCCCTCTGCTCTCAGCAGTGTCTGGTGGCTTCTCAGGGTGACATGGGAGCATGGTCACCCTCCAGCTGAGGTGCAGACCAGGGTGAGTTATACTCCATGGGGAGCTCTCCCACTCTTGCCTTTTACGCTTATCCAGGACCAAGCAGTGCTCCAGCCTTGGAGCTGAAGGAAGGTCCCTGAGAAGAAGTAGCAGGTGTCTGTGTGACAGGGGAGGGTCTGTGGGGAGTGGTTTTGGTTGATCTGAGAGACTTCTCTTCTGACTTGTCACTATCTCCTTCTCTTCTGACAGTGCCTCATGGACAGAGGCAGGGAATGTCCAACAGCAGCTCCATCACCCACTTTCTCCTCCTGCCATTCACAGCCAAAAGGCAGCTGCAGCTCCTGCACTTCTGCCTCTTCCTGGCCATCTACCTGGCTGCCCTGATGGGCAATGGCCTCATCATCACCACCATACCCTGGGACCACCACCTCCACACCCCCATGTACTTCTTCCTCCTCAACCTTGCTGTGCTTGACGTGGATGCCATCTCCACCACTGTGCCCAAATCCATGGCAAATTCCCTATGGAACACCAGGGACATCTGATACTTGGGATGTGCTGCTCAGGTCTTTTTTGTATTATTCTTGATGGACACTGAGTATTTTCTCCTCACCATCATGTGCTACGATCGCTACGTTTCCATCTGCAGACCCCTGCACTATGAGACCCTCCTGGGCAGCAGAGTTTGTGTCCACCTGGCAGCAGCTGTCTGGGCCTGTGGCTTTCTCCATGCTCTGCTGCACACAGTCAATACATTTTCTCTGCCCCTCTGCCAGGGCAATGCTCTGGACCAGTTCTTCTGTGAAATCCCCCAGATCCTCAAGCTCTCCTGCTCCACATCCTACCTCCGGGAACTTTGGCTTCTTTTGGTTACTGCCTCTTTTTCATCTGTCTGTTTTGTGTTGATTGTGGTGTCCTATGTGGAGATCTTCAGGACAGTGCTGAGGATGCCCTCTCAGCAGGGATGCCACAAAGCCTTTGCCACCTGCCTCCCTCACCTGGCTGTGGTCTCCCTGTTTCTCAGCACTGGCTTCTTTGCCTACCTGAAGCCTCCCTCTGTCTCTTCCCCATCCCTCAATCTGTTGCTGTCAGTTCTGTACTCAGTGGTGCCTCCAGCAGTGAACCCTCTCATCTACAGCCTGAGGAACCAGGAGCTCAAGGCTGCCCTGAGCAGACTGATCACTGGATGGTTTCAGAAGCAATAAACTCTACTGCAGAGCAGTTCTGATGTCCCTCAGTGCAGGCCCAGCACGACTTCTGTAATTATTAGTGGTGGTGTTTTACTCTTTATCAAACTGTCATCCCTTTTCTAACACAATCTCTGCTTTACTGACCAAGAGTTTGTTCAGCAGGACCTCTGCTCTTTGTTTGATTTGTTAAAAAAATAAAGAACCTTTCATTAATATTTTGCTTCCTGAGATCCTTCTCCAGGACTTCTCCAGGGCTTTTCAGCCAGGTACTGTGCAGATTTGGGGGAGGAAAGAGTCCCAGCACAGCAGCACAGCCAGGGAGCACCAGCACCTGGACTTCCAGGGCTGTTCTCTTTCCATTTCCAGCCTCTCCTGGGTCAGTGCAAGGCCTGAGTGCTGTGGCAGCTTGGTCATTGTTCTGCTGTATACCAGTCATAGTATCATAGTATCAGTCAGGGTTGGAAGGAACCACAAGGATCATCTAGTTCCAACCCCCCTGCCATGGGCAGGGACACCCCACACTAGATCAGCCTGGCCAGAGCCTCATCCAGCCTGGCCTTAAACACCTCCAGGGACGGGGCCTCGACCACCTCCCTGGACAACCCATTCCAGGGCTTCACTACTCTCATGGGGAAGAACCTCCTCCTCACATCTAGCCTGAATCTCCCCACCTCCAACTTCATTCCATTCCCCCTAGTCCTATCACTACCTGAGATCCCGAGCAGTCCTTCCACAGCCTTCCTGTAGGCCCCCTTCAGATACTGGAAGGCTACGATGAGGTCACCTTGGAGCCGCCTTTTCTGCAGACTGAACAGCCCCAACTCCTTCAGTCTGTCCTCACAGGAGAGGTGCTCCAGCCCTCTGATCATCCTTGTGGCCATTCTCTGGACACGTTCCAGCATGTACGTATCCCTCTTGTAGTAGGGGCTCCAGAACTGGACACAGTACTCCAGGTGGGGTCTCCCCAGAGCTGAGTAGAGGGGGAGGATCACCTCCCTTGGCCTGCTAGCCACACTTCTCCTGATGCAGCCCAGGATCTGATTGGCTTTGTGGGCTGCAAGTGCACACTGAGAGCTCATGTTGAGCTTCTCCTCCCCCAGCACCCCCAAGTCTCTCTCCTCAGGGCTACTTTCCAGCCAGTCACTGCCCAGCCTGGATTTGTGCCTGGGATTGCCTCAACCCAGATGCAGGACCCTGCACTTGCTCTTATTGAACTTCATGAGGTTGGCTTGTGCCCACCTCTCCAGCCTGTCAAGGTCCCTCTGGATGGCCTCCCTTCCCTCCAGCGTGTCTGCTGCACCACACAGCTTGGTGTCATCAGCAAACTTGCTGAGGGTGCACTCAATGCCACTGTCCATGTCCCCCACAAAGATGTTGAATAAGACAGGTCCCAGGACTGATCCCTGAGGGACTCCGCTTGTCACTGGCCTCCACTGGGACATGGAGCCATTGACAGCCACTCTTTGGGCACGGCCATCAAGCCAGTTCCTTATCCATCTAGTGGTCACCCATCAAACTCATGTGTCACCAGTTTGGAGACCAGGATGTGGTGCGGGACAGTGTCGAAGGCTTTGCTCAGGTCCAGGTAAATGACATCAGTTGCTCGCCCCTCATCTATTAATTTTGTTACCTGCTCATAGAAGGCAACCAGGTTGGTCAGGCAGGATTTGCCCTTGGCAAAGCCATGCTGACTGTTCCAAATCACCTCTTCATTATTCTTCTAAGCCAGTAGTGCCTCCAGGAGGATCTGCTCCATGATCTTTCCAGGCACAGAGGTGAGACTGACTGGCCTGTAGTTCCCTGGTTCCTCCTTCTTACCCTTTTTGAAAATGGGAGCAATGTTTCCCCTTTTCCAGTCTGTGGGGACTTCACCAGATTGCCATGACTTTTGAAATATAATAGAGAGGGGTTTAGCAACCTCCTCTGCCAGTTCTCTCAGCACCCGTGGGTGTATCCCGTCGGGTCCCATGGACTTGAACACTTTCAGGTTCTTTAGGTGATCACAAACCTGATCTTCACTCACAGTGGGCAGTTCTTCCTCCCCGTCCCTGGCATTGTCTTCCATAACATCAGGAGTGTGGCTAGAGGCCCTTGCAGTGAAGACTGAGGTAAAGAAGTTGTTAAGTACCTCAGCCTTTTCCTCATCACTTGTGACCATGTCACCAGCTTTTGCTTTCTGAAGGGGCCCACACCTTCCCTAGTCTTCATCTTCCCATTAATAAACCTGTAGAAGTTCTTAGTTGTCATAGGGTTGGAAGGGTAAGGCCAAGAAGCCTCCTCCCTCCCCCCCTGTAAAGTAAAGGGAAAGAAAATTGAAGGGAAAGGGAAAAAAAACTCACAGCTGAATTAGCAAAGCAGTGGAGCTGTATATTTACAAAGCAATGTAGGATATGCAGGGGAATATATACAAATTTACAGTATTTACAATATATACAAAGATATACAATAAAGTAGCACAGAAATGAGAGTTCCCCCCCTCTGCTGAGGGGGTTCCCCACCTCCGCTCTCCCCTCTCTCCCCCCTTTCCCCAGAGCGGGTTAGAAAGAGAGAGAAAAGAGAAAAAATGTTAGAAGCAGTTTTGTGTTAATTGGAAAGCAGTTAATACAGGCCTTATAGCTTATCAGTTTTCAAGGCCAAAGCCTTGGCTGAAAGCCCAGGAGCTGCAAGCTGCTGCCTGAAGGAGAAGCGGAAGAAAGACTGAAGATAAAGTGCCGGAATGCCCAGGATACCCTCCTGCACTCCCAGTTCAGAAGGTGCTTCCTCCCACTTTACCAATGAAATTAGTTTAGATTGTTCTTTTCATTTACCAACTTCCATCCACCATATTCCCTTTCTTAAGGGGACAACGTCAAACGGTCACATTAGTGTTCCCTTTAATCTCCCTGGCTAGATTCAATTCGAACTCTGCTTTGGCTTTCCTAACCAGGACTCTTGCTGCTCGGGCAGCTTCCTTATATACCCCCTGTTCTAGCTGTCCTTCTCTCCACTTCCTGTAGAGTTTCTTTTTAAGTAATAGTGTGTCCAGTAGCTCCTTGCCCATCCAGGCAGGCCTCCTAGCATTCTTACCTGCTTTTCTCTTTGTTGGTATACAGAGCTCCTGGACACAGAGGAGGTGGTCCTTGAATACTGACCAGCTGTCCTGGGTCCCTCTTCCCTCCAGGGCTTTGTCCCACGACACTTTGGCTAGCAGATCCCTGAAGCGATCAAAATCTGCACGCCTAAAGTCTTGGGTTGTAAGCTTGGAATACTTCCTCCTGATTGTCCTGAGGAGATTAAATTCACCTGCTTCATGGTCACTGCAGCCTCACGTTGCTTACCAGCCCTTCCCTGTTGGTGAGAACAAGGTCCAGCATAGCACCATTTCTTGTTGGTTCCTCTACCATTTGGAGGAGGAAGTTGTCTTCTATGCAGTCCAGGAACATCCTGGATTGCTGGTGCCTTGCTGTGCTGTCCCTCCAGCAGATATCCGGGTGGTTGAAATCACCCATGAGGACCAGGGCTTGTGACCTGGAAGCCGCTTCTATTTGCCTGTGGAGGGCCTCATCTGCTTGGATCTGCTGGTCAGGTGGCCTGTAGGAGACCCCCACAGTAATATCTCCTTCCCCTGTCCTGCCTTTAATTTTAACCCATTCACTCTCAACCAGCTCATCATCCCTCCCCAGTTGGAGCTCCACTGATTCCAACTGGTTATTGACCAGCTGCAGGGAAAGTTCCAGAACACACACTGCAGACTGGTCAGGCTCAGGCTGCTAAGCCAGAGGCAGCTTCTACATCAAAATATGACACAGAACAAACTTATCTTTGGTAGAGAGCTCTAGAACTTGGGCATTGTGGCAGATGGGAAAGGCTATGACCACTGCCAATCCCCAAGCATTAGTACAGATATTGAGGAATAAAAATAACCCTGCCAGCAGAAAGCAGAGAGCAAGCAAGCCATGGGTTGGAGAGGGAGTTGTGCCTGCTGCTCCAAAGGAGGACTTCATCAACTCAGAACACTTGACCAAAGAAGTGTATCCCTGGGAAGGCAGAGAGCCGCCCTCCTGGGCAGGTGCTGGCAGTGCAGAGGCTCTCCAATAACTGTCTCAAGCCCATTACAGAAATTCCAGTAGGAGCTCAGAGAGATTGTGTAAGGTTTGTAACAGACCCAGGAGCACAAATGTCTATAACCAGGAGTAAGCCTGCTAGGGACCTGGCTATAGAACCCAGCCAACACAAAGTGAAGTCCAAGGCAGTGAGTGGCTTTGTAAACAAGAGCCCCTCTGCCAAACTCACATTACAGCCTCTGGGGGAGGAAAGGGTAACCCATGCAAGGGACTGGTTGGTGCTGCCAACATTAACATCTTAGGATCTTAGGTTAAGTTTGGAAATGTCCAGCTGGGACGGTCTGGAGTTTCACAGCAGTGTGGCTAACAACAACACAGTTAGTTTGCAATAGAACCAATCTATAAGAACCCAAAAAGAGAGTGGTAATGAAATGTTGAGATGGCCTTCATGTCTGTGTGAGACCCTGGAGGTGATGAGATGTGCAACAAAACCATATGAGAAAGGATGGGAGGGAAAAAGAACCAAGTGCTGCATCCTTGAAGCAGATGGGAAAGGCAAGCAGGGAGAAGAGCCCCTGTTCAAATCAAGATGCAACAGGGAGCTGAGTGGGGATAGGCTGTGGGAAAGGGGAGTTGTAACATTCACCTATGCCTGAAGAGGGAGCCACAGGCTCCGCAGGTCTGGGCCCCTTGGCTGCCCTTGCAGCCCTGGTCCTGCTCTCAACTGCTCTGTTAGTTTGTATCTCAGCTCATGGTGGTGGAACCAGCTGGGCCTGCACCACAATATTTATCACAGTTCTGGAACACCACCACAGCATTCAGTTCAGTTTCTGTCTATGTGATGTCTCTGTAATCATTGGCTGTGATTGGAAATTCTCTGTGCCAATACCTCCTCACCAGGATGTGTCTTTGCTCACATGTTGTATGGTTAGCTACACCCTACACCCATTGGAAAGAATTTCACTGCAACCCAACTACTCCTCCAGCACCCTGATTCCATCAGCCTGCTACAACCACCAGGAGAAGCAGGACAAAAGACTCTGCCCAGAGTCCACCATGACACTGAAGAAATCCATTGAGTGCTAAAAGGAATCAAGAGGAGTGGAGAACACTGGTGGTGGAAGTCCTGTTTGGATGGTGTCCAGCAGCAGCTGGGACACTGCCCCTGGTGTCACAGCCACTGTGATTTTCCTGCCTGCTCTGCTCTCTGCTTGCTGTTCCACATTGGTTTGTAGTTAGGGTTAGGAGGATGGCCAAGCAAGTCACACTGCTGCAGACATTTCCCATCATCAATGTTTCCTGTGTGCTTTGTGTCACTGAATGACATTGAAGAAGACTTTGGAGGCTAAGGAACCACCAAATTACCATCTCATTTTGATTGGTTGATGACATTCTCTGTTGAGAGGCACAGAGACAAGAGGCAACCACACAGCCACTCTCTGGCTGAGAGAAATGCACTCAAGTCACAGAGCAGATTGTGCTGGCACAGTCCCCCTGTCACTGGAGACCTACTCAAGACCTGATGGGATTCCCCCTTCCTCCTTGCCTAGGCCATGAGCTAGCCCAGAGTAAGCCAGGGATGGATCAGGACAGACAGAAATAGAGCCCTGTGAGGTGTCCTTGGTGTGCTGCACCCTCACTCTCCCAGCCTTGCACTGCTCTCCCTGTGGCTTGAGTGTTTGTCACCTCCTGCCAGCTCAGTGCATCTGTGCTTGGATCACAGCCAACAGGGAGCTGATAGAAAATTCTGAAAGTCAAAAACCTTCAGGGTCTGTGCAAGTGGCAAAAGATCCCAGGATGATTCAGCATCCAAGGTTCTCCAGATCAGAGAAACACCTGATGAAAGTCAATGATCTCCCCCTCTAAAAACAGTGAGCCTAAAGCCAGGGCCTTGGAGCTCTCCTGGATCACAGCAGCTGTGTCCAGCATCTCCCCCAGTCAGATATCTCTCAGGCACAACCTGCACCAAGGGCCAGCACCAAGTCAGACTTCTCCAGGCTCAGGTCTTGCACCCTAAGAATTTTGAAGCTTTGTGAGGGTTTGCCCTGAGCTCCAGCAGAAGGAAACTGAACTCCAGGACACCCTCTGCCAACCACCTCTCCACCTCTCTGTGTTTTTCACAGACACCTTTGCTGTCACCAGGGACAAGGTTTCTATCATGCACGGAACCCATTCAGCTCTGTCCCTGTGTCTGTGTGCTTGGTTCTTCTCTCCAGGCACAGCCACAGAAATAGATTTGAATTCAGGATCCCTTGCAGTCACTCAGGGTCAGCCTTGTCCTTATCCACTCTATCATTCAGAGGCTCTTGGATTAGAACACATTCTGCTGAATCACCTTGTAAGCCCCAGGTGGGCAGTGACAGCAATGGGGAGGTTGGAGAGGGTGAGGAGCAAAGTTGTCCATTCAATGTCAGACTGAAGGACAGATGTTCCTGCAAGTGCAGATGTCCTGCTGAGACAGCCTGGGTCAGTGTCACTTGGGGAATTATCATCTCTGCTCTAAACTGAAATGGAGTAAAATATTTTATCTTTGGCATAAAAAAATTGAGCTTTGTGAGGTGCACTTTGAAATCCTGAAGAAGATTGCAGAGACACAAACATCTCCTTAGGGCACTTGGGACTCATTGCAGGAACCTCAGGTACCAAGAGAAGACTGAAGAAACTTCTTCAGAAGTCAGAAGGAAAACACAAAGTACCTTGAAGCACTGATTGGCCCCACTGAGGGGCATTACCAACAAAGCCTTCCAAAGGGCTCCTTAGAGCAGCTCAGTGGAGGCCATGATTGCAGCAGACAAAGGCAAAGTGCAGGAGAGCAAACTGTGGGTTTGGTTTATGGAGCAGAAAGGCCAAACCCTGACCACAGTGCCTGGGCAGGCAGATCCTGTCCCTCATTTATGGGTCAAGGCTCCTCAGGTGCGGTGGGGTGTGGGATTTGTGATGCTGAGTGAAGGACAAGCGGATGAGAGTCCCCAGCCTTCCTGGGGCTGTTTAAGGAGGCTCTGAGGACCCCCTGGTGCCTTAGGAAGGCTCCTCACAGCACTTGGTGGTGGATGATTGCCACAGCCAAGAAGGCAAAGCCTTGGGTTCTCCTGATGACTTCCAGCCTTGCCAACGCCCACTGCCATCCCCACCACAGGTTGTCCTACACTGTCCCCCACCTGGGTTTGGTTTCTGCAGCAGAAAGGCCAAACCCTGACCTCAGAGCCTGGCAGTCAATTGCAGAGTCTCAAGCTAAAATTTCACTTCCCTGGCCTTGGTGGCAGAGGCAACTGCCATAGACAGAAGGAGAAAGACCTCAGTGCTGTTGAGCTTTCAGCCTTGCAGGTAGTGCTACACTGCCCCATGCCTGCAGCTCTTTCCCTTCATGCTCTTGACACCCGTCTTACTTTCCTTGCAGCTCTCACCATGACATTTCTGTACCCTCCTGTGGCAATGCCAGCGATGAGCAGTGTGAGCAATCTGGCAGTGTAGGCCTAGAGCCTGACATGGTGATATGCCATGCTCAGCACAAGTGCAGAAGTGGCTAGCAATGTAGTAAAACAGTGCTGTGCCTGCAGCATGTAACTAAAGCAGGGCACTGGTAGCTATAAACACAGAGAATTATCTGGGAATAACAGGACACATGCCTGCATCAACAACCTCGTGTGCCAATAATCTATAACAGTACAATGTGTGGTCACTCGTAGGGAACCAATGAAGCGATGCCAACGATGCTCTCTGAGTCTATATAAGCTGTAGAAGTTCCCTTAATAAATGAACAGTACTAGATCATACTGCTCATCTGTATTGACTCCATTCTATGTCACTGTGACCATTTGAGGCTGTGCCTTTAAGAGAGGGACAGTGCTGGGACACTCTGGCTGAATGTTTTGGAATAATAATAAAACCAATCAGATATTC
The DNA here is from genome assembly GCF_026170545.1 of Melanerpes formicivorus. NCBI lineage: Eukaryota > Metazoa > Chordata > Aves > Piciformes > Picidae > Melanerpes > Melanerpes formicivorus. Next base: position 224,463 of record NW_027142532.1, read on the forward strand.
TAAACAAATTTCATTGGTAGATTGGTAGAATGCAACTTTAAGTTTTGAGTTCAGTTGGACTCTTTCTCAGTTTTTCTCTGTCCTGCTTTTCCAGCCTGTCTGCTTCTGAGCAGCTGGAGTTCTGACCTTGGATAAAGATAAGCACTAATCCTACTAATAGGCCTACTAAAATTCTTCTCTCTTAATAACTGCCTTTTTCTCTCTTTCTAACCCTTTTTGGGAAAAAAGGGAGGGAGGGGGAGAGAGTGGGGTACAGGGGGGGAAGCCTTCTCTGTCCGGAGGAGGGAATTTCGTTCCTGTATTCTTTTTTTTTTTCCTTGCTGTATATTTCTGTATATATATTGTAAATACTGTATATATTGTGTATATTTAACCTGCCTTTCCACATTGCTTGTAAAATATAGCATTCCTTCCACTTCTCTGGCTGAGTTAGCTGTGGTTTTTTTCCTCTTTGTGGGGGAGAGAAAGCTAGGCCTTCTCTCTCAACCCACTACAGTCACCGACAGCTTGGAAGGTTCAGAGTGGAGATGAGGCCAAAGAAATGTCCCTCCGAGGGCAGAGCTGCTATGCATGAGGCCATCCAGAGGTGTCAGGAAAAGGCAGGGAGAGCTGAGACAGCTCAGGGAAGGGATGGAAATGGCAGGGGGAGAGCTGGGTGGGTGCAACCATTTTAGGCTGTGCCTTTAAGAAAGGGACAGTGCTGGAACCCTCTGGCTGAATATTTTGAAAACATTCAGATATTCTACATTAATTTCATTGGTAGATTGGTAGAATGCAACTTAAAGTTTCAGTTCTGCTTGAGTCTCTCCATCAGTTCCAGTCTGTTCTGTCTCTTCAGCCTGTCTGCTTCTGAGCAACAGTGGCAGGACCTGTTAACCTTGAGATAAGAAAACTAATCCTTGCATGCGCTTTTGAGCCTGACAAGAATTTCCTCCTTAATAATTACCTTTTCTCTCTCTCTAACCCTCTTGGGAAAAAAGGGAGGTAGGGGGAGAGAGGGGGTACAGGGGGGGAACCCTTCTCTGTCCAGAGGAGGGAGTTTTGTTCTGTATTACTTTCTTTGCTGTGTATTTCTGTATATATTGTAAATACTGTATATTGTGTATATATAACCTGCATTTCATCCTGCTTGTAAATACAGATTTAATTCGTCTTGCTTCTCCGACTGAGTCAGCTGTGGTTTCTGTCTTTGTGGGGGAGGGAGAACTGAACCTTCTCTCACCACCACAGGGTTAAAAAGATCAAATTTGTAATGGGATAAGGGCCAGAATGTACTACAATGGGGCCAGGGGATCCCAACTGTGCTAGATCAGGGTCTGTACTGGAAGGGAACCAAGGGATTAAGTTTAGAATAAGTCTTGCCCAGTTTATACTGGTAGGAGATAAGGGCATCCAGTTCATAGTGGGACAAGGCCTAAGGTGTACTTGGAGGGGTAAAAGGGAGCTGGTTTAGACTGGGACAGGGCCCACACTGTACTGGGAGGGCATTAGGTGTCCCAACTGTACTGGAATGGATGCAGTAAGTCCTGGGGGAAGCCAGGGAATGCCTTTTGTACTGGGATGGGACCCACACTGTAGTGGGAGAGGGCAAGACAATCCAGTTTATTCTGGAAGGAGGCCACAGCTATGCTGGGAAGAGTTCAGGGTATGTAGTTTTTACTGGGAAGGGGCACAGTCTGTACTGGGAAGGTGGTCATGTTACTGACTTTGCAGTTGGAGAGATTCATTTGATACTGGAACCTATGCAGGGCTTCCAGTTTATTCTGGGATGAGTCTCACACTGTACTGGGATGGGATCAGGAAAATTAGTTTATACTGGGACAAGGACAAGTTTGTATGTGGAAGGCTTAAAGGGACCCAGGTGAGGTGAGGCTCAGTTTCTAGAGGGATGGGATCAGGGTATCCAGTTTGTACTGTGATGTGGCCATTCTGGACTGGGAGGGTCAGAGTATGAAATTTATGCTGGGACAGGTGGAGCTGATATGGGAGAGAATCAGGATCAGTTTGTACTGGGGTGAGGAGCAAGTTTGACAAGAAGGTGTTCAGGAGATCAAATTGGCAAAGGAAGGTGCCAGCCTATATTAGGAGGGGACCAGGGATCCAGGGAGTGCTGGTGCTCCCTGGCAGTGAGGCTGAGCTGGGACTCTTTTCTATGCCAACTCTGCATGCAGGAATTGTCCCTAAAGCTCTGGGAAAGGTCCTTCATTTTGTTTAACCAAAGAAGGAGCAGAGGTCCTGTTACATGAATTCTCAAAGAGAAAAGCAAAGCAGACAGTGAATTAGAAAGGTGATGACAAAGAGGAAAAATCCACCCCTACCACCAAAAGATATAGAAGCCAGGCTGGGCCTGCACTGAGTGCATCAGAACTGCTCTGCAGGAAAAGACAAAGAGTTTATTGCTTCTGAAAGCATCCAGGCATCAGTTTGCTCAGGGCAGCCTTGAGCTCCTGGCTCCTCAGGCTGTAGATGAGAGGGTTCACTGCTGGAGGCAACACTGAGTATAGAACTGACAAAACCAGGTTGCAGGATGTAGAGGAGATGGAAGGGGTCTTCAGGTAAGAAAAGATACCAGTGCTGACAAACAGTGAGACAACAGTCAGGTGAGGGAGGCAGGTGGCAAAGGCTTTGTGGCGTCCCTGCTGAGAGGGGATCCTCAGCACTGCCCTGAAGATCTGCACATAGGACAACACAATCAACACAAAACAAACAAACACAAAACAGCCACTGGCCACAAGAAGCCAAAGTTCTCTGAGGTAGGACGTGGAGCAGGAGAGTTTGAGGATCTCGGGCACTTCACAGAAGAACTGCTCCACAGTATTGCCCTGGCAGAGGGGCAGGGAAAATGTATTGGCTGTGTGCAGCAGAGCGTAGAAGAAACAAGTACCCCAGGCAGCTGCTGCCATGTGAACACAAACTCTGCTGCCCAGGAGGGTCTCATAGTGCAGGGGTCTGCAGATGGCAACATAGCGATCGTAGGACATGGTGGTGAGGAGAGAAAACTCTGCTGAAATGAAAAAGAGAATGAGAAAGGCCTGAGCAACACATCCTGCATAGGAGATGTCCCTGGTGTCCCTCAGGGAATTTGCCATGGATTTGGGCACAGTGGTGGAGATGGCACCCACGTCAAGCACAGCAAGGTTGAGGAGGAAGAAGTACATGGGGGTGTGGAGGTGGTGGTCCCAGGGTATGGTGGTGATGATGAGGCCATTGCCCATCAGGGCAGCCAGGTAGATGGCCAGGAAGAGGCAGAAGTGCAGGAGCTGCAGCTGCCTTTTGGCTGTGAATGGCAGGAGGAGGAAGTGGGTGATGGAGCTGCTGTTGTCCATCTGCTGCCTCTGGCCATGGAGACCTGTCCAAGGAGGGAAAGGCAGTGACAAGTTAGGGCACACTTCTCTCAGCCTCATTGTAACCCCTGTCCCTGAGCTGCATGAGGAATGGATCAGCTCATTTCCCATCACTACCAACCAGGGATGGTTCATCACATCTTCAAATGCAGCAGGGACCCAGAATTGCCATGAAGATTCCTCTGGTGTCAGAACAGAAAGTGACCAACAGCCCAATCCCAGGGAATGAGAGTCCCATGGAGAGGTGGAGAAACAGGGACCAGCTCTGCAGTGCTGCAGAGACAGTGAAGGGAAGAGAGAAAGGCAGAGGGGCTGGGGGTGAAGCCTTCTCCTTCCCCAGCTCTGCTCACTGCTGCTCACAGGATGGAGCTGAAGAGCTTTTGTCATCCTTTTGTGTGCACACTCCAGGAGCCTTCAGATGAATGTCAGCTGCCAAGGTTGTGACTCCTGACCTGGAGTCCCTAGCTTTGAGGGCACTGCTGGGCCTCTGCTGGGTAGAAGAGGAGAGCAAAAGGTTGCATTAGGAAATGTGTCTGCAGTGCAGAGAATGGCACAGAGGTTCCTGATCCCCCTTGCCAGGGCATCTCTGACAGAAGATCCCTCTCCGCCTGCAGCCCATGTCCCTGCTGCTGGCAGCTGTCCCTGCCAGGAGCTGCTTCTCTGTTCCTAGCTTTCCTCCCTGTCCCTGCTGACAGAGCCCATCCCACCTCCGGTGTGCTGAGCTCTGCCTTTCAGACCCCTCCCAGCAGCAGGACACTGCCCAGGGGCAGCTCTGGGTGTGCAGGGGCTCAGGAGCAGCACAGACAAAGGCTAATGAGACCTCAGATTCTTATGAACAGCAGTGAAATTCTAGTCTCACACTGCCCTCTCAGCACACCAAGGGGATCAACATTCAAAGCCAAGACTCCTTCCCTTGCAGCAAAATGCTGCCTTGATGCTCTTATGGAAAACCCCCTCAGAAATGCCCAGAGGTGAGCCAGGACTGTGAGCAGCTCTGGCCAGCACAGTTCTCTCCCCACAGCAGAAGGACCCTGCCCTGCCCTGCTGTGCCAGGGCTGTCTCCTGCCACTCACAGCTTCTCCCCACAACACTGTGTGGAGCTCCCGGGGCAGCCTAAGTGCTGACCCTGGCAGGCAGCACAGTCCCTGACCCAGCACACAGCCCCTGGGCTGCAGGGACCCTGCTCTGAAGGACAGCCCTCACCACCCCTGCCTGCACCCCAGGGCTCCACAGCTCTTCAGAAAAGCCTGAAAAGAGCCTCTGCACAGGGAGATTTCCTTCCAGCCCCCACCAGCTGTGGCTGTGCCAGCTTTAGGAGATGCCTCCAGGAGCTGCACCTGCACTGCCCTGCCCCCACAGACTCACCGTGTCAGTGACTGCAGTGACTTCTCCTCCTGTCAGCTCTCAGTCACCCTCCTGGACACCTCGAAGCTCTCTCTGCCTTCTTCATCTTCCTGAGATCCACTGGCAGTGCCCTCAGCCCTGCTGTGCAGAGCAGAGGAGCTGCTCCTGGGCACAGCTGACACTATTCTCTGCTGCCTACTTTCCAGCAGCTCCCTCCAGCCATGGAGCTCAGCCCAGCTGAGCAGCAGAGGACCAACCCAAGGGCATTTTAATGACCCTCTGGTGGCTTTGGTGCCAGGTAAACATCAGAGACTGAGAGGGAGAAGATGAAACCTCTCCAGAAGCTTAAGTCACTTTCAAACTCTGAAGTTTCTTCTCTTGTTGATGGGTCCCAGTGAGGACACTGCTGGGAAAGTGTCTGCAGGCTGTGGTTGGAGCAGAGAAGTGGAGGCAGTGCTGAGAGGTCAGGAGAAGCAGAGGAAGATGTCTCTGATGCTGAGCAAACCTGGAGGTGTTTCATTAATGCAAAGGGTCAAGCCCTGACCCCTGGCCCCTGGACAGGCAGATCCTGTCCCTCACTCACCCCTCAGGGGGATTCCTGGAGCAGTGAGATGTGAAGAGGACCAATGCCAAGGGCGGGATTATGTCACAACCCCTCCCAGGCTCCTGAGGCTGGACAAGGAGGCAATGAGGCCCCAGGGCTGGAAGGAGGAGTTGTCTCCTCAGAGGCATCAGTGGCACAGACCACAGCCAGAACCAAAGGCAGGAAGAGCTTGGCTCTGCCAGGAGCCTTTCAGCTCTCCCACAGCCCTCTGTCATCTGCCCCTCAGGCTGTCCTCTGCTGCTGCATCAGCTGAGCCTCTTTCCCTGCAGGCTGTAGTCACCCAGCCAGCTGCCCCACCTTGCTGGCACCTTCCTTTGCTGCTCTCTCTCCATCCTCCCTGGCTCTTCCTTGAAATTTCAAGTCTTGAGCTGGTCCAGGGTGCTGCTGAGTGACATCCTGCCCCACAGCACTGCCCTGGCAGTGACATTTCTTTCTCCTCATCTCCAGTCTGGACCTCCCCAGCTCCACTTTGTGGCTTTATTTCTTTCTCATTCTGCTCTTCACTAGTCAGGGAATCTTCACATGTCTCCAAGCACTCTCAAGCTACTCCTCTGCCTTCTCATTCTCCACAGCACTGGGCTCAGGGGCTTCAGCCACTACCTTGTGGTCATATGTCAGATGCCTCCAAATCCCTGCTCAAAGGACAGTGGCTTTAAGCTGAAAGAAGGCAGAGCTAGATCAGACATAAGGAGGAAATATTTTGTGGTGAGGGTGGCAGGACACTGGAAAAGGTTACCCAGAGAAAGGGAGAAGAGAAGGTTCTGAGGAGACTTTGTTGTGGCCTTCCAGTATCTGAAAGGGGCTCCAAGAAAGCTGGGGAGGGACTTTGGAGGGTGTCAGGGAGTGATAGGACTGGGGGGAATGGAACAAAACTAGAAATGGGTAGATTCAGATTGGATGCTAGGAAGAAGTTCTTCCCCATGTGGGTGGTGAGACACTGGCACAGGTTGCCCAGGGAGGTGGTGAAAGCCTCATTCCTAGAGGTTTTTAAGGCCTCCAGGGCTCTGAGCAACCTGCTCTAGTGTGAGGTGTCCCTGCCCATGGCAGGGGGTTGGAGCTGGCTGATCCTTGTGGTCCCTTCCAACCCTAACAATTCTGTGATTCCTCATCCCTTGAAGTGTCCAGGATCAGGAACTCTGAGCAACCTAAACTGGTGGAAGATGTCCATCCTCATGGTCATGGGTTTGGATTAGTTGCTCTTTTAGGTCCCTTCCATCCAGGATTCTTTAACTCTAATATCCACAAGTCCTTCTCCACAGGGCTACAGATACCTACAGACACCATGGAGGTGTTTTCACCTCCCTTAGTCCCCAACAGCCTGACAACAAAGAAAGAGTTGCCATGTTTAGGACATCAATAGCCAGGGCTTTGGAGAAACAAGTCAGAGCCCAAGTTCACCTCACTCAGAACAGGAAAGCTGCAGTGAGTTCGACTGAAGCAGGAGGATGATTTGACACAGTTAATGAAGCTGATGGACTTCAGCAAGGTGTAACAGAGATGCAAACAGGTTCAGTTTGGTGTCAAGGTTCACTCTGACACAGCATGGATGAAATACACAAAATTCTCTGGATTTGGGGTGGGATTAGAATGACTGTGACAGGAAAATCTCCTCGGGGCTGGGCTGGAATGATCTTGCAGGGAGATTGGGAGTGAAGGGGGTAAGAGAAGCTCTCCTGTTGAGTCACAGCATTCAGCATGGACCCTCCTCTGCAGAGAGAAGTGTAAGTGGGTTTAGACCCAATCCTAGTGCCAGACTTGGTTCCTGGTTTATGACTCAGAGTTTGGGTGCAGGGATTTCAGGGGCAGAGCTTTCCCAAGGCACTCTGGCTCCTGCAGAACTTGAAGGCAGCAGCAGCAGTTTAAAACTCCTTCAGCACTTCTGGAGAATCATGAACTCGGGCTGTGGGATTTTACAGCAGCACTGAAGTCAAACCCCAACAGCCCTGTGTCCTAGCTGTGCTGTGAGACCCCAGCCTGCCTTTTAATCAGGGCATTGGTCCTGAGGATAAGATATGGAACACTGCGCTGGGTTATGCTCATCCTGAAAGTAGGGGGGGAGGGGTTCTGAGAGCTCTTCCCTTCTGCAGGTGGGTTTTCTCCCCAGGAAACTGGGTTAGTCTGTTCCACTCCCCCTCCCTGTCCAAGCCTATAAAGGGGAGAGTACAGCAACCATTTGGGGCTCTTTTGCTTCTGCCTCACCAGGAAGAGAGCACTAAGAGAGTTGCTGCTGGCTTCCTGCTTCTCTGCCATGTGGTCAGGCCTGGTCTTTCTCCCTGCTGCATCCACGTTTCTTCAAAGGACTCATGGACTTGTTCCTTACCCTTGTGAACTCTTCCTGTTATTGATATATATATATATATATATGTATATACGTCTATATATAGTGTAAAGAAAATTTTTACCTCTCTGCTTTCAATCTGACTCCAAATTATTTCTCATTAGATTTATCTCCTCCCTTTTTTCCTTATCTCACTTTCTTTTTTTTTCCCTTCCCTTCCCTTCCCTTCCCTTCCCTTCCCTTCCCTTCCCTTCCCTTCCCTTCCCTTCCCTTCCCTTCCCTTCCCTTCCCTTCCCTTCCCTTCCCTTCCCTTCCCTTCCCTTCCCTTCCCTTCCCTTCCCTTCCCTTCCCTTCCCTTCTCTCTCCCTATTCTTTCCCCTTCCCTTTTTCTCTCAAACAGGAAAGAAGAAGGGGGAGTGGGGGAGGGATTCTCAGCCTTGCCCCCATCTGAGTACTTAAATCCCACTTAAGGCTCAAACCACCACACTGAAGCAGCTGATAACCAGACAAGGCCACAGGTTCCACCTTGGAGAGTGCTGCAATGCAAGCTGGGGCTCACTGTGTGACTGCACCCAGAGATGATGGAATGCATTGAGAGTTTTGTGGCTCTGCTGCTGGACAGCGCCCCCGAGGATGAGTGAGGCAGCAGTTCAGAGCCAGAAGAGCATGCATGCCCATCATAACTCTGGAACAGTGCTGACAGGAGTTGAATATGCCGTAGGCATGGCAGCTGGCTGAGGAACTGTGACCACCTCTGAGACTGGAAAGGCAATAAAGCTGCAAGGGTAACAGAGGAGTTTGGAGCTCCCCCAGCTTTTGAGACCTTCAGAGCCTGGGAGATGTTGCTGGCAGCCATGGTGGTGACTTTCTCTTTGCTTTTGTTATTTCTTACTTTCCCTCCTTTTCTGTATTTCCTGCCCATGCAGGTGAAGCACAAGCCAGGTGCTTTTCTCAACCAGCTACTTGGTTCCTTCTTGGTTTCATTTGCAGGGTCTGTAAAAGAACCTCCTGCTCTGCAGATGTGGATCAGGATGCTAAGGCTAAATGGAGGGAGATGACCACTCCCCTGGTGTAGGTAACCCACACTGCTCCTAATGCAGCCCCAGATGTACCTGGCCTTGTTCATGGTGAGCATTCACTGGTGGCTCCTCTTGTACCCCTGGCAGTGCCCAAGTCCATGTCTTCAGGGTCCCTACTCAGCCAGTCAGGTCCCAGCCTACCCTGACAGGTGGGCTGCTGCTTCTCCCCAGGAAAGAAACAGGACAAGCTGCAGTGATCAGTTACAGGCACAGCCAGGGAAGTGACCTCTTTATGCAGGACCAGCTTCTTGATTCCCATTTCCCTCTCTTTTCCCATTCTTGTTCCCCCATAAACCACCCTGACCCCACTTTATCCCTTCCTTGCATCTTTTCCTAGACAGCCCATGGTAAGTCTTGCAAGCCCCAAAGACACTTTCTACCTTCCCATTACCGATCTCAGGCTGTTCAGGCATATTGTTCCCATCCTCCATTGGCCAGGCCATCATGGGAGCCTCTTCTACCGATATACTTGGGGAAACATTCACAATAGTTGAAAATGTCTTTGAATTGATACATTATTATTACTACTATTAAATAATAATAATAATAATAACAACAACACTGTAAAACCTTGGCAACTCATGGCCAAGACATAGTAATTATTTCTTTTTTGTGAAGGTGTTGGGGACCAGGTCAGAAGAGAACAGCCCCATGGTGCATGTAACTCTCTGCAGTCCCATGGAGAACAAGCTTGGGATATTAGGATCAATGAATCATGGAATGGTTTGGAAGGGATGGAAAAGAGCTCTAGTTCAGCCATCCAGCCATGGCAGGGATATCTTGCACTAATTCAGGTTGAATAAGCATCCTGACCTTGGACAATTCCAGGGATGGGATCTCCCCTTCTCTGGGCAACCTGTTCCAGTGCCCTCTACCTTCACTGTAAAATATTTCTTCCTTATATCCAATCTCAGCCTCCCCTGTTTCAGTTCAAAGCCACTGCTCTTTGACCAGACACTACAGCACTTGCTAAAACTTCTCTTTCTTAGCCTGTGACCACTGCATTTCCATATGCAAACACCTTGGAGAGTGCCCAGAGGTCTCCCAAGATGGGAGCAAATGATAGAGCTGAAGGCCATGGGTTCAGTGGTGTGGAAACTGAGGACAGTAGAGAGGCAGCCTGAGAGTGTGTGAGGAGTGCTTTGAAACTACTTCACAGTGACCAACTGCAAGAGCAAGAAACAAAGCCATGAGATGCACCTGGGCAGGTCCAGACTGGATATGAAGAGAAAGAAATGTCATTGCCAGGACAGTGCTGTGGGGCAAGACATTCCCCAGCAGGAGCCTGGAGCACTCCAAGGCTTGAAGTTTCAAGGAACAACCAGGGAGGATGGAGAGAGAGCAGCAAAGGAAGGTGCCAGCAATGTGGGGCAGCTGGGTAGGTGACTACAGCCTGCAGGGAAAGAGGCTCAGCTGATGCAGCAGCAGAGGAAAGCTTGTGGGGCAGATGACAGAGGGCTGTGGAAGAGCTGAAAGGCTCCTGGCAGAGCCAAGCTCTTCCTGCCTTTGGTTCTGGCTGTGGTCTGTGCCACTGATGCCTCTGAGGAGACAACTCCTCCTTCCAGCCCTGGGGCTTCATTGCCTCCTTGATTGTTTCCTTGTCCTTCCTTAGGAGGCTGAAAGGGATTGTGCCATAGTCCTGCCCTTGGCATTGGTTCTGTCTGTATCTTAATGTGCCAAGAAGAGCTCTGAGGGGTGAGTGAGGGACAGGAGCTCCCTTACCAGCGTCTGTGGGTCAGGGCTTGACCCTTTGCATTAATGGAAACACCTCCAGGTTTAGTCAGCATCAGAGACATCTTCCTCTGCTTGTCCTGACCTATCAGCACTGCCTCCAGTTCTCTGCTCTAACCACAGCCTGGAGATACTTTCCCAATAGTGTCCCTGACTATTAACACTATGGGAAACTTCTGGATGCAATATTCCAGGTGTGGCCTCACCACAGCAGAGTAAAGGGGGAGGAGAATCTCCCTCTATCTGCTGGACAACTTTCTCTGAATGCACCCCAGGATCCCATTGGCCTGCTTGTGCACCAGGGCACATTGCTGTCCAATACAGAACTTGTTATCCACAAAGACTCTCAGGTCTCCTCTCCAGCAGATCACCTTCCAGCCTATACAGCTGCAGTTTATACTTCCTTCCCAGATGCAGAACTGAGCAGGATCATTGGACAAGATGATGTGCAAGGATCTCTTCCACAAGTGTACAAGGACAGATACAACAGGTCCTCTGCTGAAGGCTTCTCCACTCAAACCCTTGGTAGGAAATCTCCCAGATGGATCTGGTGAAACTTGGATCTGCTCAGGCTCTGGCCACAAGGAGGCTGAGGGCTGAGTGTGCAATCCTGTGCTCAGTTGTGTCTCAGGAACTCACCATTCAGTAGGAAGCCAAGGACTGGGAAGGGGGAGGTGAGGCCACTTCTGCCTCCTGAGAGGATTGGCCAACAGCAGGAACACAGCTGGGAAAGGGACTGTGAGGTCAGTTGTGTCTGCAGGAGCTGATAATGCAGCCCTGGGTCCATGGCTGGCAGATGGGCACAGTGATCTGGGAGATGCCCTCTGCCAAAGGGCCTGGGCTGACTGCAGGAAGGGGCTGATGGGTTGGTTGCTGTGTCTCTGCTGCCTGAGTACCTGATGGGACAGCAGCAGGCACAGGGCTTGGTGCTGTCTAGCCAAGAATCTGCAAGGCCAGCAGCCTTGGGAGCTCCTGGTGAGGTAGGAAAGAGCAGGAGAGAGGAACACTGCCACATTGTGCAGCCTGGCAGGTGCAGACTGGCCATGAGGATCAAGAAACCTCTCCCAAAGGGTAGTGCTGTGGCCTGAGAAGATCTCCAGGAGGAGTCTGGGATCAGCCCTTCTCTTTGTGTCCCAAGGAGCAGAGTGTGAGTGTGGGCAGGTGTCAGTGAAGGCATGGAAAGGCCAAGGTGGGGAAGTGAGATGAGTGTCTGCAGCCTGCAGGGCAGGAGAAGCAGCTGTGAGACAGTGCAGGACAAAGCTGTGGGAGAGCTGGCAGAGGGCAATGGCAGTGGTGGGAGTGATGAAGAGAAGCCAAGGCTGTGCCCTCTTGACTCTGGCAATTCTCTGCCCCTGAGGCCTGTGAGAAGATATTGTCCTAGGGCACTGGGAGGGCCTCACTGCCTCTTTCCACAGCCCCAGGAAGGCTGGGGACTGTCAGGCTCTTGTCCTCCACCCAGCATCACAAACCCTACAGGGATCCTACAGGAAGGCTGAAGAGGAACTTTTCATGAGGGTGTCTGGTGACAGGACAGGAGGGGAAGGTTTGAAGGTGAGGAAAATGAGGTTTAGACTGGGTCTTAGGAAGAAGTTCTTCTTATGAAGGTTGTGGGACTCTGGAACAGGCTGCCCAGGTAGGATGCCCTCTCCTGAGGGTGTTGAAGGCCAGGCTGGGTGAGGCCTTGAGCAGAGGTTGGAGCAGAGGAGCTCTGAGGTCCCTTCCAACCTAGGCCATGCTATGCTGCTATGAAACCCACACCCCACCCCCACTGCACCTGAAGAGCCTTGACCCACACATGAGGGACAGGATCTGCCTGCCCAGGGGCTGTGCTCAGGCCTTGGCCTTTGTGCTCCACAAACCAGAGCCAGAGTTTGCTCTCCTGCATTTTGCCTTTGCCTGCTGCAATCACAGCCTCTCCTGAGCTGCTCTAACGAGTCCCTGGGGAGGCTTTGGCAGTAACAAGCCTCAGTGGGGCCAATCAATGCTTCAAGGTATTTTGTGTTTTGCTTCTTCCTTCTTGCCCAGTTTCTTCACTCTTCTCTCAGTACCTGAGGTTCATGGAATGATTCCCAAGTGCCCTGAGGAGCTCTTTGTGTCTTCATTGTTTACTTCAAGAGTTCAAAGTGCACCTCACAAAGCTCAGATTTTGATGGCAAACTATTTGATTCTTTCTCAGATGAGGGCAGAGGTGACAGAAGCATCCACCAAGCCAGAATGATGCAAGGTGTCTGCTCAGGAGGTCTGGACTGGGAGGAGAAGCTGTCCTTTGAGGGCTGACACTGAGTGGACAACTTTGCTCCTCACCCTCCCCAACCTCCCCATTGCTGTCCCTGCCCACCTGGGCCTTATATCCCTGCTCCTTGCATCAGACTTCTCCACTGCTCTCTGCAGCTGGAGCTCACAGCTCCATGGCACCAGCTGCCCCCTGCTTTCATTAGAGAACTGCCTGCACACAGCCACAGAAGAATTGTTGCTCTTTGGAAGCTAAGCAAAGCCAAGGCTGAGAAAGTTGCCTCAGCAATCCAAGGCCTCTGGAACCATCTGCTCAGCACAAGCTGTCTCTCAGCAGCTTGCCTGTCCACATGGATGAGGCAAAGCCAACAAGTTCTGCCATGGCTGTGATTTCTCAGCCAGTCAAGAGTTCTTGAGAGTGAGAAGCAGATGAAAAGGTTGGATCCTAGCAGCTCTTCCTCATGAATAAATCCTGAATTCAAATCTATTCCTATGGCTGTGCCTGGAGAGCAGCACCAAACACACAGACACAGGGACAGAGCTGGCTGCCTCCAGTGGAACATAGAGCCCCCCAAGATGGTGTCAGCAAAGGTGTCTGTCCAAAGACACAGAGAGGTGGAGAGGTGGCTGGCAGAGAGGCTGCCCTGGAGTTCAGTTTCCTTCTCCTGGAGCTCAGGGAAAACACTCACAAAGCTTCAACATTCTCAGAGGATGAGAACTGAGCCTGGAGAAGTCTGACTTGGTGCTGGCCCTTGGTGCAGGTTGTGCCTGAGAGATGTCTGAGTGGGGGAGATGCTGGACACAGCTGCTGTGATCCAGGTGAGCTCCAAGGTTCTGGCTTTAGAGTCACTGTTTTTAGAGGTGGAGATCGTTGACGTTCATCAGGTGTTTCTCTGATCTGGAGAACCTTGGATGCTGAATCACCCTGGGATCTTTTGCCACTTGCACAGACCCTGAAGTTTTTTTTGACCTCCAGAGTTCATAGTATCATAGTGAAGGGACCACAAGGATCATCTAGTTCCAACCCCAAAGCACAGATGCACTGAGCTGGCAGGAGGTGACAAACCCTCAAGCCATAGGGAGAGAAGAGCAAGGCTGGGAGAGCCCTGCTCAGGGCTGAGCCATTCCTTGCAGGTCAATCCTCTCCTCTGAAGCCTTACCTTCTCTCTGCCTGGGGTTATATCCTTCTCTTCTCTCCATCAGCCCTGCTCCTTTGTGCTGGGGAGGAGCAAAGTTTGCAGACCTGCTCCTTGGAACAGGCCAGAAGGTAAAGAGCCCAGCTTTGGAACAGCAGCAAAGTCCCAGAGTCCTGCTGACCCCTGAGCACCTCCCAGCTCTCTCCAGTCTCTCCTCCCAAACCACACTTCACCACTTGTGGAGCTTTGAGGGTCATTGGTTGTGATGGGAATTTAGAAGTTCATCTCCCTGAGCCCCAGGTGGTCAGGTATCAGTTGCCTAGGCAGAGGGGGATGGTTAGGGTGGCTATGTCCTGGGGGTGTCATTCCCATCAGCACTACAACCAGGGGACTCAGCACAGGAGTTAGGGCTCTGATCCCTCCATTGCAAGAAGTCACACACAGTGTCCTTACTTCTCAGTCACTTGGTCCCCAAGGATTTGCCCAAGAGCACAGGGGTCACCCTTCCTCTCAGCAGCATGGCCTCCCAGAAGGACCTGGACATGATCTTGGAGGAGAAGAATCACCTGAAGAATAATTTGGAGGAGTCAAAGCTCATCCTTGAGGAATAGTAGAAGTGGTTGATGAAGACATGGATGAGGACAGGAAGGATGAAGTATATGAGGATTAGGAGGAGGAGGAAGAAGACAAAGGTGATGAATGGGAAGAGGATTAGGATATGGAATAGGAGAAGAATGAACAGAAGGAGGAGGAAGAGGAAGAGGAGGAAGAGGGCAAACCCATATCAGCACCTCTGTGCTACCCAAGCAGCCACATCAGTGCCCTGAGGGTGGGCAAAGCTTCCCACCCAGCTTGGAGCTGGTAAAGCCCCACTGTCCCCAGCCCAGTGCCCAGCTCTCTGTCTCTGGTGACTACAGCAAGTGCTTCAACCTCAGCTCCAACCTCATCCGGCACTGCTGCGTCCACAGCCAGAAGCAGCTGCACCTCTGAGCTGCCTGAGGCAAGAGCTTCACCCAGATGGCTGTCCTCGGTCAGCACCACTGCACCCACAAATGTGACAGCCCTTTACCTGCACAGGCTGCAGCAAGGGCTTCATCTGCAGCTCCTCCCTCACCTGGCATATTCACCCCCATGCAGGTGACCAGCATGCCCCAGGGGACACAGCAATACACCGACCCCGGCACTGCCAGGCCAAACATGACCCCCCGGGGGGGCCTTCTTCAGCAGGCCTTTTACACCTTCTTTCCTCAGAAACAAATGTGTCTCTGCCCTTCTCAGCACCAGCCAGTGCTGAGGGGAGTAATGACAATGCTGAGTCAGGACAGCCACTGCCACCACTGCAGCTGGGCTGGGGTTTGGCTGTTTGTTCCTCAACACTTTGGGTTTCCTAGAGGTAAAAGAAAAACCTCAACCCAAGGCTAATGCCTAATTAGAATGGAAACCCCAACCCTAATAAAGTATTGTCTTTGGTTGGTTTTTCTTTGACATTTCTTGCCCAAAAGGCCACTTTTGGGGGCATTTCTTCCCCAGGGCCAGGGATAAAGCCATGTGCTCACTGCAGGGAGCTGTCCTTGAGGGGTCCTGGGAGGATCTTGAATGTGAAGTGAGGAAATCAAACTCAGTGCCTCCCATAGCCATTCAGCAGTATCCTTCACTAACCTTCATTGACATGGAATGATGGCTCCAAAATGTACCTGTGCTGAAAAGGTTAACCATGGTCCTCATCTAGGACTCAGTAACACGCAGGCATTAGAAGGATAAAAACTTATTTGATAAGTAAAGTCCTTCCATGTCTTGGTCTTTGCTGCCATCTCCTGTCCTTTTAGCAACATTGCAGTCTCCATGTTCTCTGTCATGTATTGTTCCTGTTGGTCCTCTGCCAATCCCACAGAACTGTCCTTCTCTTGCTAGTGAGGCCCAGGGGTGTGAGAACCCAGCCTGCTTTCCAGACTCAGCCTTATTTCTCTCTGTGTCTAGAGCTGCCATCTGCTGCTCTATCTCCATTTGCTCTCCCAAGCTCCAGATTTACTTTATTGATGTCAGAAAGCTAAGCTCTGAACTAGTATCACAGTATCACAGTATCACTTAGGTTGGAAAAGACCTCGAGGATCATCGAGTCCAACCTATCAACACAGACCCCATGACTAGACCATGGCACCAAGTGCCATGTCCAATCTCCCCTTAAACGCCTCCAGGGTCGATGACTCAACCACCTCCCTGGTCAACCCATTCCAATGACGAATTACTCACTCGGTGAAGAACTTCCTCCTCACCTCTAGTCTAAACCTCCCCTGGTGCAGCTTGAGACTGTGTCCCCTTGTTCTGGTGCTGGTTGCCTGGGAGAAGAGGCCAACCCCTTCCTGGCTACAACCACCTTTCAGGTAGTTGTAGAGGGCAATGAGGTCACCCCTGAGCCTCCTCTTCTCCAGGCTAAACAATCCCAGCTCCCTCAGCCTCTCCTCATAGGGCTTGTGTTCAAGTGGGAGAGTTTCTAACAGGTAGTGAGAAGGTTAAGAAGTCTCCTTCCTTCAGATGTCCTGCTGAGTGTTCTGGGAAGGGCTCAACTGAGGGCCAGTTCTGAGAGGCAGAGGTTGGGTTGTGGCTGGGTTGAGGCCTGGGGTTAACACCCAAGGGTCAACGCCAAGGGTAAAGGCTGGAGGCAGGATGAGCAAAGGGGGCAGAGTCAGGGTCAGGGGTGGGTTTGGGAGGGGCTGAACTGTAAGGGGTGAGGCGAGAGATTGGCTCAGCTCCATTCCATTGGAGCAGGGGACTGAGTAGAGAGGATGCGAGGGGGTCAGGTTGTACTGGAAGGGCATCCTAGGATCCAGCCTGTACTGGGAGGTAATAAAAGCATTGTCTGTAATGGGAGGTGTGAAGACTTCATACTGATGAGCTTAATAGCAAAGACTGTGTCATGTAGGCAACAAGCTTAGCAGCTCAGGCAAGGAGAGAGGGGACAAAGAGAAAGAGGGCAACTTATTTACAAGTTGCTGTAATACTTGCAAGTTCCTTGAGGCTGGATTTGGGTAATGGACACTCTCGTAAACAACCAGCTTCAGCCTATAGGAAGCCTGAAGCCAGCATTATGCCATGCTTGGTATCAGCACCAGCATCCCATGCCATAGGTGTGTGCAGTTGTCCATGCTGCCTGGCTAACACCTTGGCCTTTGTTCCCCTCAGGAAAGGAGGGGAATGTGTCCACACATGCTGGGACAAGTTTCAGTATCTGGGGCATAATTCTGGGCACAATGTGTCTTCACCACATTGACAAGAACCATCAAACAAAGGAGGCAATAAAGCACTCACTGAGTTGCACCCAAGCAGGGGTGGGAGGCTGCTGTATGCTAGCTGGTAAGGCTTGGGTCGCTGGCTGCTCTGGCTGCAGCACAACAGCAGGCAGCTCTGAAAGCTTCTTCCCAGGCTCTGCAGATTGTCCTGGGGTTTTGCAAAGCGGTGCTGGGACTGGTAGCAACTTCTCACTGCCAGGGGACGGTTCCTGGGGGCTTGGCTCATTCAGGATTTGTCCCTATGCCTGGCAAGACACTGCTACCTTCTAGCATGGAACCTAAGGAATTTCACCTCCTCCTCTCTGGTCTTTGGGGAGTGTAGTTTCTGGGTATCCCGGGGAGATTTTCCCTTTTCTAAGTGAGCTGGGGCAAGTTTTGGTTCACCTTTCCTAACACTGAAATGCTCCAAAGATTTCTGATTTGATGATATGTTTGGGTACAGGGATTATGGTATGAAATAAGGGGTGGCATTTAGCAGTTTGGGCTAGGTGCCCTCTGCTGTGCTCATACAAGGTGTACTTCCTGTGTCCAAAACTCCATTCCAGTGGGGGGACACAGGAAACCAGGTATTTCATACCATAATTTCCTGTGCCACTATAAATCTCAGCGGGGGTCCTTCTGCTTCCTCTTTCTCTCCTTGCCACCACCTGGTAACTGGGGGGAGATGTCTCCCAGCCTTGGGCCTGGCTAGGCCCGAGGCCAGGCGAATGGGCAGTCTCAGATCTGGCCAGCTGAGACTAGTCTAGCAGTGGAGTGGGGCAGAGGGGGGAAGAAGGAGCCCTGGGGGTCTCGGGTGTACCCTCAGGTGGGGATGGGATGTTTCTGGATCTGCTTTGGGATCTCTTTTGTCACTGTGCTCCTGGCTCTCTGCAAACATTCACTGCTTCTCATTTAAACTTTCCATCACTTTTGCAATCCGTTTGTTTAAGTTGTTTTTTTTGCCCGTGGTGGGGAGGGGGTCTGCCTCCACCCATCACGCCCTGGGAGATTTTCCCTTTTCTAAGTGAGCTGGGGCAAGTTTTGGTTCATCTTTCCCAACACTGGAATGCTATAAATAATTTGGTAGTCTAAGCAGCTGAATAACAGAACTTCCCCAGCTGACAATCCAATTGGTCATTTCATTCTATTGGCAGGGGAGCAGATTGCATTGTAATAGGGCAGAGGTTTGCTGTTTCATAACTGTCCTGCCTGATCTCTCTCCTTTGTGACAGGCAGACAGTGTCAAAGCCTTCATTAAAGTCCAGGCAGACAGTGTCCACGGCCCTGCCCTCACCCCCTAGCCAGGTCACCTTATGTAGAAGGAGATCAGATTAGTCAGGCAGGACCTGCCTTTCATAAACCCCTGCTGACTGGGGATGGTCACCAGGTTATCTTGTAAGTGCAGCATGACCTGCTCCATAACCTTTCCTAGCAGCAAGGTGTGACAAAGAGGTTATTAATCTATGAATATGAAATATGAATTATATAAATATTAGAATAGAATCTGCCAGGATGGGGGTTGACATCTCTGAGGAGAGGCTGAGGGACCTGGGCTGCTTCAGCTTGCTGAATGAAGGCTCAGGGCACTGCCAGAGCAGTGTGCACATGGCTGAAGGGTGGTTTCAGAGAGGATTGAGATCTTCTGGGGAGTGGGAAGAGACCAAAACCTCCACAAAGTGCATCTTGGAAGGTTCAGAGTAGAGATAAGGCCAAAAAAATGACCCTCAAAGGGCAGAGCTGCTATGCATGAGGCCATCCAGAGGTGTCAGAAAATGGCAGGGAGAGCTGACACAGCTCAGGGAAAGGATGGAAATGGCAGGGGAAGAGCTGGCTGGGGAAGCAAGATTGGTGTCAGCAGCCTGAAGGGAAAGAGCTGCAGGCAGGGGACAGTGTAGGAGAGGCTGCAGTAGGGATGGCCAAGGGCTCTGGCAAGGCTGAGAGGCCCAACAGGACCAAAGACTTTGTCCCCATGGCTCTGGCAGTTGCCTCTGCCACCAAGGCCTGTGAGGAGGAACTTGGCTTTGACGCTTTGAGGTTCTTCTATTGCAAGAACAGTGGTCAGGGTTTGGCCTTTCTGCTTCCTAGACCAAAGGCAAGTTTTTCTGCCCTGTACTTTGCCTTTGTCTCCCTGCAATCCTGGCCTCTAACAAGCTGCTCTAACGAGTCCCTGGGGAGCCTTTGTCAGTAACAAGCCTCAGTGAGGCCAATCAGTGCTTCAAGGTACTTTGGAGTTTTCTTCTGACCTGGACTTCTTGAGAGGCTTCTTGGCAGTACCTTGGTAGAGTCTCCTGGCAGTACCTCAGGATGATGTAATCAGCCCCAAATACTCCATGGGGCTCATTAAATACTGCTGAACCTCTAATTATTGCCAAGATTTCTGCAGCTAATTGAAGAGGTTTTTATTGCACAAAGCACCTGATAAAAATTCTTTTTAAAGGTACATTTCATTCCTTTTCAGCAGGAGTTGTCTCTTTGCAAGCAAACCACAGCAAAACCTGACAAGGTCCTACCCTGCTCACTGCTCATCCTCACTCTCCACTGCCCCCAGCAGAGGCCTGAGCCACAGGTGAGGGACAGGATCTATCTTGCCAGGGGCTGGGGCTCAGGGCTTGGCCCTTTGGATCAATTAAACCCCTCCAGGTTCACTCAGCAGCAGAGCCACCTTGAGCTGCTTGTCCTGACCAGTCAGTACTGCCTCAGTTCACAGCTCTCACCAAGCCTGGTGATGGTTCAGTGCCTTCAGTGATGCTTCCCTTGCATCCACTGTCACCTGCTCTAACCAGACCCTGGGGACATTTTCCCAGTATGCTTCACTGGGACCCATTAACAGTAGAATGAAGTTCAGAGTCTGAATCTGACTTTCACTTCTGGAGAGGTTTCATCAGCTTCTCAGTCTCTGAGGCTTGGGGACTTGGAAACACAGACACCAGAGGGCTCCTTTAAATGCCTTTGGCTGGTCCTTTTGTGCTGTGCTAGGCCAGGCTCCTGGGTTGGAGGGATCTGCTGGCAAGCAGACAGAGCTTCAGGAGACAGCTCTGTCCAGGAGCTGCTCCTCTTCACAGCACAGCAGGGCTGAGGACACTGCCAGAGGATGTCAGGGAGATGAGGAAGGCAGAGAGAGCTTCAAGGTGGCCAGGACTGGGAGGGTAGATGATTGCTCACTAGAGGAGAAGTCACTGCAGTCACAGACTTGGTAAGTCTGTGGGTGCAGGACACTGCAGCCATAGATCCTGGAGGCATCTCCATCTCGGCAGCTGATGTTCAGCTGAAGGCTCCTGGAGTGTGTATGCAGAAGGAGGACCAAAGCCCTTCAGTTCCATCCTGTGAGCAGCAGTGAGCAGCGCTGGGTAAGGAGAAGGCTTCACCCCCAGCCCCTCTGCCTTTCTCTCTTCCCTTCACTGTCTCTGCAGCACTGCAGGCCTGCTCCCTGTTTCTCCACCTCTCCATGGCTGTGGTGGTTTTAGGCTATGCCTTTAAAATTCAGTTACAGATTTTGAGCAGAAAAGTAGAAACAAAATAAATGGATCACTCTTGGGTGTGAAAAGGAAAAGAAAAGATTATTCTAAACAAATTCATTGAATAAATATCTGGAACCAGAGGAGCTGTACCATAACAATTCTCTCTCTTCTCTTCTGTTCTCAGCTGTTTTGCTTCACTCAGGAGAGATCACCTGCTTTGGCTGGCTTTGGCTAAATCTAACCCACTGCTTTTTTTCTCTCTCCACTCCTCCTTTCTCTCTTGGAACAGGGGGGTAGAGGGTAGGGGCAGTGGAACAGCTTCCCTGGTCTCTGACCAGGTGGATTTCGTGTCATTTGGTACCTGTCTAATATTGTCACTCCTGTATGTTTTGTACCTGTTCATTGCATTCCATTGTAGAGTGTAGCTCTTGCTTGTCAATCCAGCTTCATTTGCTTCTAACTGAGCTGCTCTGACAAAGGTAATGATGGAGGTAATTTCAACCCACCACAATGGGCAATGGCTTCATCATCACCACCATAGCCTGGGACCACCACCTCCACACCCCCATGTACTTCTTCCTCCTCAACCTCGCCCTCCTTGACCTGGGTGCCATCTCCACCACTGTCCCCAAATCTATGGTAAATTCCCTGAGGGACACCAGGAACATCTCCTATGCAGGATGTGTTGCTCAGGTCTTTCTGTTTACCTTTTTCATGGCAGCAGAGTATTTTCTCCTCACCACCATGTCCTACGATCGCTTCGTTGCCATCTGCAGACCCCTGCACTATGAGACCCTTCTGGGCAGCAGAGTTTGTCTCCACATGGCAGCAGCTGCCTGGGCCTGTGGGATACTCCATGCTCTGCTGTACACAGCCAATACATTTTCCCTGCCCCTCTGCCAGGGCATTGCTCTGGACCAGTTCTTCTGTGAAGTCCCCCAGATCCTCAAGCTCTCCTGCTCCACATCCTACCTCAGGGAACTTTGGTTTATTGTGGCCAGTGTCTGTTTAGTCTTTGTCTGTTTTGTGTTGATTGTGGTGTCCTATGTGGAGATCTTCAGGGCAGTGCTGAGGATCCCCTCTCAGCAGGGACGCCACAAAGCCTTTGCCACCTGCCTCCCTCACCTGGCTGTGGTCTCCCTGTTTATCACCACTGCCTTTTTTGCCTACCTGAAGCCCTCTTCTATCTCTTCCCCATCCCTGGATCTGTTACTGGCTGTTCTGTACTCGGTGATGGCTCCAGCAGTGAACCCCCTCATCTACAGCCTGAGGAACCAGGAGCTCAAGGCTGCCCTGAGCAAACTGATCATTGGACAGTTTCAGAAGCAATAAACTCTTTGTCTTCTCCTGCAGAGCAGTTCTGATGTCACTCAGCTCAGGCCCAGCCTGGCTTTTGTACTTTGTGGTGGTGGATTTTCCTGTTTATAATGTTGACATCCCTGTGCTAATTCACTCTCTGCTTTGTTTTATTTATCTGGTGTTTGTGTCCCAGGGTCTGTGTCCTTGTTCAGTTAAACAAAATAAAGAGCCTTTCAGTAACAGTTTTGTTTCTTGAGAACCTTCCTCCAAGCCTCCTCTGGAGCTTTAGGACAAGTCCTGTGTGCAGAGGCAGAGAGACAAAGAGTACCAGCACAGCAGCATTGCCAGGGAGCACTAGCACCTGGACTTACTTCCAGGGCTGTTCTCTTTCCATTTCCAGCCTCTTCTGGGTCAGTGCAAGGCCTGAGTGCTGTGGCAGCTTGGTCATTGTTCTGCTGCATGCCAGTCCTGGAACCACAGGCAGGGACAGGCCATGGGAACTACTATGAGCTGGCCCCCAAGAGGAGTTCCACAATGACAGATGATCTGCTCAGGGCAGAGTCTGAAGGCTTAGGGCTTCATCCAAAGTTTCTCTCCAGAGCAGGCCCAAGAAAGTGTCCCAGGGAGGCAAACAGCAGGGAAGAGCCAAAGTGTGAGTGTGCAGGTGTGGGGCACACAGCAGTGTCCTGACACAGACAGGCCTCCTGCAAGAGGCCTGAAGGAGCAACAGAGCAGGCTGTGATCTGTGTCTCTGTTCACTGCACAGCCTGGGGAATCTGTCCCAGGGTAATCATCCTGCTCTAGCCATTCACCACCATCATTTCCAGCACTGGTCTCTCTCCCCAGCTTGCAAAGTTTCTTTGTCCCCCAGTTGCAGGTCACAGGCTCAGGAGGTCAACAGTGGCTGCTGGCATTGCACAGAAGAGATGCAAGCATGGCCATGGTGTGTGGGGTGAGAGGAAGCTGAGTGAGCACAAACACCATCAGCTGTGGCTGGGGTACCAAGGCACTGGAGGTGTGAGGAGACTCCTAGCCTCTGGTAGGGGCAGCAGGAGGCCAGGGACACTCTGCCTGCTGCAGTGCAGAGCCTGTGTGAGGGATGGGGAAAGACTCTGTCTGAACATCCTGAGGTGCAGAAGCAGTTCATGAGGCCAGCTCAGGTGTGGACACCTGACAGAGCTCTGACATTTGTGTGTGTGACTGCAGCACAAACCTCCCTGTCCCAGGGAGATTCCTCTCAGGTGTCCTGCACAGGCTCATTGCAAATGCTGCTGTCTGCTCACATCAGCCTTCCTGTGCTGTGTCCTGAAATGTGCACAGAGTTATCAGTGTTGTGGTATAGATGTTTTAATTACCTTGAACAATGCTTTCTGGACCAGATGTAAGCAGGCAAAGATGTTTATTACATTATACAGTAAAGTTCTCTAGTCTCTCAGCAGGCACATGTGTCACATCTCAATTGGTCATTCTCTACTGGCATGCCTGTCGTTAAGGCAGACGATAGGTCAAAATAACAAAACAATATCTTGACACATCCAAACAGCTTCTGCCCAGTTTCCTTCGGTTACAAGGTGTTTGCATTACTCTCAGAGTCAAAGACAAAACATAGCTTTCTCTAATTCCAGCAAAGGCAAATCTTCCCTATAGCTTTCAAAAGCTATCCAAAAATAACCTCTTCCCACATCTCCCCCTTTACGTTTTCTAATAGAACAACACTTTTATTGACCTTTCTAACATCCTTTGCATACACAGAAGCAAGCAAGTTAAAACTGACTACATAGCAAGAGCTGAAGTTGTGTAACGCAGCGTGTCTAACAGACTGATGTAAGCCATACAAGACATAATGCTCAGGTTGTATGAATTAGCTCAATCTAACAGAACTGGCATAATATATGGTTAAAGATAACAAAACTTCCAGCTACATTTCAGTAACAAGCTCACATTCCTTTCCACTTATCTTACAAGCTCAGAACACAAACAGAACAGTTGCTTCTTTCATACAGAAAGTTTCATCCCACAGTTTTGAACTTATTTCTTTGTTGCCTGCCTGATCTCTCAAAGGAGATCTTCGATCTTACTAGTTTCAATTCTTACATTTCCCTTTTCTTATTAACAAAGAAGACTTGATCAACCCTGAACACATTGTACACAGGAATCAAGATACAGAGAGATACAAATACAGCAAACCCAATCTTCAGCACTGTCCTTTACAATCTGCTTCAAAAGTATGCTACATCTTTGGGTTTTTTTTTCTTCTAAGATGGTCAAAAATCATAGAAGTGATTGAAGCCTCCCTCCACCTCCTCCCCATCCTGGAACCTGTTGGTGTCAGTTGTGTACTCAGGGGTGCCTCCAGCAGTGAACCCTCTCATCTACAGCCTGAGGAACCAGGAGCTCAAGGCTGCCCTGAACAAAATGATCACTGGATGCTTTCAGAAGCAATAAACTCTTCTGCAGAGCAGTTCTGATGTCACTCAGTGCAGGCCCAGCCTGGCTTCTGTACTTTGTGGTGGTGGTGTTTAAAGTCAGCAAGGTTCTCCTGGATCCATAAGGGTAGAGCTGGCCAGACTCCATCTCCACAGATAAGGAAAATACTTGCAGGTAAACAGCAAGAGTGAAAAGGCTCCTTTGTTGGCTCAGGGATGACATCCTGAATATTCATGGTTCTGCCCAGTGTAAAATTGAACATAACATAATCATTTTTACTCATCCTAATAATACTGATCTCTTGATGCTTGGTTTTTGCTAAGGAAAGGCACTGAGTCCTATTGATACTAACTTTGGCCTAAGGTTGTTTGTTGTTCTTTCAAGTTTCTCCTAGCTAAAACTTCCAGAACTCTTATATCCTCCATAAATTTTGTTAAATCACATTTGAAACCACATAGAAAAGGAAAATTTGAGAGCATAACATGCTTTAACCATTCTTTCTTGTGACATGATACCTAAATCCCCCCCTCTTTTTTGTTTTATATAACATAAAATGAAAATGTCTTTTGTGCTATAATTAATTTTGATCTTCCCTTTAACTATTTAAAGTTATGCCAAACTGGTGAGTTACCATATAAATCCATGTGAACATACTCTCTAATCACACAACAAAGAAGCAATCATGATATTCAGCCTTAATTCAGGTGGGTTTTTTGGTACATTCTTCTGATTGATGCTTTTGATCCCAGATTATCATGACAGTCATTGTGATCGGTGTCAGGTAGCTCTGCTGATCTTCAGCTTCATGGGAAATGCTCTTTGTCCTGTCCTCTTGATTCTTGTGCTGTTGTTTGTTGAGGTGATTGCAGTACTGCGTTGCAAAATTGATGTTTCCAGGTGTTGACTTGGGTTAGATATTTCTTGCTGGTATCACTAAAGCCTCAGTTATAAAATATGCAAACTATGCATCACTCTTTTGTTTGCTTTATTTTTTTTTAATATATATGCTATCCTGTGAGAGTCTAATAAGTTTGTCTCTCTCTATGTGAGTCAACAAAGATAAAGTGATAGCAGAGCCACTGGAAAGAAGGTGGAAAGAATCCTGTCCACCAATCCTGGATGCAAATCAGCTTGTGATTGCATCGTGATAGCACGGGACTACAACAATAGAACCCAAGGACCCAGCCATCACACCTTTAGGGCAAGATAATCACCACCTGTTTCCTGAGCCTTGTCTGGATGGAAACGGGGTAGACGGAGATTCCCCCCCCTCCAGCCAGGATCTTGCCCAAACACACAGATTTCCTGCCACTGGAATTCCTGAGGGACAATATTTGACTACATACCTAAGGACTGAAAACTGTATAAAAGACTGGAGCAACTACTGGTTTGTAGAGAGAAACAGAGGAGAGAAACAGAGGAGAAAAACGGGGAGAAAAATGGAGATGAAGGAAAACACAGGAGACAGGCCAGGCCGCTGAGAAGAGAAAGCTGGGACAATGCTGCTCCAGAGAAAAGAAGCTGCCCTGAGGACCACAGCTCCAGCCAAGCCTCAGCACCCTTTCTCTACAGACCCAGGCTGCCCAGAGGAGCCTCAGCACGGTTCCTGTATCAACCCAACATCTCCCCAGAGGACCACAGCTGTTCTCAGCAAAAGCCGCACCACGGTTTCTCTACAAACCCAACATCTCCTGCAGCACCTTTCCTCCACAGACTTTAACTGTCTGGGGGGGGATGAGGGGTGTGGTAATATAATTCCTTTCCTCTTCTATCTCTTGTCCCTCTCTCTCTTTTCTCCCTTTCCCTTCTTATGTCCACTTTATTTATCTAATAAATAGTCTAGCTGTTGATACTTTGGCCTCGTTTGTGCCTCTAATTTCACAACACGGGAATATTTAAAAGAACTGTGTCTCCGGACTGAGATATCTAATGTCTCCGGACCTTGACATTTATCTGAAAACTCTTATGAATACAAAGTAAGACCAAAAATACATTATATAATATACCTATATGAAACTCTTAAGTTATGCTAATACCAAAAATCCCTAAAGAACCTAAAGAACTGTGTTAAAATTAAATTATCAAATCAATGTCCAAAAAAGGAAACCACAAAGATGTTACATGAACTAAAAAATGCTTTTTAAAATGAAAACCTATTTACTACAACCCTTAACTATGTTACAGAGAGCTCTCTTGAAATGCCATGGCACACAGTTGTAGAATGACTTATTCTACTTAAACTTATATATGATCATTATTAATTATATATTATTATTATTACCATGTCTATTATAATTACTAATTATAATAGTATGTAATAATTACTACATATTTATCATATTTATTATTATTATTGATATACCTTATTAAATTATTTTACATACCTTATTATAATATATACATTTATATACCTTATTATAATTACCAAATACTTATCATTATTAAATACTTATGTCTTACTTTAATTACTAAATACTTATCATTACTAAATACTTATACCTTACTTTACTTACTAAATACTTAATACTTATAAATGCTAAATACTTACTATTCATTATGCTTACTGGTAAAGCTTGACTACTAAAAACGTCAAAATAACAAATGTCTAAAACATATTACAATCAGAAATAATGAAATTAGCACTGTTGCTTTAAATCAGAACACAACTTTCGTAGACTAGAGAGGTTATGAGAAAGAGAAGGGGGAGGAACGGAGAGGGGGAGAGGGCTGGCTAGCAAAGCCACCATATGTACAGAGACAGTATCACAGTATCACAGTATCACAGTATCACTTAGGTTGGAAAGGACCTCGAGGATCATCGAGTCCAACCTATCAACACAGACCCCATGCCTAGACCATGGCACCAAGTGCCACGTCCAATCTCCCCTTGAACGCCTCCAGGGTCAATGACTCAACCACCTCCCTGGGCAACCCGTTCCAATGATGAATGACTCGCTCGGTGAAGAACTTCCTCCTCACCTCGAGTCTAAACCTCCCCTGGCACAGCTTGAGACTGTGTCCTCTTGTTCTGGTGCTGGTTGCCTGGGAGAAGAGGCCAACCCCTTCCTGGCTACAACCACCCTTCAGGTAGTTGTAGAGGGCAATGAGGTCACCCCTGAGCCTCCTCTTCTCCACGCTAGGGAAAGAAGGCAAGGGAAAGAAGGGGGGGGGGGGGGGCAGCTGGACAGCTCAACAAAGCCATTGCAGCCATAGAAGGGGGGGAGATGGGGGGGAAGGGGGCGTCACCACCAAATTCACAGCAGCTGCCTTTTTTTTACAGCTTCCAGTCAAAGTGAAGCTTTCCTCGAAGGCAGGGAGACTTCAGTGGATGGTGATAGCAGCAATTTGAGCTTAATTGTTGTTTTGTCCCCTGCTGAGGCACCTTTCATTCTCTTTCTGTGGCCGTTTCTGAGACTCAAGATAGGTAGATGAAAAGTCAGTGCCTTCTCACTGCTGCACTCAGATAGTCCCAAAACTCAATTCTGATATTTTAACTTTTAACTTAGAACATCCCTTCTGTCCACAATCAAAACACATTGGAGAACTTTAGACTCAGCGGCAGCGGGGGGTTCTAGCAGCAGGGGGGATAGTGGGCTGCTGTTGCTGTTAGGTGCTAGTGTCTGCAGCTCCAGGGGTGCAGGTGGGTTTAGCGGCCATGGTGGTGGAGGGGGAGGATGTAGATGTCAAAGAAGAGTTTTGTCCTGGTGGAATGGCATTGATTACTATTGTGGGGGCTTTACAATGGTCTGCTAATTGGTCTAAGGAATTTTTAATCAGTCTCCATGTTGCGAAGGAAGACATAGGAATTTTGTTTACTTTTGTTGCTGCCCTGAACAAAGCCTTCTCTCCCTGCTCCTGTGTCTTTTCATCTTATGTTGGTGCTCTTTTTTTCAAGATATGAGTAATGGCTCCCAGTATCAAGTTCTCTTCTTTTGTTATTTGATTACCCATTACATTCTCATCAAAAGGAGGCACCAACCCCCAGTTTCTCTGGTAGCTCATCTCTGTCCTGCAGAGCTGCTTCTTTACTAGGGCACCAACCTAGAGGCATATCTCGCCTTGTCATAGGCATATATCATTATCTGGTGTACCATGCCTTATATTCTTTGTTGTCTGACGTATCTTGCCTTATCTTAGGCATATATCAAGCCTATCATCTCTGGCATATCAGGGATTGTCACTGGCATAAAAGCAAATAGATTAATCTCACAGAGACTAAGCTAATAGCTACTATTAATGACGAGCATGAGCATTTCCACAGTCCCTAAAAGTGAAATTTCTTCTTGATGGTGCAAGTGGGAGTTGTAATGAATAGGTGCTCCAGGTGTACAGTCGGGGTCACCATGTGTAATAGTACAGCTGTTTTAATCACCCAGAGCAAAGCTTTCAGGATAGGATTTAAGCAGGTGAAGACGTTTATGATGTTCCACAGCAAGGTTCTCTGGTCTATCAGAAGGCACAGGTGTCACACCTCAACTGGTCATTCTCTACTGGCATGCCTGTCATTAAGGCAGACAATAGGTCAAAACAACAAAGCAATATTTTAACACATCCCACCAAATGCTGCCCAGCTTCTCTCAGAGTCAAAGACAAAACACAGCTCTCTCTAATTCGAGCAAAGGCAAATCTTCCCTATAGTCTTCTCAAGCTACCCAAAAACAATCCTCTTCCCACAACCAACCCTTTTTTCCCTCTGCACTTCTTTTTTCTTGGGCACCAATCCATTTTTCCTATGTGTTTGTTACTCTCGGGCATCAACCATCTCTTTTTCCTGCAAGTCTTTTTCCTCAGGCACCAACCCTTTTATTCTCTGCTCTCGTTTTCTTTCAGCACCAACATATTTTTCTCTGTGCTGCTTTATTCTCAGACACCAACCATTTTTTCCTCTGTGCTTCTTTTTCCTCGAGCACCAACCATTTTGCTCTCTGCTCTTGCTATCTTTCAAGCACCAACACATTTTTCTGTGTACTTCTTTTTTCTTTGGCACCAACCATTTTTCCCTCTGCTCTTCTTTTCTTTCAGGCACCAACCCTTTTATTCTCTGCGTTCTCTTTTTCTCGTTCACCAACCCTTTTATTCTCTGTGCTTCTATTCTCTTGGGCACCAACCGTTTTGTTCTCTGTGCTTCTTTTTTTCTCACACACCAACCATTTTTTCCTCTACTATTTTTTTTTCTCAGGCAGCAACCCTTTTTCCTCTGTGCTTCCTTTTCCTCTGGCACCAACCCCTTTATTCCCTGCACTTCTTGTTTCTCAGGCACCCATTGTTTCTATTCTTTCTGTATCTTTTTGCTCAGCCACCAACCCTTTTTCCCTCTGTCTTTCTTTTTTCTGGGCACCTCCCCTTTTATTCCCTGCACTTCTTTTTTCTCAGGCACCAACACTTTTTTCTCTATACTTCTTTTTCTTGGGCACCAACCCTTCTTTCCTCTGGCCTTCTTTTTCCTCAGGCACCAACACTTTGTTTCTCTGATCTTGGTTTTTTTAGGGAACCACCCTGGTTTTACTCTGTGATTCTTTTCTTCTGGGTACCAACCTTTATTTTCTGTGCTGCTTTGTTCTCAGGCACCAACCCTTTGTTCCTCTGATCTTCTTTTTGCTCCAGCACCAACATTTTTTCCCTCTGCACTTCTTTTCCCTTGGGCACCAGCCTTTTCTCCTCTGTGCTTCTTTTTTCTTGGCCACCAATCATTTTTATCTCCATGCTTCTTTTCTCTAGGACACCAACCCTTTTTTCCGTACACCTTTTTGCCTCCAGCACCAACACTTATTTCCTCAGCACTTCTTTTCTCTCAGGTGCCAACCTTTTTCTTCTCTGCACTTCTTTTTTCTTGGGCACAGACCCTTTTCTACTCTGCTCCTCTTTTCTCTTGGGCACCAACACTTTTTTTTCTCTGAGCTTCTTTTTCCTTTGTGCACCAACCATTTTTTTCTCTGTACTTCTTTCTTCTCAGGCAGCAACACTTTTTTCTCTGCCCTTCTTTTTTCTTGGGCACCAAACCTTTTGTCTTCTGCCCTTCTTTTCCCTCAGGCACCAACAGTTTCTTCCTCTGTACTTCTGTTTCCTCAGGCACCAACCCTGTTTTCCTCTGCACTTCTCACTCGGGCACCAACCCTTTGTTTCTCTTCACTTTTTATCTCTTGGGCACAAACACATTTTTTCTCCACACTTCTTTTTCCTTGGGCACCAACACTTTTATTTCCTGTGCTTCTTATTTCTTTGGCACCAAAAATTTTGTTCTCTGCCCTTGGTTTCTTTCAGGTACCATCACATTTTTCTCTGCACTTCTTTTCTCTCAGGCACCAACCCTATTTTCCCCTGCGCTTCTTTTCTCTCAGCCACCAGCTCTTTTTTTCTCTGAGCTTCTTATTTGTCAGGCACAAACTATTTTATTCTCTGCTCCTTTTTTCCTCAGGCACCAATCATTTTTTTCCTCTGTACTTCTTTTTTTCTCATGCAGCAATGCTTTTTTTCTCTGCACTTCTTTTTTCTTGGACACCAAGTCTTTTTTTCCCTGCACTTCTCTTTTCTTGGACACTGACCCTATAATTCTCTGCACTTCTTTTTTTGTGGACACCAACCCTTTTTTCCTCTAGGCTTCTTTTTTATCAGGCACTAACCCTTTTTCCCTGTGCTGCTTTTTCCTGGGCACCAACCCTTTTTATCTCTGAGAGTCTTATTTTTGTGCACAGACCCTTTTTTACTTTGTGTTTCTTATTTCTTGGGCACCAACAATTTTATTCTCTGCTCTCGTTTTCTTTCAGCACCAACACATTTTTCTCTGTACTTCTTTTTCTTGGGCACCAACACTTTTTTTCTCTGCACTTCTTATTTCTTGGACACCAACAATTTTATTCTCTGTCCTTTTTCCTCAGGCACTCACAGTTTTATTCCCTGCACTTCTCTTTTCTCAGTCACCAACCCTTTTATTCTCTGCACTTCTTTCTTCTCGGGCACCGAACATTTATTTTCTTCATCTCTTTTTTCTCAGGCATCAACCTTTTTTTCTCTTCACTTTCTATCTCTTGGGCACCAAGACATTTTTCTTCTGCTCTTTTTTTTCTCAGGCACCAACCCATTTATTCCCTGTGCTTACTTTTTCTTGGGCACCAACCCTGTTATTCTGTGCACTTCTTTCTTCTCTGCTCCCCTTTTCTCTCAGGCAGCAGCCCTTTTATTCTCTGGGCTTTATTCTTGGGCACCAAAGATTTTTTTTCTAGTGCTTCCTGCGCTTCTTTATTCTCAGGCACCAACCCTTTTTTCCTCTGCCCTTCTTTTTGCTCAGGCACCAACCCTTTTATTCCCTGCACTTCTTTTTTCTCAGACACCAACCCCTTTGTTCTGTCCACTTAGAATAGAATAGAATAGAATAAACCAGGTTGGAAGAGACCTTCAAGATCATCACATCCAACCCATCATCCAACACCATCTAATCAACTAAGCCATGGCACCAAGCAACCTATCAAGTCTCCTCCTAAACACCCCCAATGATGGCAACTCCACCACCTCCCCAGGCAGCACATTCCAATGGGCAATCACTCTCTTCATGAAGAACTTCTTCCTAATATCCAGTCTAAAGCTCCCCTGGTGCAGCTTGAGACTGTGTTCTCTTGTTCTGGTGCTGGTTACCTGAGAGAAGAGACCAACCTCCTCCTGTTTACAACCTCCCTTCAGGTAGTTGTAGAGAGCAATAAGGTCTCCCCTGAGCCTCCTCTTCTCCAGGCTAAGCAAAATCAGAACTCCCAGCCTCTCCTCATAGGACCTGTACTCCAAACCCCTCCCCAGCTTTGTTGCCCTTCTCTGGACACCTTCCAGCAAGTCAACATTCTTCCTAAACTGAGGGGCCCAGGACTGGACACAGTACTCAAGGTGTGGCCTAACCAGTGCAGTGAACATGGGCAGAATGACCTCCCTGCTCCTGCTGGCCACACTATTCCTGATAAAGGCCAGGATGCCATTGGCCTTCTTGGCTGCCTGGGTGCACTGCTGGCTCATGTTCAGCCTACTATCAACCAGTACCACCAAGGATGCTTTCTGCCTGGCTGCTCTCCAGCCACTCTGACCACAGCCTGTAGCACTGCATGGGGTTGTTGTGGCCAATGAGCAGCACCTGGCACTTAGAGGGCCTCGGCCTCCAAACAGATGGAGGGGAGAGACAAATTGATTTGTTGGACTCTACAGAACCAATGGCCTGGCAAGTTGAAGCCATGAGAGGATAAAGCTTTAGTAGATACAGGTGCCCAGAGTGCTCTGACACCACCGAACCACGAGGGGTGGAACCCATCTGTGTTTCTGGTGTGACAGGAGGATCCCCACACCTGGATGTGTTGGAAGCTGAGTACTGGGATGCAAGCCACAGTTCGCTTTCACTTGGAGGCATGGAAGGAGTCACTGGACTCAGATTGCTCCAGAGGTGGAAACACAGCCCCAGCATTTGCAGCATTTGGACTGGGCATGGACTGATCCAGACTGTGCTGGAACAGAGTGGAGCTGCAGAGCACCTGCAGTGAGCAGCCCTCTGGGTACTGCAAAGTGACTTCCTGTGGAGTGAGAATGGACAGTGCCTGAGGTGTGCTGCTGATTGCTGCTGGGCATGGTGCAGATGGCACAGAATGAGGGCTTGGGAGTATCAAAGGTTAAGCTGAAAATTTGCTGCCATTTCTCCACACCATCCTGCCTCATGCCACCTTCACAGGGACAGTGCTGGCTGGAGCAAAGTACTACAGGGCTTGAAGTTCAGATTGCAACATGGGAGGCTTCCTGTTCTGGTTGCTGCTGTTGGGTTCTGGCTCTCAGGTGCTGGCTCTTTGCTGAGAGGGAAGGCTGTAGGGGTTTGACTCCTGGCTGCTGCTGCTGACTGCTGTGCTTCTTTCTGCAAACAGCCTCAGGTCAGTGTGCACTATGTGATCTCATCTGGATTCAGCTCTGTTGATGTTGTCTCAAGTCCTTATCTCAACCCAGAGGGTTTTTTGATTTGGGGGTGTCTGTTATTTTTCCCTCACTTCTGTTTTGGGGGGAAGAAGCAGATTAACCTCTTCTCAGCTCTTCAACTTGTTCCAGCCCCAGAGTGGAAAGCCAACAGAAGCTTTCTGAGTTCTTCCAAAGATCTCCATCAGCTTCCTCCTACACCCTCCAAAGATCCCAAAAGTCAGTCCCAGGACCATCCAAATCCCAAACACCTAAGATCACCTGAAAGCCCCTGAAGAATGCCTCTGAGATGCCCTTCAAGACTCCTCTGAGAAACTCATTTTCCCCTCCCTGAACTGGGCACACAGCTCCACCCCATCCCTTGGGA
Organism: Melanerpes formicivorus; assembly: GCF_026170545.1. Lineage (NCBI taxonomy): Eukaryota > Metazoa > Chordata > Aves > Piciformes > Picidae > Melanerpes > Melanerpes formicivorus. The sequence goes on from NW_027142532.1 coordinate 257,956, forward strand.
GCAAATTCCCCCAAAATTTGGGCATTGTGGCAGGGATATCTGAAATAAAAGCAAAGAGACAGGATTTGGGTAACTTTTGGGGTTTATTGAGACAATTGGTCAATGGACAGAGGATTTCTTACCCCAGGGAGACAGAAAGCATAAGGGAAGAACCAGACAGACCGTGGCAAAGCCCTGCCCAGCTCCACTGGGACCTCCAGCTGTGCCGACTCAACACTGTAATTGTTCTCATTAGCAATAATTGGTGTTCAGAAGGGCAGGAGGTGTTTGTTGATGCTGGTGTCCCCAGTCCCTGAGAAATGCAAAGGAAAAAGGGATGATTTTGGCGCTGGAAAGGCCCTCTCAGAAGGATCATGATTACCCAACAGATTCTAGGTGGATTTATGCCTCCCCTCCAGCGCAGGCTGCTCTCTGGTGTGGATGTAGCGGTGCTTGTTGAGAGAGCCCTTCTGGGTGAAGCGCTTACCGCAATCAGCACAAGTGAAAGGCTTCTCACCACTGTGGGTGCGGCGGTGAGTAATGAGGGTGCCCCGCCGGCTGAAGCTCTCGCCACAATCAGCACAAGTGTAGGGCTTCTCACCAGTGTGGGTGCGGCGATGAGCAATGAAATTGTGCCTGTGGCTGAAGCTCTTGCCACAGTCAGCACAAGTGTAGGGCTTCTCACCAGTGTGGGTGCGGCGATGAGCAATGAAATTGTGCCTGCGGCTGAAGCTCTTGCCACAGTCAGCACAGGTGAAAGGCTTCTCGCCGGTGTGGGTGCGGTGGTGCGCAATGAGAGTGCTCCTATGTCTGAAGGTCTGGCCACACTCAGCACAGCTGAAAGACTTCTCGCCAGTGTGAACACCACGGTGCTCTGTGAGATCTCCCTTCTTGGTGAACCTCTTGCCGCAGTCGGCACAGCTGTACGGCTTCTCACCGCTGTGGATAAGTTGGTGCTGGATTAATGCAGTACTCGTGGTAAAGCTCTTGCCGCACTCAGCACAGGGGAACAGATGCTCTCCAGTGTGGATGCGGCAATGGATGGTGAGAGTGGAGCTGTGTTTGAAGCTCTTGCCGCAGTCCCTGCAGCTGAAGGCCCTCTCTCTGGTGTGGTTGAGGTGGTGTTGCTTAAGAGTAAAGATATGCCTGAACCGCTTCCCACAGCTGTCACAAAAGAAGGGCTTCTCTCAAGTGTGGGTGCGGCGGTGCTGGGTGAGAGTACCGCGCTGGGTGAAGCTCTGTCCGCAGTCAGCACAGGTGAACGGTGTCTCTCCAGTGTGGGTGCGGCGGTGCTGGATGAGCTCAGAGTTCCAGCGGAACCTCTTGCCACAGTCACCACAAATGAAGGGCCGGGAGCCAGGTAGTGGGCAGTGGTGCTTCACTAGCTCTGAGCCACCTGGGAAGCTCTGCCCACACTCAAGGCACTGATTCAGCTCTTTGGGTGACACTGAGGGACCTGCTCTGGCTTCATCCTCCTCCATACATTCCTCCTCATCCTGGTCACCCTCATCACCATCATTATCCTCCTCTTCATAGTTGTCATTCTCAGCATCATCCTCCATCTTCTCCTCTTTTTCCTTCTCATTCTCCTCTCCCTTGGGACTGCACATTGGTTTCTCCAACTTGATCTCTGGGTGCTGCTTCTCCTCCCACCTCTTGTCTGGGTCCTTCTGTGAGGCCATACTGTGGCAGGAAGGGGTCACAGTTGAGCAATAAGGAAGATGGAAGCACCTGAGCCCAGGACCTCAAACCCTCAGATCCTGCCTGGGTCATGACACTCCCTGACTCCCAACACCCAGCTGGAGGAGAGAATGCAGAGGGGACCTCAAACCTTCAGTTTCTGCCACAGTGTGGGCAGAGACCTCTAATACCTGTGCTGAGACCCCAGGCTCCTGTGATCAGTGCCCTGAGGTACCCTGGGATTTACAAGTGGTCTTGTCCCACTCTCCTCAAGCCTGGAGGCATTGGCAGGGTGGTTCCTGGCCCAGGCCCTGTCCTTTGATCTCCACTGGCTCAGACAATGGAGGCAGCAGCACTGAACAAGGAAGACCAAACCACCTCTTCACATCTTCATTGATGATCTGGATGAGGGGTTCGAGTCAGTCATGAGCAAGTTTGCAGATGACACCAAGTTAGGAGCAGATGTTGGTCAGTTAGAGGATAGAAAGGCTCTGCAGAGGGACTGAACAATGAAAGACCAAACCACCATCAACCTTCTCCCACCACCCTCCATGTCCCAACCCCAAACATCACCTCCTGCCATACAAATGGTCCCCAACAAGCCTGGGCAGTTCCCAAACACCAACACCTGATGAGTCTCAGAGCCCCTAGAGGGATGTAATGTGGCGGGCAGGAGGAGGTGGAAGAGGCAGGAAGGTGCCCTGGGACTCTGGGATGCTGGGGGCTGGGGTCCTGCTGTTGCCCCACTCTGGATTTCTTACCTGTTGGGCTGCTCCAACGGGCAGTTCTGCAAACTCTGCTCTTCCACAGCACACAGGGGCAGGGATGATGGAGAGAGAGGGACACAACTCCTGCAACAGAGAAGCAAAGGGCTCAGAGGGGAGCACTGACCTGGAAGGGATGGCTCAGCACTGCCCAGGACCAGGCAGCACAGCTCAGCCTTGCTGGGGGCAGCTCTCAAGCCCAGCAGCACAGCCACAGCACACAGCCAGGGCTGATCAAGATGGGAGGCCTCAACAAGTGCACACTCAGCTCCTTGCCCAGCACACAGCCCCCAGCACACAGCTGCAGGCCAGCACCACAACACAGCTGCCTCCACACAGCCTCTCTCAGGCCTTGCCTAAAGCTTCCTCCCACTGTCTGCCCAGGGCTCTGCTGCCTGCAGCTGCATTTGACAGCAGATCTTGCTCTGGTCCCAGCTCTCCTCCCTGGCCCTGCCCCCACCACACCCACTATGTCCTCAGCTCTGCCCTGAACACACCTCTCTGCTGCCCACTCCCCAACAGAAGATCACAGCAGCCCTCAGGACACACACAAAGGGAGATTCATGATCTCTGCAGATGTAGCAAAGGGGGAAGGGACTTGGGCATCTTCTTGCTAAACCTCTTCAGCCCTCACTGGGATGCTGGAGGAGTCTCTGGCTCCTGCCCAAACCTCACACCTCCAGCACCCTTCACACACCTGCAGCCCAAAGAAACTCAGTGAAAAGGGTTTGGCTTCCTTCTCTCCCTGACCATTTCTCTCAGCTTGCTCTTTGTAGTTCTCCTGGAACTGCCACTCCACATCCCCAAGAGAAAATGAGGTTGGATGTGAGGGCACAGTGCCCATGGGCTGCTGTTCATCTCCCAGCTGACACAGGCAGAGCTGCAGCACAATTCACTCCTTTCACCTCCTCAAATGCTGCCACATTCTGCCATTCCCTGCACACACATTAGCCACCTGGGCTTTGGATCCTCTCCCCTTCTTGGGGGCACAAGGCCTAATTCCTGCCTGGCCACTCCCAGGCCCTTCCCTCATTCCTAGCCCATCCATGTCCCTGCTGCCTTGGCTGTCCCATGGCCCTGTGTCCCCCACCTCCACTGCCACTGCAGCTGGAAGGGTGGAGTGGGAAATGCTGTGGCTAAGGAAGCCGTAGGGCCCAACAGAAAACCGTGGATGAGAGCACGGAAAATTCCTGTGCTGGGTGGAAGGCACTGGGATGTCTTACACAAGAGAGTAGAGACCTCCAGAAGGGACAGCAGAGTCCAGAGGGACACCACAAAGTGTCATCTAGCTTAGTTCATTCTCACAAGGCCTGCACCCACTCTTTACAAAGGAACAGCACAGGATCTCCAACCTCCTTTGCCCTTCCTCTCTGCTCCCAGCAACAGCTTCTGGGATCTCTCTCTGCAGAGGAGCTTTGAGGCCTTGGCAGTGCTGCCAACTGCAGCCTGCAGCAGCCTGGCTCACCTGGGAGCTGCCTACCAGAATCTGTAACTGCAGCTCTTGGGGGGCAGAGAGGCATGGGGGAGGGGGAAGGCATTTGGGGCCTGGGGTTCTGGCCTGCTTTGGTGGAGCTCTGGAGGAAGCTTTGGCCTAGGGAGGTTGCTTGGCTCCCGTGGCCCAGGCGCACTATGGATTGTTGTGGATTGGATGCTTTGCACTGTAGGATGCAGCTCTGAACAGCACAGCCATGGAAACTGCCCAATTCTATCCAACCCTCTGATTGCGGCTTGGCATCAATTCCTTTCACAAGGCTCAAAGAGAGCCTCTCTGCCTTCTGAAACCTAAGGCAATACCCTGCAGAACAAGGTGGAGGAGCTCAAGGGGACAAGCTGCAGAGGGGGCACAGGGCAACCTCCTGAGCTTCAACAAGAGCAAGGGCAGGGTCCTGCCCCTGGCCTGGCACAATCCTCACAATCAGGACACGCTGGGGGAGGAGGGGATAGGAAGCAGCCCTGCAGAAAAGTACTGGGGGGTGCTGCTGGACAAGAAGCTGGACAAGAACAGACAGGGGGAGCCTGCAGACCAGAAGGCCAAGGGCAGCCTGGGCTGCACCAAAAGCAGCAGGGCCACAGATGGACAGAGGCCATCCTGGCACTTGGCTCTGCTGAGATTTCACCTGCAGCACTGCAGCCAGCTCTGGAGCCCTCAGCAAAGGAAGGACATGGACCTGATGGAGAAGGCCCAGAGGAGGGACACAAAAATGATCAGGGGCTTGGAGCAGCTCTGCTACCAGGACAGGCTGAGGGAGCTGGGGGTGATCAGCCTGGAGAGGAGAATACTCTGTGGAGACCTAGGAGTGACCTTCTGGTACCTCAAGGGAACTACAAGAAGGCTGCAGAGGGACTCTTTGAAGCCATTGCCTCTGGTCCTGTCCCTGCAGGCTTTGCAAACTAGAGCAGAGCACATTGAGATTGGAGGTGAGGAACAAGTTCTGCACCAGGAGGCTGCTGGAACACTGCAACAGGTTGCCCAGGGAGGGGCTTGAGGTCCTTGTAGTGAAGGATGCTTATGATCAGGATTGTGCCCCAAACATTTGGGTAGGATATATTTCTGTATGTGTTAACCCTCCTTTGTCCCCCCTCCTTTCTGGAGGCAGCAGGGGGAATCCTGGCGCCACTGAGTCCAGGTAAACAGCCTACCTGGGCGTGGTCTCACCCCTGCAGTACTAGAGGCAGGCTATATGTTTGTTTCCCCAAGTATAGCATATACTCAGGCCATATTTGGTAGCTGGTAGTTCATTGGTTAATGTTTGCGTTGGCAACGGATGCTTATTGGGCCAGTATTCACTGGGGCAAATGGTAAACAGGGGTCGTTTGGCAAATGAGCCCCCCCACCTCGGTGTTGGAGCCTGTGTGTGCGTGCGTGCCAGCCAGTGCTTCGGGAGGCCTCGTGGTCCTTTTGCCACCGTCACCCAGCTGTGTGCGGTGCCGTGGACAGCACTCCGTGGGATCAACCGCTGCGTGATCCATCGTAGGAGAAAACCTGGTAGACCGTGTGAACCAGCGCTGCTGACCTGCCACTAACCCCCCTCTGAGCGAGGAATTTTGTATCCTGGGAGAGAACAGCAGAGCCACGCGGTGCGGCCACGCGGCCAGCGCCATTTCCTGCCTCCTTATTACGGCACATGCGTGCCACGTTGTCTGGATTATAAACATTACTGAGGAAAGACTCCACGAAGTTCTCAGCTTGTGAGTAAGCCAAGCCCTTTGTAGAGCTTCGTTTAGGATAGCGTTTATATTGCTCCGGGTGGAGGGTCGCCGGTCACTGACCAACCCCTCCCCCGCCACTCTCTGACTCAGTTTAGATTCTAAGTTCTGTGAATCATTTTGGTTTAAATGCCCACACATAACATTCTGTAAAGATAGTTCCACTAACCGAATATTGATACCTGTGAAGGGCGATTGTAAATACCCCCTTACAGAGTTTGTATATATATAAATAAACTTATATTTTTCGTTGATGGATCTGCCGTGCATTTCTGAGGGCATATCCACGACAGTCCTAGCCCTGCAGATGTTCAAGGTGAGGCTGGACAGGGCTCTGGGCAACCTGAGCTAGTGCAGGATGTCCCTGCTGACTGCAGAGGGGCTTCGACTGCAGCACCTTTGCAGCTCCCTGACAAACCAAACCACTCCGGGATTCTAGGAGTCTAAGGGCAGCCTCCAGGGAGAGCAGGAAAAAGATGAGGCAGAGGAGGACAAGGAAGAGGACAAGGAGGAGGAGAACCAAAATCCCTTCCAAATTCCTCCAAACCTCTGCCAAATTCCTGGAAAGCTCTTCCAGCTCTGCAGAGTTCATTCTGAAGAGAGCTGAGGGAGTTGCTAGGCTCAGGGATGTCTTGCACACTCTGCACAAATGCTCCAGAAGCTTTCCAAGTGCCCTCAAAACCAGCAGCACAGCTCTGCTGCCACACAATGCCAGGCTGCAAGGGACCCCAAGGCTCAGCTGCTCCAACCTTGCCAGCTGACATTGGACTGGAAAGGAGCTGTCCCAGCCCCCTGCCAAGCTGAGCCTTACAACTCTGCCCTGCAGGGCAATCCACCACTGCCCTGGGGAGAGGATTCCAATGGCTGACTGGCAGGGAAAAGCTTTTGCCTCTGCAGGGCACTGTGCCACTTCAGCTCAACTCTTGCAGCAGCTCTTTGAGATCTGCCTTTGGAGCACCACAAACTCTGAAGCACTGCAGTGCAAAGCAGCTCAGCTTCAACTTCCAACTGCCTGAACTCTCACATTTTAAATTCAAGGCAGGGGCCAAGCTCACACCCAGCCCCCAAGCTCAAGAACCAGCAACTAAGGTCAGAGTCAGCTCCCAAGCACAAGAATCCAGATCAGAAATGCAAAACCAGCCCCCAGGCTCAGAGCCAGCTCCTAAGTTCACATCCAGGCCCCAAGCTCAAGAACTAGCAGCTAAGATCAGAACCACTTCCCATGCTCAGAGCCAGCCCCTGAGCTCAAGAACCAGCAATTAAGGTCAGAACACTTCCCAAGCTGAGAGCCACCTCCAGAGCTCACACCCAGGCCCCAAGCTCACAAGCCAGCAAACCAAACCAAACCAGGTTGGAAGAGACCTTCAAGATCATCACGTCCAACCCATCAACCAATCCAACCCACCCAAACAACTAACCCATGGCACCAAGTACCTCATCAAGTCTCCAAATAAGGTCAGAACCACAATAATAACCACAATAATAAGCAAATAAGGTCAGAACCACATTATAAGCTCAAGAGCCAGCCCCCAAGCTCAAAAGCCAGCCACTAAGGTCCAGAACCTAGATCAAAAGTGCAGACTCAGCTCTCAAGCCAGCAACTAAGGTCAGAATCACTTACCAAGCTGAAGAACCATCCCCTGACCTCAGAGACAGGCCCTGAGGTCAAGAACCACACCCCAAGCCCAGAGCCAGCAACTAAGCTCAAAACCCCTTTCCAAGCTCACACCCAGACCCCAAGCTCAAGAGCCAGAAAATAAAATCAGAACCACTTCCCAAGCTCAAGAACCAGCAGCTAAGGTCAGAACCACTTCCTAAGCTCACACCCAGACCCCACGCTCATGAAACAGCTCCCAAGCCAGCAACTAAGGTCAGAACCATTTTCCAACCTCAGGAACCAGCCCCCAAGCTCCACTACCAGCAACAAAGGTCAGAGCCAAGCTCCAGAGCCAGCCCCCACAAGCTCAAGAGCCAGACAGAAAGGTCAGAACCACTTTGCAAGCTCAGAGCCAGTCCCTAAGCTCACACCCAGACCCCCAGCTCAAGAGCCAGAAAGTAAAATCAGCACCACTTCCCAAGCTCAAGAACCAGCAACTAAGGTCAGAACAATTCCCAAGCTCACAGCCAGGCCCTAAGCTCAAGAACCAGCAACAAAGGCCAGAACCAAGCTCCAGAGCCAGCAACCAAGGTCAGAGCCATTTACAAGCTCAGGAACCAGGCCCTGACCTCAGAGACAGGCCCTGAGGTCAGGAACCACACCCCAAGCCCAGAGCCAGCAACTAAGGTCAAAACCCCTTTCCAAGCTCACACCCAGACCCAAAGCTGGAGAGCCAGAAAATAAAATCAGAACCACTTCCCAAGCTCAAGAACCAGCAGCTAAGGTCAGAACACTTCCAAGCTCAGAGCCAGCCCCCAAGCTCAGAACTACTTCCCAAGCTCACAGCCAGCCCCCAATTTCAAGAGCCAGCAACTAAGGTCAGAACCACTTCCCAAGCTCACACCCAGACCCCAAGCTCAAGAAACAGCTCCCAAGCCAGCAACTAAGGTCAGAACCCTTTCCAACCTCAGGAACCAGCTCCCAGGTTCCAGTACCAGCAACAAAGGTCAGAGCCAAGCTCCAGAGCCAGCCCCCACAAGCTCAAGAGCCAGACAGTAAGGTCAGAACCACTTTCCAAGCTCAGAGCCAGCCCCTAAGCTCACAGCCAGCCCCCAAGCTCAAGAACCAGTCCCTGACCTCAGAGACAGGCCCTGAGGTCAAGAACCACACCCCAAGCCCAAAGCCAGCAACTAAGGTCAAAACCCCTTTCCAAGCTCACAACCAGACCCCAAGGTCAAGAGCCAGAAAGTAAAATCAGCACCACTTCCCAAGCTCAAGAGCCAGCAACTAAGGTCAGAACACTTGCCAAGCTCACAGCCAGGCCCCAACTTCAAGAACCAGCCCCCAAGCTCCAGAACCAGCAACTAACATCAGAACCACTTCCTAAGCTCACACCCAGACCCCAATCACAGTATCACAGTAGAACTTAGGTTGGAAAGGACCTCGAGGATCATCGAGTCCAACCTATCAACACAGACCCATGACTAGACCACGGCACCAAGTGCCACGTCCAATCTCCCCTTGAACGCCTCCAGGGACGGTAACTCAACCACCTCCCTGGGCAGCACTTTCCAATGCCGAATGACTCGCTCGGTGAAGAACTTCCTCCTCACCTCTAGTCTAAACCTCCCCTGGCGCAGCTTGAGACTGTGTCCCCTTGATCTGGTGTGGGTTGCCTGGGAGAAGAGGCCAACCCCTTCCCGGCCACAACCACCCCTCAGGTAGTTGTAAAGGGCAATGAGGTCACCCCTGAGCCTCCTCTTCTCCAGGCTAAACACTCCCAGCTCCCTCAGCCTCTCCTCATAGGGCTGTGTTCAAGGCCTCTCCCCAGCCTTGTTGCCCTTCTCTGGACACGTTCAAGTGTTTCGATGTCCTTCTTAAACTGAGGGGCCCAGAACTGGACACAGGACTCAAGGTGTGGCCTAACCAAAGCAGAGTACAGGGGCACAATGACTTCCCTGCTCCTGCTGGCCACACTATTCCTAATGCAGGCCAGGATGCTATTGGCCCTCTTGGCCACCTGGGCACACTGCTGGCTCATATTCAGGTGGCTGTCGATCAGCACACCCAGGTCCCTCTCTGTTTGGGAGCTCTCCAGCCACTCCGACCCCAGCCTATAGCTCTGCATGGGATTGCCGTAGCCAAAGTGCAGCACTCGGCACTTGGACTTGTTGAATGCCATCCCATTGGAATCTGCCCATCTGTCCAGTCTGTCGAGGTACCTCTGCAAAAGGGGACTCTGCAAGCTCAAGAAACAGCTCCCAAGCCAGCAAGTAAGGTCAGAACCACTTTCCAACCTCAGGAACCAGCCCCCAAGCTCCAGTACCAACAACAAAGGTCAGAACCAAGCTCCAGAGCCAGCCCCCCCAAGCTCAAGAGCCAGACAGAAAGGTCAGAACCACTTCCCAAGCTCAAGAACCAACCCCTGACCTCAGAGACAGGCCCTGAGGTCAGGAACCACACCCGAAGCCCAGAGCCAGCAACTAAGGTCAGAACCACTTCCCAAGCTCACCCCCAGACCCCAGGCTCAGAGCCAGTTTCACAACTTTGCTTATTTCAAGTTCCCTTCATTGCACTTCTGCTAAGTGTCCAAATTCAAGCATTCAGAGAATGCTTTGGACTGGAAGGGACCCCAAAGAGCAGACAGCTCCAACCCCCTGCCATGCCCACAGACACCTTCCACCACACCACGCTGCTCAAGCCCTCATCCAACCTCACCCTCAGCACCTCCAGGGAGGGGGTAGCCTGCACCTCCCTGGCCAATCTGCTCCAGGCTCTCACCGCCCCCACTCCAAAGTATTGCCTCCTAAGCTCCACTCCAAATCTGCCCTCCTCAACCTTCAATCCAGTCCCCCTCAGCCCATCACTCCCAGCCCCTCACAAAAGTCCCTCCACTGCTCTCCTGCAGCCCCCAGCAGCTACCACAAGGCTGCTCCAACCTCTCCCCACAGCCTTCTCCTCTCCACCCTCCACAGACACAAGACTCGCAGACCACCCCCACAGGGGAGCTGTCACAGCCCTCCCACCACCCCCATTACCTCCAACACACCCCCTCCAATAGCTCTACCTCCTGCCCCTCTTGGGGGCACCACAGCTGCACACAGCACTCCAGCTGGCAGCACACAATGCTGCCAGCACAAAAACCACTGCAGCAAAAGCCTCAACCTGTGCTCAGCTGCCAAACCAAAGGGACCTCAACTTGGCCACAAGAGAAAGGACCAAACTGAGCCAAGACACTGATCCAACACCCAAGGCTGCACAAAACAACCAGCAACAGCTTCCAGCAACAGCAGACCTGCAGCTGGGCTGCAAAGCTCTGCAGAAGAAAACCACTCCAGAAGGGCTCCAGGGCCCCAGGGATTGCAAAGCCCAGGCTCTCACTCTCCTCCTGCACAAGGAAAGCTTCACTTGCCCACAAGAAGCCAAACACTTCCCCACACCAAGCCATCCACACCACTTGACTTTCAACCTCCTTCAAGCCCTTGCCTGGCAGCACCACTTCCTCAGCCCACAGCTCCAGCAACACCACAAGGCCTTGAAGGCTCTCCTGCACTCCACACCTCTCAGACACACCCACACCCCTTGGCCACCCACAACCCAACAAGCTTCCTGCTCACCACTTCTCTTCCCAAGCCTCACCTCCCTTGGGCCCTCTCAGCACACCACCAACTGACCCCAAAAGGCTCCAGCTGGCAGCACTGCTTGCAAGAATCCCAGGCACTTCCAAGGGCAGACTATGAGCCCAGAGGCAAAACCCAAACCTTTCCCCTCTCCACAGGACTCTCTCCCATTTCCCATTCTTCCCAGCACCTCCAGCACCTAAGAGGCATTTGCTCTGGGGCAGCTTCCTCACACAGCCACACAATTGCCTGGCCTGCAAAAGACCTCTCTCAGCACTGAGGCCAACTGCCAGCCCCAACACCACCAGGGACACCAAACCATGGCCCCATGGCCACACCTTGCTGCAACACCTCCAGCCATGGCCACTCCACTGCCTCCCTGGGCAGCCTCTGCCAGGCCCTGACCACTCTTAGACCAAACTCATTCCTCCTCCTCTCCAACCTAAGCCTCCCCTGCCACAATTTCAGGACACTTCCTCTCCTTCTGCCACCTGAGACTAGGCACAAGAGCCCAACCACCACCTCACTGCAGCCTCCTTGCAGGCAGCTCTAGAGGGCAAGGAGGTCTCCCCTCAGCCTCCTCTTCTCCACACTAAACACCCACAGCTCCCTCACCTGCTCCTCTCAGCCCTGCTCTCCAGACCCTTCCACACCTTTATTACCCCTCTCTGCACCTGCTCCAGACCCTCAAAGTCCTTCTTGGAGTCAGGGGCCCAAAACTCACCCCAGCATTCCAGGCGTGGCCTCCCCAGGGCCCAGGACAGGAGGACAATCCCTGCCCTGGCCCTGCTGGACACAGCACTGCTGAGACTTGCAGAGCACTGCAATTGCTTTGCTCACTTGCAGCAATCATTTCCTTCCCTTCCCAGCTCATTGCACAGCAAACAGCAGCAAGGGAATTGCTTTGGCTTCTGCTGAAGCATCTCCAAGGAAGCTGCAGGACTTCTCACCACCAAAACCATCAACAACAGGCTGCCCCCAGCCCAAGCCAAACCTTTCAGTCCAAGTCAATGCACTTCCTCAGCCACAAGCAGACACTCAACAGCTCAGCCAGAAAGCATTTCCCCAGAGGCAGAGCAGCTGCAGCACAGCAGTCTGCTTCTGACCATGCTTCCTGCCAGCACAGCTGACAAAAGCTCTGCACAGCTCTCAGCCTGCAGCCACACAGCAAAAGCTCCTCCTGCCCTGAGCCTTTCTGTGCTCAGGAGGCCTGCAGAGAAACTGAGAATCACTCTGCAACCCCCCAGGGAATCTTTGTGCCTCAAGAGATTGCAGAGCACAGAGGCCTTGGATGCCACCACCCCCAGCACAGCCAAACCGCCCCACAGCTGACACCAGCCCCAGGCGCTCCCAAGCTCAGGCTCAGCACAGCACCCACGCCTGACACCCCCACGGCACCCAGCACACAGCCTGCCCACAGCTCCCCCCCGCGCCTGGCCCTCAGCCCAGCCGCTGCCCTTCAGCACAGCAGCCGCCCGGCACCTGCCACCACAAAGCCTCCAAACCCCCAGGGCTCCCCCACACACCCCCACAGCAGCCTCTGCTGCAAGCCACACCCCACGCTCACCACCACCTCTCCTGCACACAGCAGCCTCCCCGACCAACCCGAACACCGCAGACCCCCACAGCCGCACAGAGGTCCCCACAATCACAGCGACCCCCCCCAACCGCACAGACCCCAAACGCCAACCTTGCAGAGCTGCCCCGGACCCCACAGCCTTCCTCCCCCGCACCCTCCCCCCAACCCCCACCAATTCATCCTAGATCCCCGCAGAGGCTTCCCTCCCGCCCCAGACCCACCGACCCCTGCCCCACAAACCCCTCCCCAACCCAAGCGACCCTCCCGACCCCTCGCAGCCCCACAGAGAGCATTCCCTGATCCCCACCCCACCACCCCCAACTCAGCCCCACAGACTCCCTCACCCCACCTGGACGCCGGAACAAGGGGGAAGCAGAGAAGGAGGAGGAGGAAGAGCTCAGCGCATAGGGAGCCACCAGCCCCGGCAGGCTGCTGGCGAGCAGAGAGCGCTGGGAGGGAGACCCCGGCCCGGCCCCTCCGGCTGCTGCGGCCACGTGGGACCGGGAGCGGAAGCAGGGAGCAGTCTGGAACAGAAGCCCCGCCCACGGCCGGGCAGCCGCAGCCAATGAGAGGCGGCGGGAGCGCGGCAGCTCCTCCCCCTGGGCGCTGCCGAGGCACAGCCAGGAGCTGCCACTGCCGGCCGCGGCCGCCATTGTTGCTGCCCACGGCCGGGCAGCCGCAGCCAATCAGAGCCGCCCCAACAGCCCAAGCCGTGTAAGTGGCGCTGGCCATGGGGGTGCAGTTTTCCATTCCTTGTGTATGCCTTTTGCAAACTGACAATGGCTGCCCTAGGCTGAACTGAAGCTCTAAGAGCTACAGGACAGACAGTGCTGCTCCTATTGCAGTGGAGGACACTGCCCTTGAAACCTTGCCAGACACTAAGACAGCTCCTATCAAAGACACCTTGGTAGTCACAGTCAAAGCTGTGGCATCAATGAAGCCATTCAGCAGTGGCCTGAGGGAGGCACAGGTAGGTTACAAAGCTAAGACCTCTGCTCTCTTGGACCCCTTGTAGCTGCAGGATTAAGGGAAAGAGGTTTGAGTTCAGGCTCAGAACCACACAGAAGATCCTTTCTGGCTCCAAAGAGACCAGTGGCACTTTCAAGGGAAGAGTCAACTTCTTGGGGGACAACTGCCTGTTAGGTTTGTGCTCAGGTCTCTGTAATGTGGACAGAAGGAACATGGGGTGATGGCACACACATCAGGAGGTCGTTTAGGTCACCCTCATGCAGCTGCTGGGGATACCCAATCAGTAAACCAGGACAGTCTAAAATGGTTTACAGACCAAAACAAAGAGCTAAGCCACTGAGAGAGACTGCTGGAATGACAAAAAGCAGCTTTAGAGAAGAAGAACACAGGACAGGGAGCAAATCTTCCATAATCAAGAGGTGCAGCTGGATGGAGAGAGAAACCTTAGCTGCTGCCTCCCAAAGACTACAAAAGGCACATTTGGTGCTGCACAAGAAGAAACCTGGAGAAGCTGGGGAGGACTTGACAGCTGGTGCTCCACAGTCATGAAAATGTAACTGAAATGCATTGGGGTTTCAAACAACATCACCTCCCTGTCCCACAACATCTGGCCCCCAACTGAAGTGCTGTGGATCACTGCTGTCAAGAGTGAAGGAACAGAAGCAAGCTTGCCCAGACCTGAGCTGCTATTTGAATCAGGTTCATGGACCAATGGCTGGAGTTACCTATTAGCAGAGACTGAGACACTGAAACAGGGGAGCAGTGGAAAACCAAATTGCTGCCAACACAACACATGCTACATGAAAATCCAGCACACAGGTGCAGAGCTGTTAGCCTGAAACCAAACTTCATACAGGAACAAAACCAAACCCATTGGCACAGGTAACAAGAACTAACAGCCCCAAGGGAAAGACAGTAAGTGGAGATGGGAAGACAATGTTGCTGCAAGAGGCCAGCTCCAGCAAGACATCAAAATGATTGTTAGGCAGCAACAGACTCAATCAGCACTGGTAACAAGCCCAACCCCGGGGACACTGCAAACGGAGCCTGGAAATAGCTCTGCAGAGGTGGGGTCACAGCAATTGCTAGATCCAGACCCTGGACAAAAGGCACAGGAAATTACCTTGCTGCTGCTGCCAAATACCCAACAACCCAACCCAGACTTCTCACCCTCTGGCGCATCAGAACTGAAACCAGGGACTCCCTTTGGATGCGAGGTGCTGGAGGGCGAGCGGCAGCTGCCGGCTGCTGAGCTGCGGCGGGGCGGGAGGGGCTGCGGGGCCGGGGAGCGCTGGGGGCGGCGGCTATGGCTCAGGGACTTATTTGTGTCTCTGCCCTGCACAAGCGCTTTGGGGTCCTCCAAACCCCTCCTCAAACTTCCTCCTGCATCCCCAAGTCCTCTCTCTCCAGCCTGCAGTCAGAACTTTCTTCCTGAGCTGCGTTCGGCTCACAGCCTAAGGGAAAAAGCTCAAAGCCAACCTGAGACCAAACCAATCTGAGTGCAACCCGAGAGAGGCTGCTGCGAGGGCTGGAGGCAGCCCCAAGATGTTCCGCAGCAGGCAGTGGGAACCTGGGGACTCAAAGACAAAGGCAGGAAGGAAAACCTCAAGGCTGAGCTCCGCACGCCCCGCGCAGCGCCGCGGCCCAGCAGCTCAACGCTCCCCGGCTCTCAGCATGCCCCGGGGCCCGCCCAGACCCTTCCCCGCTCCGCTGCCGCCGCCCGCAGCGCTCCGGCACCGCTGCTGCTCCCTTGGGCACTGCTGTTGGCTCTCTTGGTTCGGGGGGCAGTTGTACAGCTCAGAGAGAGGTGAAGCTGATCCACAGCCAACAGTATATTCCTATACTATATTTTCTTAAAAGAATGTCCTGTTTCCAGCTCATGCCTGAGTTTATAATTTTTATAGTTCTGGTAGGATTCTACACCACTCTTTCCAGTACACATCATTATCTTAATCAAAACTAACAGTAGTATTATCCAACAGTTAGGGAGATTAGTTTGCAAAGCCAATTCCTGACTAACATTTCAGTACCTATTTCCTTCCCATCTCTCAATAGTATCAACCAACAAACAAATCACAATTATCGATACAGCTTGAGCTTCAGGAGTCCCTGGGATTCAAGTTTCCATTCTTTTGCTGAAGTCTTCTTGACTCTGGTGTGGTGAATCCAAGCAGCTTGTTCCTTGATTTTGATGGCTGTGAAGGATGTCAATAACACCTGATATGGTCCGGTCCACTTGGGCTCCAGAGGGTTTTCTGAAAGAGATCTCACATAGACATAATCTCCAGGTTCCACATCATGGACTGGTCTGTCTAACCCTCTCACATTGGTTCCAATCACCTGTTTGTTAACAATGCTCAGGTTCTTATAAATTTGCTGAACATACTTGTTCAACATTTCCTCTCTAAATTGCCCTGGTTCAGAAGGGTCCATAGTTCCTACTACATAAGGTCTTCCAAACAGGATTTCAAATGGGCTCAACCCTTCCTTTATTCTTTGCTTAGTTCGAATTCGCAACAGGACAATTGGTAATGCTTGTGGCCAAGGAAGGTTTGCTTCCTGTCCAATTTTTACTATCTGGTTTTTGATTAAATGGTTCATTTTCTCCACTTGCCCACTCGAATGTGGATTGTAGGGGGTGTGGAGTTGCCAATCAATCCCTAAAATTTTGCTCACCTGTTGTACCACCTTGGCCACAAAATGAGGTCCCCTGTCTGAGGAAATAGCAGCAGGTACCCCAAAACGAGGTATTCTCTCTTGTAACACTGCCTTAGTAACCTCCCGTGCTTTGTTTGTGCGACAGGGAAATGCTTCTGGCCAACCAGAGAAGGTGTCAGTGAGTACCAACAGGTACCTGTATCCCCCCTTTCTTGGCAGCTCAGTAAAATCAATTTGCCATTGTTGTCCTGGATAATTTCCTCTGCTAATTTGTCCCAGTCTAACTCCTCTTCTTACTTTGGGGTTAGCCTTAAGACACACCTCACATTGCCGGGTTACCTGTTCGACCTTGGTGTATAATTTCCGTGCTATACACTCCTGAACCAATTTTCGATACAGGGCTTCTGCTCCCCAGTGAGTCTTTGCCTGTTCCATCTGAACAAAAGCCCAGAGAAGGTTCGTGGGAATGATTAATCTCCCATCCGGTGTCCTGGCCCAGCCCTTTCCTGTCCTATTCCCCAAAAGGTCTTTAATTAATGTCTGATCCTCTGTGCTATACACAGGTTCTGGCTCTTTTTGCTCAATTGACAGTTTACCATCTGGGATCAAAACAAACTCTGACACCTTTCTCCCCTCCCTGGCCACCCTTTTAGCTGTTTCATCTGCCAGTCTGTTGCCTCTTTCTTGACCAGTATTTCCTTTTTGGTGTGCTTTGCAGTGCATTATGGCGACTTTGCTTGGCTTCTGCACTGCTTCTAGCAGCCTCAGTATTTCTTCTGCATGTTTAATACCTTTTCCTTGAGATGTCAACAGTCCTCTTTCTTTCCAAATGGCTCCATGGGCATGTACCACCCCAAAGGCATACTTGGAGTCAGTCCATATGTTTCCACTTTTCCCTCGGGAAAGCTCAAGAGCTCTGGTCAGTGCTATTATCTCTGCCTTTGGAGCGGAGGTGTTACTTGGTAGGGCTTCTGCCTCGATTACCTCTTCTCCTGTAGTTACAGCGTACCCAGCTTTTCTTTCTCCCTGGATCACAAAACTGCTTCCATCGGTGTACCAGTTATGGTCTGCCTTTTCTAGGGGTTCTTCCTTCAGGTCAGGTCTGCTGGAATAAGTGGCCTCAATTGTTTCCAAACAATCATGAATAACTCGTTCTCCATCACCACCCTGGAGGAAAGAGGCTGGATTGACAAAGTTAGCAACTTTAATTTCTACATCATCCTGCTCTACTAGGATGGCTTGGGATTTAAGAAATCGTTGTGGAGACAGCCAGTGTCCTCCCTTGGCTTCTAGAACAGCAGAGCTGGTGTGTGATACTAGGACTGTGATCTTCTGCCCTATTGTGAACTTTAGAGACTCTTGAATGTTAATTGCAACTGCTGCCACAGCCCTCAGGCATCCTGGCCATCCCTTGCTTACCTCATCCAGTTGTTTAGAGAGGTATGCCACCGCCCTTCGGTAGGGTCCTAAGGTTTGTGCTAGGACTCCGAGTGCTATCCCTTGGCTTTCATGGGAATACAATAAAAAAGGTTTAGTGACATCAGGTAGGCCTAGTGCTGGTGCCCTCATCAATTCCTTCTTTAAGGTACAGGAAGCTTGTTCAGCTTCTCCATTCCATTGCAAGTCCTTATCAGTCTCTTTCAATAATTCATAGAGGGGTTTCACAAGCAGGCCATCATTATAAATCCACAACCGGCACCACCCTGTCATTCCCAAAAAGGTTCGGAGTGCCTTTACTGTGTTTGGAAGTGGAATAGAACAGATGGCCTCCTTTCTTTCAGGGCCCAGCACTCGTTGTCCTGCTGTTAATTCATATCCCAAGTAGGTTACTTGCTGCTGTACTATTTGGGCCTTCTGCGGGGAAACTCGGTACCCATGAAGTCCCAGGAACTTCAGCACACTCACAGTCCAGCTTTCACATTCCGCTCTGGTCTGGGTGGCCAGCAGGATGTCATCTACACACTGTAGCAGAGCTCCGTTGCCTTCTGGCCTGTTCCACTTCTCTAATTCTTTTGCAAGCTGATTTCCAAAGACAGTAGGGCTGTTCTTAAGTCCTTGGGGCAAGACTGTCCAAGTTAATTGACACTTTCGGTTAGTTTCTGGGTTCTCCCATTCAAAGGCAAACAGTGGCTGGCTCTCAGGGGCCAGGGGTAAACAGAAAAAGGCATCCTTTAGATCCAAGACGGTAAACCACTCTAATTCTGTTCTCAATTGAATCAAGAGGGTACATGGGTTTGCCACCACAGGATGGATATCCTTTGTTATTTTATTTATAGCCCTTAGGTCCTGCACTAACCGATACCCTCCAGCTGGTTTCCTTACAGGTAAATTTGGAGTATTGTAAGCTGATTCACACTCTGTTAGCAGCCCATACTTTAAGAATTTTTCTACAATAGGCAAAACTCCTTCCCTATCTTCTTTCCTTAAAGGATATTGTTTTAATCTAACAGGTTGAGCTCCAGGCTTAAGATCTATTATCACAGGTAGGGCATTTTTGGCCCTTCCAGGCTGCTCAGTGTCCCAAACCCCAGGATATACTTGATCTTTTATGCTTTCTCTTATTCTGTTTTTCTCTTGTTGAGGGCTCATTAATGCAAGACTTAAAACCTCAACCAACTGTTCCTCCCTTACTCTGAATTCTACCTTCCCCTTATTAAATTTAATTTCAGCTCCCAATGCTTCCAACAAATCCCTCCCCAGCAATGACTTTGGGGCATTTGGCATATATAAAAATTTATGTAAGCCCCAAGTTTTACCATATTTATATTTAAGTGGTTTAAAAAAATATGCCTTCTCAGTTTGACCTGTAGCCCCTACCACAGAAACATAGCTCTCATCCAGAGGCAGCAGTGCTTGATTTAAGACTGAAAAGGTTGCTCCTGTGTCAACTAGGAATTCCAGTTTATTTTCTTGTTCCCCTAGCTTCATTATAACCAGAGGATCTGCTAGGGTATTTATAGTCTCCTCCGGTCCTCCCTAATCATCCTCTTCTAGTTGTGCCTGTATTCTGTTTTTCTTTTTCCTCTCTGGACATTCTCTTTTCCAGTGTCCCTTCTTTCTACAAATCACACACTGATCCTTTTCCAACCACACTCTATTAGTCCCTTTAGTCTTCTTACTTTCCTGCAACGCTGCTACCAACATTCTCTTCTCTTTTCTCCTACTTTCTTCTTCCCTGTTAGAAAATACTCTCCATGCTACATCCAAAAGTGCCTCTAAATCCCTTCCCTGCAGGGGTGACAACTTTTGCAGCTTCTTTCTGATATCACTAGCAGATTGGCCAATAAATAGGGATACCAGTTGTTGTATCCCTACTTCTGATCCAGGGTCAAGAGAGGTGTTTTTCCTCATTACTTCCCTCAGCTTATCCAAGAATTCTGAGGGTGATTCACCAGGTCCTTGTCTGACTGAGTATAACACAGACCAGTTAATTGCTTTCGGAATGGCTTTTTCTATTCCCCTGGTATTCCTCCAATCTAGTCCTTTGCAGGGCATTGTTTGTATTCCATTCCGGATTTTGGAGTGGAAATACATCTCCAATGTTTGCCCCCCCCTCCCCGGGTTTGAATTCTTTCTGTTGCAAGCTCCAATCCATGTTTTTCAATTAATTGTTTCTCTGTTTCAGTCATTTGTTCTAATAATAACTGGATATCCTCTGTCCCAGTCTGGATTGTGCTGCCTAACCATGAATCGAAAATGTGTAGCTGTCCCTGTGGGATCGTTACGATAATTTTTAGCCTTTTCTCTCCAACTATCCAAATCATGACTTGTAAAAGGCACCTTAATCCAGACTGGGTCCCCCTCAGGCCCTACTGCTTGTCGCAGGGGGGCTTGAATGAGTACCTGGGAAGCCGGGGCATTTGCTTGCTGTCCTCGGGTCCTTCTTGCCACTGGGCTTCCCTGAGCATAGCTCTGGGAACTTACTCCAGTATCACTATCTGAATTGCTGCCACTCCCAAAACCTCCGACGTTATTTTCCGAACTCTCTGTCACTACCTCTTGCAATTTTCCTGGAGATTGATAAAATTCAGGCAGGTCTTTTATTTCCTCAAGTTTAAGACACCTCTGCCCTATACTACACGCAGAGCAACACCTTTTCAACTGTGTCTGCCTCTTATTCTTGGCCTTGTTTTCTTTTTCAAGGGCCAAAACCATTGGATCTGAGGGAGCTCTAACACCACAGTCCCTTTGAAACTCCGGATGCTCTCGGAGATAGAAAAACATATCAGCATATATTGTCTCATCCCATTTCTTTTCTCTTCTTAAAAACAACATCAATTGCAGTAAAGTATCATACTCCAGACTCCCATGTACAGGCCATTTCTCTCCACCATCTAATTTATATAATGGCCACCACCGGGTACAAAATTTAATTAGAGTTTTTTGATTTGTTGACCCTCCTGGGGGGCCTCCAATTTCCCCCCAGTGGGCAAGTACACAACCAAGTGGGCTATGTCTTGGGATCTCACTACTTTGTCTCCCTCCCGTTTTACACAATACAACACAGTGCTTTCTTTTTACAGCACACAGAACACAAAACAAATACAAATACAACTACAACAATAATGACCGGTCCTTAGCACACAGTTATTGGCCACACACACTCAGCCACACATTCAAAACCTCTAGTACTTTATGTTCTTTAGGGACCCTCTTGGCCCCTCACACACTTAAACAGTACTAATAATTCCCTTTGGGACCCCCCTGGTCCCACACTACAGACAATGTTCATGATACATAAACAATGCTTATAGTTACCTTTGGGACCCCCCTGGTCCCAACCCAAGAGCTCTTTTACCTAGGGGTGCAATAAATGCCTCTCTCCCGCGCAGGGCGTCCCCTCGCGACTTACGGAGCTACCCCTTTTATAGAAGCATACCTTCTCTGTGCTGGCAGTCTTGTCTGTCCCTGCAGCGATCTGATGAGCAGCGGAGCTCTCCTCAAGAATTTCTCGGCGGGCCCTGAGAGGTCCGGCTCCTCAGCAGGTCCTGCAGCCAAACAGAGTCGTCCTGCCGCGGTCGCCAAATTGACTTAGAGAAAGACACACAAGAGACTCAGTAAGTTTCTTGTATTATGCTTCTGTTCTGGCCCCTGACACAGGTAGAATCATTTCAAAAGACCTGTGTGTCTTCAGAGAGTTTTGGGCAAGCTTTTATACAAAAAGTTATCTGTCTATAATGACAGGGGTCCAGATGCTTCCTATCTATACACAGCTTATCTATCCAGATGCTTCCTATCTATACAAAGCTTATCTATCTAAAAGAGCAGAAGTATACATATCATGTAGGTGTCCTTTATCTTATACAAAAGATCATCTTGTCCAAGACTAACAGAAGTAAATCACTGAAAAATCCTGCTATTCCTTATCTATCCAAAGGCTGTCTGCCAACCCCCTCCCCCTCCCTGCATTCCAGCATTTCAGCTAACAAGCAGAAAATTCTTATCAACTCTGTTATTCTGTTAATGAGACTTTTCTGTTCATCAGGGGGAGGGGGACGTTGTGATTGTGTGGACCTCTGTGCAGCTGTAGGGGTCTGTGGTGTGTGTGGGGGTGGTCGTGGGCTAGGGCAGAGGTGTGCAGGGTCGCTGGGCATCGTCTGTGCTGTTCTGGGAGGGGTCTGTGCGGTTGCGGGGCCGCGGGTGGGGTTGGGGTGGGGGGCTCGGTGGGGTTCCTTGTGCTGCTGAATCCCCCTGCTCGGGGCAGCTGCAGGCACCCATTCCTCCCGCTCTCCCTTACCCTCCCTGCTCGCTGCTGCCTTGTGGGGGCTGCTGTGGCCAGCAGGGGTCGTGGGCAGCGTGGGGGCTGGGGTGCAGCAGAGGCTTCTCTGGGGGGGGCTCTGGGGGGTTGGAGCCTTTTTGCTGGCAGCTGCTGTGCTAAAGGGCAGTGCCTGGCCCAAAACCCAGGCTGTGCCCAGGCAGTGCCCAGGTTATGCTTTGGCAGTGCCCAGGTTATGCTTTGGCTGTGCTCAGGCTATTCCCTGGCTGTGTCCTGGTTCCTGATGTCAG
This sequence comes from Melanerpes formicivorus, assembly GCF_026170545.1. Lineage (NCBI taxonomy): Eukaryota > Metazoa > Chordata > Aves > Piciformes > Picidae > Melanerpes > Melanerpes formicivorus. The sequence continues at coordinate 280,015 of NW_027142532.1, forward strand.
TGATGAGGCAGATGATGCTTTTCAGACCACTCCTTATACCTCACCCCACACCCCAGGGCAGGAGTCACCTGAGCTCTCACTCCCTCTCTGTGCCCCCCTTCATCAGTTGCTGCATGAGGGGGCTGCAGGGTCCCTCCCCACCCCTCCTCTGTAAGCCTCTCCCTTGGCTTGAGCCCTCCAGCTGATCCCAGCCTTTAGCCTCGGGGCCCTTCCATTCTTGTGCTCCTGCTTCCAGCCCAGGTCCCTTCGAGGCTTCCTCAGTTACCACATTTATTTTCCCCTCCCAGGGCCACAGGACAGCAAAGACTCCAGGGACAGGGATGGGCTGGGAATGAGGGAATGGCCTGGGGATGGTCAGGCAGGTGTTAGGCCTTGTCCCCCACCAAAGGGGAAGGGATCCAGTGCCCAGCTGGAAGCTGTGTGTGCAGGAAGTGCCAGAACCTGGGAGCACTGCAGGGGACCAAAGGAGTGAATTGTGCTGCAGCTCTGCATGTGGCAGCTGGGAGATGAGCAGCAGCCCCTGGGCACTGTGCCCTCCCATCCAACCTCATCTTCACTTTGGGGATGTGGGGTGGCAGCTCCAGGAAAACTGCAGAGAGAAAGGGGCAGGGAGAGAAGGCAACAAAAAACCCTTCCAGCTGAGGCTCTTTATGCTGCATGTGTGTGTGGATGGTGCTGGAGCTGCACCTGCTGTGTGTGTCTGTGGGCAGTGTGGTAGCTGGCAGCTGCCAGGCGGCTGCTGTGCTGAAGGGCAGCAGCTGGGCTGAGGGCCAGGCGCAGGGGGGAGCTGTGGGCAGGCTGTGTGCTGGGTGCCGTGGGGGTGTCAGGCGTGGGTGCTGTGCTGAGCCTGAGCTTGGGAGCGCCTGGGGCTGGTGTCAGCTGTGGGGCGGTTTGGCTGTGCTGGGGGTGGTGGCATCCAAGGCCTCTGTGCTCTGCAATCTCTTGAGGCACAAAGATTCCCTGGGGGGTTGCAGAGTGATTCTCAGTTTCTCTGCAGGCCTCCTGAGCACAGAAAGGCTCAGGGCAGGAGGAGCTTCTGCTGATGGTTGTTTTGTTCAGCCTTGGGTGTTGGATCAGTGTCTTGGCTCAGTTTGGTCCTTTCTCTTGTGGCCAAGTTGAGGTCCCTTTGGTTTTGGCAGCTGAGCACAGCTTGAGGATTTTGCTGCAATGGTTTTTGTGCTGGCAGCATTGTGTGCTGCCAGCTGGAGTGCTGTGTGCAGCTCTGATGCCCCCAAGAGGGGCAGGAGGTTGAGCTGTTGGAGGGGGTACATAGGAGGCCATGGGGGTAGTGGGAGGGCTGTGGCAGCTCCCCTGTGGGGGTTGGCTGTGAGAGTTGTGTCTGTTGAGGTTGTGGGGAGAGGTTGGAGCAGCCTTGTAGCTGCCTGGGGCTGCAGGAGAGCTGGGGAGGGACTTTTGTGAGGGGCTGGGAGTGATGGGCTGAGGGGGAGTGGACTGAAGGTTGAGGAGGGCAGATTTGGAGTGGGGCTTGGGAGGAAATAGTCTGGAGTGGGGGTGGTGAGAGCCTGGAGCAGGTTGGGCAGGGAGGTGCTGGCTGCCCCCTCCCTGGAGGTGCTGAGGGTGGGGTTGGATGAGGGCTTGAGCAGCGTGGTGTGGTGGAAGGTGTCTGTGGGCATGGCAGGGGGTTGGAGCTGTCTGATCTTTGGGGTCCCCTCCAGGGCAAAGCATTCTCTGAGTGTTTCAATTTGGACACTTAGCAGAAGTGCAATGAAGGGAACTTGAAATAAGCAAAGTTGTGAAACTGGCTCTGAGCCTGGGGGCTGGGTGTGAGCTTATTTGGTGGTTCTTAGCTTGGGAGCTGCATCTGAGCTTGGGATCTGGGTCTGCATTGGGATCTGGCTGCAGGCCTGGGGGCTGGCTCCGAGCTTAGTGGCTGATTCTTGAGCTTGCTGTCTGCATCTGAGCTTTGGGTCTGGTTCTGCACTTCTGATCTGGCTGTGAGCTTGGGGCTGGGCCTGAGCTTGGGAGCTACTTCTGAATGTGGCATCTGGGTCTGAGCTTGAGGGCTTGGTCGGAGCTTTGGAGCTGCTTCTGAACATGGGAGCTGGGTCTGAACTTGGGAAATGGTTCTGAGCTTATCTACTGGTTCTTGAGCTTGGGATCTGGTTCTGCACTTTTGATCTCTCTCTGAGCTTAGGGGCTGGCTCTGCATATTTGATCTGAATCTGAGCTTGGGAGCTGGTTCTGCACTCCTGGGTTTGACCTTGGGAGCTGGTTCTAGAGCTTGTGGTCTGGCTCTGACATTATTTGCTTGTTCTTTAGCTTGGTAGCTGCATCTGAGCTTGGGATCTGGTTCTGCACTTCTGATCTGCTTGTGAGCTTGGGGGCTGGCTGTGAACTTTGGAGGTGGGTCTGAGCTTGGGTGCTGCTTCTGAGCGATTTTCTTGAGGTTGGTAGCTGTGTCTGAGCTTGGGATCTGGGTCTGCATTTTGATCTGAGTCTGAGCTTGGAGGCTGGATTGGATCTTGATGGCTGCTTCTGACCTGGCTTGATGGCCGCACCCAAAGAGTGGCTGTCAATGGCTCCATGTCCCAGTGGAGGCCAGTGACAAGCGGAGTCCCTCAGGGATCAGTCCTGGGACCTGTCTTATTCAACATCTTTGTGGGGGACATGGACAGTGGCATTGAGTGCACCCTCAGCAAGTTTGCTGATGACACCAAGCTGTGTGGTGCAGCAGACACGCTGGAGGGAAGGGAGGCCATCCAGAGGGACCTTGACAGGCTGGAGAGGTGGGCACAAGCCAACCTCATGAAGTTCAATAAGAGCAAGTGCAGGGTCCTGCATCTGGGTCGAGGCAATCCCAGGCACAAATCCAGGCTGGGCAGTGACTGGCTGGAAAGTAGCCCTGAAGAGGGAGACTTGGGGGTGCTGGTGGACAAAAAGCTCAACATGAGCTCTCAGTGTGCACTTGCAGCCCACAAAGCCAATCAGATCCTGGGCTGCATCAGGAGAAGTGTGGCTAGCAGGTCGAGGGAGGTGATCCTCCCCCTCTACTCAGCCCTGGTGAGACCCCACCTGGAGTACTGTGGCCTCAGTGCTGAGAGAGGTCTTTTGCAGGCCAGGCAATTGTGTGGCTGTGTGAGGAAGCTGCCCCAGAGCAAATGCATCTTAGGTGCTGGAGGTGCTGGGAAGAATGGGAAATGGGAGAGAGTCCTGTGGAGAGGGGAAAGGTTTGGGTTTTGCCTCTGGGCTCATAGTCTGCCCTTGGAAGTGCCTGGGATTCTTGCAAGCAGTGCTGTCAGCTGGAGCCTTTTGGGGTCAGTTGGTGGTGTGCTGAGAGGGCCAAAGGGAGGAGAGGCTTGGCAAGAGAAGTGGTGAGCAGGAAGCTTGTTGGGTTGTGGGTGCCCAAGGGGTGTGGGTGTGGCTGAGAGGTGTGGAGTGCAGGAGAGCCTTCAAGGCCTTGTGGTGTTGCTGGAGCTGTGGGCTGAGGAAGTGGTGCTGCCAGGCAAGGGCTTGAAGGAGGTTGAAAGTCAAGTGGTGTGGATGGCTTGGTGTGGGGAAGTGTTTGGCTTCTTGTGGGCAAGTGAAGCTTTCCTTGTGCAGCAGGAGAGTGAGAGCCTGGGCTTTGCAATCCCTGGGGCCCTGGAGCCCTTCTGGAGTGGTTTTCTCCTGTAGAGCTTTGCAGCCCAGCTGCAGGTGTGCTGTTGCTGGAAGCTGTTGCTGGTTGTTTTGTGCAGCCTTGGGTGTTGGATCAGTGTCTTGGCTGAGTTTGGTCCTTTCTCTTGTGGCCAAGTTGAGGTCCCTTTGGTTTTGGCAGCTGAGCACAGGTTGAGGCTTTTGCTGCAATGGTTTTTGTGCTGGCAGCATTGTGTGCTGCCAGCTGGAGTGCTGTGTGCAGCTGTGGTGCCCCCAAGAGGGGCAGGAGGTTGAGCTGTTGGAGGGGGTGCAGAGGAGGCCCTGGGGGTGGTGGGAGGGCTGTGGCAGTTCCCCTGTGGGGGTTGGCTGTAAGAGTTGTGCCTGTTGAGGCTGGAGAGGAGAAGGCTGTGGGGAGAGGTTGGAGCAGCCTTGTGGTAGCTGCTGGGGGCTGCAGGAGAGCTGGGGAGGGACTTTGGTGAGGGTCTGGGAGGGATGGGCTGAGGGGGAGTGGATTGAAGGTTGAGGAGGGCAGATTTGGAGTGGAGCTTGGGAGGAAATAGTTTGGAGTGGGGGTGATGAGAGCCTGGAGCAGGTTGGGCAGGGAGGTGCTGGCTGCCCCCTCCCTGGAGGTGCTGAGGGTGAGGTTGGATGAGGGCTTGAGCAGCCTGGTGTGGTGGAAGGTGAGTGTGGGCATGGCAGGGGGTTGGAGCTGTCTGCTCTTTGGGGTCCCTTCCAGTCCAAAGCATTCTCTGTATGCTTCAATTTGGACACTTAGCAGAAGTGCAATGAAGGGAACTTGAAATAAGCAAAGTTGTGAAACTGGCTCTGAGCCTGGGGGCTGGGTGTGAGCTTTGAAGTGGTTCCGATTTTATTTTCTGGCTCTTGAGCTTGGGGTCTGGGTGTGAGCTTGGAAAGGGGTTTTGAGCTTAGTTGCTCACTCTGGGCTTGGGGTGTGGTTCTTGATCTCAGGGCCTGTCTCTGAGGTCAGGGGCTGTTTCTTGAGCTTGGGAAGTTATTCTGACCTTATTTGCTGGCTTGTGAGCTTGGGACCTGGATGTGAGCTCTGGAGGTGGCTCTCAGCTTGGGAAGTGTTCTGACCTTTGTTGCTGGTTCTTGAGCTTGGGGGCTGGGTGTGAGCTTGGCCCCTGCCTTGCATTTAAAATGTGAGAGTTCAGGCAGTTGGAAGTTGAAGCTGAGCTGCTTTGCACTGCAGTGCTTCAGAGTTTGTGGTGTTCCAAAGGCAGATCTCAAAGAGCTGCTGCAAGAGTTGAGCTGAAGTGGCACAGTGCCCTGCAGAGGCAAAAGCTTTTCCCTCCCAGTCAGCCATTGGAATCATCTCCCCAGGGCAGTGGTGGATTGCCCTGCAGGGCAGAGTTGGAAGGCTCAGCTTGGCAGGGGGCTGGGCCAGCTCCTTTCCAGGCCAGTGTCAGCTGGCAAGGTTGGAGCAGCTGAGCCTTGGGGTCCCTTGCAGCCTGGCATTGTGTGGCAGCAGAGCTGTGCTGCTGGTTTTGAGGGCACTTGGAAAGCTTCTGGAGCATTTGTGCCGAGTGTGCAAGACATCCCTGAGCCTAGCAACTCCCTCAGCTCTCTTCAGAATGAACTCTGCAGAGCTGGAAGAGCTTTCCAGGAATTTGGCAGAGGTTTGGAGGAGTTTGGAAGGGATTTTGGTTCTTCTCCTCCTTGTCCTCTTCCTTGTCCTCCTCTGCCTCATCTTTTTCCTGTTCTCCCTGGAAGCTGCCCTTAGACTCCTAGAATCCTGGAGTGGTTTGGGTTGGGAGGGAGCTGCAAAGGTGCTGCAGTCCAAGCCCCTCTGCAGTCAGCAGGGACATCCTGCACTAGATCAGGTTGCCAAGAGCCGTGTCCAGCCTCACCTTGAACCTCTCCAGGGCTGGGCCCTCAAGCCCCTCCCTGGGCAACCTGTTGCAGTGTTCCAGCAGCCTCCTGGTGCAGAACTTGTTCCTCACCTCCAATCTCAATCTGCTCTGCTCTAGTTTGAAGCCATTGCCTCTGGTGCTGTCCCTGCAGGCTTTGCAAAGAGTCCCTCTGCAGCCTTCTTGTAGTCCCCTTCAGGTACCAGAAGGTCACTCTTAGGTCTCCCCAGAGTCTTCTCTTCTCCTCTCCAGGTTGATCACCCCCAGCTCCCTCAGCCTGTCCTGGTAGCAGAGCTGCTCCAAGCCCCTGATCATTTTTGTGTCCCTCCTCTGGGCCCTCTCCATCAGGTCCATGTCCTTCCTGTGTTGAGGGCTCCAGAGCTGGCTGCAATGCTGCAGGTGAAGTCTCAGCAGAGCCAAGTGCCAGGATGGCCTCTGTCCATCTCTGGCCATGCTGCTTTTGGTGCAGCCCAGGCTGTCCTTGGCCTTGTGGGCTGCAGGCTCCCCCTGTCTGTTCCTGTCCAGCTTCTTGTCCAGCAGCCCCCCCAGTCCTTTTCTGCAGGGCTGCTTCCTATCCCCTCCTCCCCCAGCGTGTCCTGATTGTGAGGATTGTGCCAGGCCAGGGGCAGGACCCTGCCCTTGCTCTTGTTGAAGCTCAGGAGGTTGCCCTGGGCCCCCTCTGCAGCTTGTCCCCTTGTGCTCCTCCAACTTGTTCTGCTGGGTATTGTCTTAGGTTTCAGGATGCAGAGAGGCTCTCTTTGAACCTTGTGAAAGGAGTTGATGCCAAGCTGTGGCCAGAGGGTTGGATAGAATTGGGCAGTTTCCATGGCTGTGCTGTTCAGAGCTGCATCCTACAGTGCAAAGCATCCAATCCACAACAATCCATAGTGCGCCTGGGCCACGGGAGCCAAGTAACCTCCCTAGGCCAAAGCTTCCTCCAGAGCTCCACCAAAGCAGGCCAGAACCCCAGGCCCCAAATGCCTTCCCCCTCCCCCATGCCTCTCTGCCCCTCCTCCCCCATACCCAAGACCTGCAGTTACAGATTCTGGTAGGCAGCTCCCAGGTGAGCCAGGCCACTGCAGGCCGCAGTTGGCAGCATTGCCAAGGCCTCAAAGCTCCTCTGCAGAGAGAGATCCCAGAAGCTGTTGCTGGGAGCAGAGAGGAAGGGCAAAGGAGGTTGGAGATCCTGTGCTGTTCCTTTGTAGAGATTGAGTGCAGGCCTTGTGGGAATGAACTAAGCTAGATGACACTTTGTGGTGTCCCTCTGGACTCTGCTGTCCCTTCTGAAGGTCTCTACTGTCTGGTGTAAGACATCCGAGTGCCTTCCACCCACCACAGGGATTCTCTTCCATGCTCTCATCCAGGGGCTTCTGTTGGGCCCTGCTGGCTGTGTAGATCAGCCCTGGTGATGTTGTAGGACCCTGGGGACTCTGAGAGGGCAGCAAGTGAGTGGAGATGGAGCAATTGATGGAGAGATGGAGGGTGAAGGCTGCAGGGGGTGGGAGGGCTTAGTTCAGCAGCTGTGAGGCTCTGCCTGGCTCCTACCTGCAATGGTGCTGGCAGCAGCTGACCCCAGAAGCTCAAAGTCCCTAACCCTGCCTGGCTGAGGACAGTCCCCTGTCCCCTCCTGACATCCAGCACAGCCCAAGCAGGCACTCAGGGCTCCTGCCCACACAGGCCTGCCATCCCCCATGGCAGGAGTCACCTGAGGTCTCACTCCCTCTCTGTCCCCCTTCCTCTCATCAGTTGCTGCCTGAGGTGTCTGCAGGGTCCCTCCCCAGTCCTCATCTGTAACCCCCCTTGGCTTGGTGCTGTTCTTTCAGGCCTCCAGCTGATCCCAGCCTTTAGTCTCAGGCCCCTTCCATTCTTGTGCTGCTGCTTCCATCCCAGTTCCTTAGATGCTTCCTCAGCCACAGCATTTCCCACTCCACCCTTCCAGCTGCAGTGGCAGTGGAGGTGGGGGACACAGGGCCATGGGACAGCCAAGGTAGTAGGGACATGGATGAGCTGGGAATGAGGGAAAGGCCTGGGGATGGTCAGGCAGGAATTAGGCCTTGTCCCCCCAAAAAGGGGATAGGATCCAGGGCCCAGGTGGCAAATGTGTGTGCAGGGAATGGCAGAATCTGGCAGCATTTTAGGAGGTGAAAGGAGTGAATTGTGCTGCAGGTCTGCATGTGTCAGCTGGGAGATGAACAACAGCCCATGGGCACTGTGCCCTCCCACCAAACCTCATTTTCTCTTGGGGATGTGGAGAGGCAGCTCCAGGGAACTGCAAAGAGCAAGCTGAGAGAAATGGTCAGGGAGAGAAGGAAGCCAAACCCTTTCCAGTGAGTCTCTTTGGGCTGCAGGTGTGGGAAGGGTGCTGGAGGTGTGAGGTTTGGGCAGGAGCCAGAGACTCCTCCAGCATCTCAATGAGGGCTGAAGAGGTTTAGCAAGAAGCTGAGCAAGTCCCTTCCCCCTTTGATGCACCTCCATGAAGCTCCCTTTGTGTGTGTCCTGAGGGCTGCTGTGGTCTTCTCTTGGGGAGTGGGCAGCAGAGAGGTGTGTTCAGGGCAAAGGTGAGCACAGAGTGAGTGTGGTAGGGCTAGGGCTAGGGAGGAGATCTGTGGCCAGAGCAAGATCTGCTGTCAAATGCAGCTGCAGGCAGCAGAGGCCTGGGCAGGCAGTGGGAGGAAGCTTTAGGGAAGGCCTGGGAGGGGCTGTGTGGAGGCAGCTGTGTTGTGGTGCTGGCCTGCAGCTGTGTGCTGGGGGCTGTGTGCTGGGCAAGGAGCTGAGTGTGCACTTGTTGAGGCCTCCCATCTTGATCAGCCCTGTCTGTGTGCTGTGCCTGTGCTGCTGGGCTTCGGAGCTGCCACCAGCAAGGCTGAGCTGTGCTGCCTGGTCCTGGGCAGTGCTGAGCCATCCCTTGCAGGTCAGTGCTCTCCTCTGAGCCCTTTGTTTCTTTGTGGCAGGAGTTGTATCCCTCTCTCTCCATCATCCCTGCCCCTGTGTGCTGTGGACAAGCAGAGTTTGCAGATCTGCCCCTTGGAGCAGGCCAGCAGGTAAAAAATCCAGAATGGGGCAACAGCAGGACCCCAGCCCCCAGAATCCCAGATTCCCAGGGTAACTCCCATACTCCTCCATCTCCTCCTACCCACCTCATTTCACCCCTCCAGGGGCTCTGAGGCACATCAAGCATTGGAGTTTGGAAACTCCCTAGGCTTGTGGGGTTAGTTGTGTGTCAGGAGGTGGTGTTTGGGATTGGGATTTGGAGGGTGGTGGGAGATTGATGGTGGTTTGGTCTTCCTTGTTCAGTGCTGCTGCCTCCATTGTCTGAGCCAGGGGAGATCAAAGGACAGGGCCTGGGCCGGGAACCACCCTGCCAATGCCACCAGGCTCGAGGAGAGTGGGACAAGACCACTTGTAAGCCCCAGGGTACCTCAGGGCACTGATCACAGGAACCTGGGGTCTCAGCACAGGTATCGGAGGTCTGTGCCCACACTGTGGCAGAAACTGAAGGTTTGAGGTCCCCTCTGCATTCTCTTCTCCAGCTGGGAGTTGGGAGTCAGGGAGTGTCATGACCCAGGCAGGATCTGAGGGTTTGAGGTCCTGGGCTCAGGTGCTCCCATCTTCCATATTGCACAGCTGTGACCCCTCCCTCCCGCAGTATGGCCTCACAGAAGGACCCAGAGAAAAGCTGGGAGGAGAAGCAGCACCCAGAGATCAAGTTGGAGAAGCACATTTGCATTCCCAAGGTAGAGGAGGATGAGAAGGTAGAGGACAAGATGGAGGATGGTGATACTGAGCAGAATGATGACTATGATGATGATGAGTATGGAGAAGAGGATAGCCATGAGGATGAAGGTGATGAGGAAGAGGAGGAAAAGGAATTTGCAGAGGAGGATGAAGCCAGAGCAGGTCCCTCTGTGCCACCCAAGCAGCTGAATCAGTGCCCTGAGTGGGGGCAGAACTTCCCACCTGGCTCAGAGCAGGTGAAGCACCACTGCCCTGACCCTGGCCCCCGGCCCTTCGTCTGTGGTGACTGTGGCAAGAGGTTCAGCAAGAGCTCTGAGCATCTCCAGCATTGCTGCACCCACACCGGTGAGAGGCCATACAGCTGTGCTGAGTGTGGCAAGACCTTCACTCACAGGTCATCTCTCACCCAGCACTACTATGTGCACAGCACTGAGAAGGCCTTCATCTGCAGGGACTGTGGCAAGAAATTCAAACGTCGCTCCAGGCTCACCATCCATCGCCGCATCCACACTGGAGAGCATCTGTTCCCCTGTGCCGACTGCGGCAAGAGCTTCACCCGGAAGGGAAACCTCACACATCACCGTCGTGTGCACACTGCCGAGAAGTCTTTCAGCTGTGATGAGTGCGGCAAGGCCTTCAGACGCAGGAGCACGCTCACTCAGCACCACCGCACCCACACCGGTGAGAAACCTTTCATTTGTGCTGACTGTGGCAGACGCTTTAGCCGGAGCCAATTTCTCATTTGCCACCGCCGCACCCACACCGGTGAGAAGCCATTCACTTGTGCTGATTGCGGTAGGAGCTTCACCAAGAAGCGATCCCTCAGCAATCACCGCTGCACCCACAACTGAGAGCAGCCTGCACTAGAGGGGAGGCATAAATCCGCCTAGAATCTCTTGGGTAATCGTGACCCCTCTGATAGGGCCTTTCCAGCACCAAAATCACCCCTTTTTCCTTTGCCCTTCTCAGGGACTGGGGACACCAGCAGCAACAAACACCTCCTGCCCTTCTGAACACCAATTATTGCTAATGAGAACAATTACAGTGCTGAGTCGGCACAGCTGGAGCTCCCAGTGGAGCTGGGCAGGGCTTTGCCAGGGTCTGTCTGGTTCTTCCCCAATGCTTTGTGTCTCCCTGGGGTAAGAACCTCTCTGTACATTCACCAATCATGTCAATAAAACCCAAAAGTTACCCAAATCCTGTCTGTTTGCTTTTATTTCTGACATTCCTGCCTCAATGCCCAAATTTTGGGGGCATTTGCTCCCAAGGGATGGGGTGGAGCTGTGTGCCCAGTTCAGGGAGGGGAAAATGAGGTTCTCAGAAGAGTCTTGAGGGTCATCTCAGAGGCATTCTTCAGGGGCTTTCAGGTGATCTTAGGTGTTTGGGATTTGGATGGTCCTAGGACTGACTTTTGGGATCTTTGGAGGGTGTAGGGGGAAGCTGATGGAGATCTTTGGAAGAACTCAGAAAGCTTCTGTTGGCTTTCCGCTTGGGCTGGAACAGGAGGAAGAGCTGAGAAGAGGTTAAGCTGCCTGTTCCACCCCAAAACAGAAGTGAGAGAAAAGTAAAACACAGAGGAACCAAAAAACTCTCTGGGTTGAGATAAGGACTTGAGATAAAATCAAAAGAGTTGAATCCAAAGGAGATCCCATAATGCACACTGACCTGAGGCTGTTTGCAGAAAGAAGCACAGCAGTCAGCAGCAGCAGTCAGGAGTTCAACCCCTGCAGCCCTCCCCCTCAGCGAAGAGCCAGCACCTGAGAGCCAGAACCCAACAGCAGCAACCAGAACAGGAAGCCTCCTCTTCTCCAGGCTAAGCAACCTTAGTTTCCCTCAGCTTCTCCTCATAGGGCTTGTACTCCAAACCCCTCCCCAGCTTTGTTGCCCTTCTCTGGACACCTTCCAGAAAAAAAGAAGTGCAGAGGGAAAAAGGGTTGGTGGCTGAGCAAAAAGAAACAGAAAGAATAAAAACAATGGGTGCCTGAGAAACAAGAAGTGCAGGGAATAAAGAGGTTGGTGTCAGAGAAAAAGGAGGCACAGAGAAAAAAGGGTTGCTGCCTGAGGAAAAAAAAAATAGTAGAGGAAAAAATGTTTGGTGTGTGAGAAAAAAGAAGCACAGAGGAAAACAGAGTTGGTGCCCAAGAGAACAGAAGCACAGGGAATAAAAGGGTTGGTGAACGAGAAAAAGGGAGCACAGAGAATAAAAGGGTTGGTGCTCGAGAGAAAAGAAGAGCAGAGGGAAAAATGGTTGGTGCTCAAGAAAAAAGAAGTACACAGAAAAATGTGTTGGTGCTGAAAGAAAACAAGAGCAGAGAATAAAAGGGTTGATGCCTGAGGAAAAAGACTTGCAGGGAAAAAAAATGGTTGATGCCTGAGAGAAAAAAATCACAGAAAAAATGTGTTGGTGCCCAAGAAAAAAGAAGTGCAGGGGGAAAAAGGGTTGGTTGTGGGAAGAGGGATGTTTTCAGATAGCTTGAGAAGACTATAGGGAAGATTTGCCTTTGCTCAAATTAGAGAGAGCTGTGTTTTGTCTTTGACTCTGAGAGAAGCTGGGCAGCATTTGGTGGGATGTGTTAAAACATTGTTTTGTTGTTTTGACCTATTGTCAGCCTGTGGTGGGCTATGCCCATCCTGGAAAAAAAGAGGGGAGGAGGGCTCCTGAGAGTTTTTTTGCCCTCCCTGGGGGGGTGTGTTTCCTCCCCTGGGAAACTGACTTGGTCTGTTCCACTTCCCCCTCCTTGTCCAGCAGGGGTATAAGATGGAGGAGAATTGCAGGCATTGCTCTCTTTCCTGCTGCTTCCACACTCTGCAAAGGACTGGTTCTGTATCTCATAATTGTTTTTCCTTTTCCTCTCCTTCTCCCATCCATCCTTGTTCCTTACCCTTCTGAACCCTGCCTGTCATTGTTACATAAATATATATATATACTGTTTAAAGAAAAATCCTTTGCCTCTTTACTTCCAAGCTGAACCCAAATTATTTCTTGGTGGATTTGCTCTCTCTGTTGGGGAAGGGGATTCTCAGCCTTGCCCCCATCTGAGCTTTTAAGCCCCAGTTAAGGCTCAAACCACCACAACACCTTAATGACAGGCATGCCAGTAGAGAATGACCAATTGAGATGTGACACCTGTGCCTGCTGATAGACCAGAGAACCTTGCTGTGCAACGTAATAAATGTCTTTGCCTGCTTACATCCTGTCCTGGAAACATTGCTCGAGGTAATTAAAACATCTGAACTATTACAAATGGTGACCCCGAACGTTTGCCTTGACCAACTATTCATTATGACTCTCACTTGCACCACCAAGAAGACATTTTGCTTTTAAGGACTGTGGAGATGCTCCTGTTTGTCAGTGCCACTAATGGTGGCTATTGGATTAGTCTCTGTGAGATTAATCTGTCTGCCTTTATGCCGGTGACGTTCCCTGATTCGCCAGACGTTATGGATGTGCTATACGTCTAAGACAAGGCGAGGTACACCTGATAACGAGTAGTTAATTATATTGGAGATTATAGACGTGCTATATGTCTAAGATAAGGCGAGGTACATCTGATAGAATAGAATAGACTAGAATAGAATAGACCAGGTTGGAAGAGACCTTCAAGATCATCGCGTCCAACCTATCATCCAACGCCACCTAACAAACTAAACCATGCAACCAAGCACCCTGTCAAGTCGCCTCCTGAACACCTCCAATGATGGTGACTCCACCACCTCCTCGGGCAGCCCATTCCAATGGGCAATCACTCTCTCTGTGTAGAACTTCCTCCTAACCTCCAGCCTAAACCTCCCCTGGTGCAGCCTAAGACTGTGTCCTCTTGTTCTGGTGCTGGCTGCCTGGGAGAAGAGACCAACCTCTGCCTGTCTACAACCTGCCTTAAGGCAGTTGTAGACAGCAATAAGATCACCCCTGAGTCTCCTCTTCTCCAGGCTAAGCAACCCCAGCTCCCTCAGTCTTCTCATAGGGCTGTGCTCCAAACCCCTCACCAACTTTGTTGCTCTTCTCTGGACATGTTCCAGCAAGTCAACATCCTTCCTAAACTGAAGGGCCCAGAACTGGACACAGGACTCAAGGTGTGGCCTAACCAGTACAGTGTACAGGGGCAGAATGACCTCCCTGCTCCTGCTGGCCACACTGTTCCTGATGCAGGCCAGGATGCCATTGGCCTTCTTGGCCACCAGGGCACACTGCTGGCTCATGTTCAGCCTACCATCAACCAGTACCCCCAGGTCCCTCTCTGCCTGGCCACTCTCCAGCCACTCTGACCCCAGCCTGTAGCACTGCATGGGGTTGCTGTGGCCAATGTGCATATATATATTGGGTGGTGGTGAAAAAAAGTTCAGTTCTCCTACACATACAAAAACCATGGCTGAGTCAGTCAGAGGAGCAGATGGAAAAGAGCTGTGTTGACAAGCAGAATGAAATGTGATGAGTATATACACAATATAAAGTATTTACAGTATAAACAAAGATATACAGCAAAGAATGTAACACAGAAAAACCTCCATTGAGGAGGGTCCCCCCAAAAACTCCTCTTTCCCCTTCCTCCCTTTTTTCCCATAAAGGGTTAGAGAGAGAGGAAGGAATTATTGGGGAAATTCTGTCAGTTCAAAGCCCATGCTAAGGGAAGAAAACAAAAGAATTAGTTTCATATCTCATTAGCTGAAGGTCAGCCAAGCACAGAGAGAGAAGCAGTTGTCCAGGCAGATGGAGTCACCATCCCTGGATGTGTTCAAGAGGGGATTGGATGTGGCACTCGGTGCCATGGTCTAGTCATGAGGTCTAGGGTGATAGGTTGGACTTGATGATCTCTGAGGTCTCTTCCAACCTTGCTGATACTGTGATTCTGTGACTGAAACAGACAGACTGACTGAGAAAAACAGACTGAGACTCAAACTAAACTAAAACTAAAATTTAAAGTTGCATTCTCACTGACCTACTGATCTGTGTAGCCTAAACCGGTCACATATTGGCTGTTAGGCATTGCCTGATACCCCTGTGTCATCCTGGTTTAAAACATCCTTGCTGGATAGTAGTCGAAGGCTGCTTTGCCTCACTGTGTTAGTGACTGCAGTGACTTCTCCTCCAGTGAGCTCTCAGCCACCCTCCCAGTCCAGGCAGACTTGAAGCTCTCTCTGCTTTCCTCCTCTCCCTGAGATCCTCTGGCAGTGTCCTCAGTCCTGCTGTGCTGTGCAGAGGAGCTGCTCCTGGCCAGAGCTGTCTCCTGCAGCGCTGCCTGCTTGCCAGCTGCTCCCTCCAGCCCAGGAGCCTGGCCTGGCTCAGCAACAGAGGACCAGCCCAAGGCATTTAAAGGAGCCCTCTGGTGGCCTTGTTGGCAAGTTCATGAACCTCAGAGACTGAGAAGCAGTACCCGAGTACCCCCAGGTCCCTCTCTGCCTGGCCGCTCTCCAGCCACTCTGACCCCAGCCTGTAGCACTGCATGGGGTTGCTGTGGCCAATGTGCAGATATATATTGGATGTAAGGTATTGCCTGATACCCCTGTGTCATCCTGGTTTAAAACATCCTTGCTGGATAGTAGTCTAAGGCTGTGACTGGAATCTCAGGAGTAATGTGATCTACTGTATTCTGATTGTCCCCTGGTACTCCGCTCTGGTGAGGCCACAGCTCAAGTGTGGTGTCCAGTTTTGGGCACCTCAATCCAAGAGAGATGTGGAGATGCTGGAGCCAGTGCAGAGGAGGGCAGGGAAGCTGGGGAACGGCCTGGAGAATAAATTCTGATGAAGAGTGACTGATGGAGGCTGAGGGAAGACCTCGTGGCTCTCTACAGGTGCCTGAAAGGACATTGTGGAGAGACGCTGATGTTGGTCTCTTCTCACAGGTAATTAGCAGTAGAACAAGGGGGAACAGCCTCAAGCTGCAACAGGGGAGGCTTGGAGTGGACAGTATGAAATATTTTTTGTCACTGAAAGAGTGATCAGGGAATGGAATGTGCTACCCAGGGAGGTGATGGAGTCCCCAGTCCTGGATGTATTTAAAGGTGGTTTGGATGTGGTGCTTGGAGATTCGATTCATGAGTGACCCTTGCAGAGTAGGGTTCTGGATGGGACTTGGTGATCCTGAGAGTCTTTTGCAACCTGAATGTTTCTGTGAGTCTGTGACACTTCTACCAATTTCTAAGACTGTTAGTGATTCTATTTGCTGTTTTTAGCCAGTAGTTTATTGTCCCTGTGCTGGTAGATGGCATCTTACATGTGCCTCACTTGCTGAAACTTCATCTTCTGTTCACTCTGCTAGGGCTGTTCTTGGAGGGGTTTGCACTTCAGAGGCTGTGTAGACTTAATTTGTCTTCTGAAATCTGTTTGTGCATTCATCCCAGCTATTGAAGGAAAGAGTTGAAGGCATGGGACAGTGTAGGAGAGGCTGCAGTAAGGATGGCCAAGGGCTCTGGCAAGGCTGAGAGGCCCAACAGGACCAAGACCTTTGTCCCCTTGGCTCTGGCAGTTGCCTCTGCCACCAAGGCCTGTGAGGAGAAACTTTGCTTTGAGGCTTTGAGGTTTTTCTAGTCCAAGGGCACAGGTCAGGGCTTGGCCTTTCTGCTTCCTAGAACAAAGGCAATTTTTCCTCCCCTGTACTTTGCCTTTGTCTCCCTGCAATCCTGGCCTCTAACAAGCTGCTCTAACGAGTCCCTGGGTAGCCTTTGTCAGTAAAATGCCTCAGTGAGGCCAATCAGTGCTTCAAGGTACTTTGGAGTTTTCTTCTGACTTGGACTTCTTGAGAGGCTTCTTGGCAGTACCTTGGCAGAGTCTCCTGGCAGTACCTGAGGATGATGTAATCAGCCCCAAATACTCCATGGGGCTTATTAAATACTGCTGAACCTCTAATTATTGCCATGGTTTCTGCAGCTGATTGGAGAGGTTTTTATTGCACAAAGCATCTGATAAAAATTATTTTTAAAGGTGCATTTCATTCCTTTTTCAGCAGGAGTTGTCTCTTTGCAAGCAAACCACAGCAAAACCTGACAAGGTCCTACCCTGGTTGCTGCTCATCCTCACTCCCCACTGCACCCAGCAGAGCCCAGAGCCATAGGTGAGGGACAGGATCTGACTTGCCAGGGGCTGGGGGTCAGGGCTTGGCCCTTTGGATCAATGAAACCCCTCCAGGTTTCCTCAGCAGCAGAGCCACCTTGAGCTGCTTGTCCTGGCCTGTTAACACTGCCTCAGTTCTCTGCTCTCACCACAGCCTGGTGATGCTTCAGTGCCTCCAGTGATGCTTCCCTTGCATCCACTGTCTCCTTCTGCTCTAACCAGACCCTGGGGACCCTTTCCCAGTATGCTTCACTGGGACCCATTAAGAGTAGAAGAAACTTCAGAGTTTGAATCTGACTTTGACTTGTGGAGAGGTTTCATCAGCTTCCTCTCAGTCCCTGAGGTTCATGGACTTGGCACCAAAGCCAGCAGAGGGCTCCTTTAAATGCCTTGGGCTGGTCCTGAGCTGCTGAGCCAGGGCAGGCTCCTGGGCTGGAAGGTGCTGCTGGGAAGCAGGCATCACTGCAGAGAGACAGCTCTGGCCAGGAGCATCTCCTCTGCACAGCACAGCAGGGCTGAGGACACTGCCAGAGGATCTCAGGGAGATGAAGATGGCAGAGAGTGATTCAAGGTGGTCAGGACTGGGAGGATGCTGAGAGCTCACTGGAGGAGAAGTCACTGCAGTCACTGACATGGTGAGGCTGTGGGTGCAGGGTGGTTCAGGTGCAGTTCCAGGCAGCATCTCCTAAATCTGGCACAGCCACAGCTGTTGCTGGCTGTGGGGAGAAGCTGTGTGTGGCAGGAGCCACTCCTGGCAGTGCAGAGCAGGGCAGGGTGGGGCAGGGTCCTTCTGCTCTGGAGAGGCTGCTGTGTGGGTCAGGGCTGCTCACAGCTGCAGCTCAGCACCAGGGAACTTCCAAAGAGATGTTTCAAGGACAAGGTCCAAGTAGAGTGTGCTCTAAAGAGAGAAGAGTTCCTGAGTCTGTGTTTGCAGTTTCCTTTTCTGAGGACAAGGGAAAGTGGGGAAAGAAAGAGAAGTAACAAAGGACCATTCAAGTTGGAAAAAGTCCATGAAAGTGGGGAAGTGCTTCTTGGAGTGGTCAGGAGGTCTGCTGGGAGCCTCTTAAAGAGCCTTCAGCCTCTGCCTGTGGACAGCAGCAGCAGCACCCTGGCTGCACTCATCAGGATGCTCCCAGCCAGTGCCCTGTAAACAAGCAGGTTTCTGCAGGTGAGTGCACAGGGGCTGGGATGGGCTCTGTGACCAGGGCAAGTCCATCACCCAGCACACTCCTGCCAGGGTGAGAACCTCCAGGCAGCAGGGATCTGATCAGGGAAGGAAACTGAACCCAGCAATGTTGTGGGAGGGAGCATTCAGACATCTCCATCTGATCCCCTCCAGGCCAGACCCTTCCTCAGAGCACAGACCTTGGCCTCTTCTTCCCGCCAGAAAAGCCTCTGCCCTCAGGGTCGTGGGCTCCAAGGTGTGAAGCATCTCCTCTGCAGCCAGAGCTCCAGCAGAGGCAGAGCTGCAACAGGAGAGGAAATGCCATTGGATGTTGCAATGAGCCCTGAGTGTGCTGGGCTGGAAGTGTGGTGCTGAGACCTTGAGAGAGGCTGAGACACTGAGTGGTCTGTGGGGGAATTCATCTTCTCTCAGCAGGGTCTGGTGGCTTTTCAGGGGGACATGGGAGTGTGATCTCCTCCAGCTCAGCAGGGCACAAGCCCAGAGAAGTGGGGAAGTGGCAGCATGGCCAGAGCAGCTCCCCTCACTCTGCTCTGAGCCACAGGCAGCCGCTTGTCTTGCAGGGTTCTGCTCTCTCTGTTCCCCCTGAGGGCAGCAGAAATGCTGTGTGTGAGAACTTGTGACAGCCATGACCACTCTGGGGGTGAGATGTGGACAGCTGGAGTACAAAAGCCTAAAATATTCAGGAACTGCCTTTTTCTACCCTCTCTCCTTAGCACTGGGAGATGCTGAGAAGCCTTTCTGCTTTGGGACTCTTTCCTCTGAAAGTGGACACCAGACCTTGCTGCTGCCTCCACCACTCCCCTGCTGCAGAGCAGGACTGACTCAGCAGCAGGAAGCAGGCAGAGTCTCTGCTCTTCCTTGCATGCTCAGTCAGCACAAATGAGTCCAGCAACAGAGCTGGAGGGAGGTGTCCTCCAAAAGAAAACTTAAGTCTCTGGATCAGGGGCTGAGAAATGGCTTTGGTTGTGCTCCATTGACTTGTGACTGCCTTTGCCTTTTGGCTACTGCACTGTGCACAAAGGGCACAAATGCCCAACAGCAGCTCCATCACCCACTTCCTCCTCCTGCCATTCCCAGGCACAAGGCAGATGCAGCTCCTGCACTTCTGCCTCTTCCTGGCCATCTACCTGGCTGCCCTGCTGGGCAATGGCCTCATCATCACCACCATAGCCTGGGACCACCACCTCCACACCCCCATGTACTTCTTCCTCCTCAACCTCGCCCTCACTGACCTGGGCTGCATCTCCACCACTGTGCCCAAGTCCATGGCCAATTCCCTGAGGGACACCAGGGACATCTCCTATGCAGGATGTGCTGCTCAGCTATTTATGTTTTTCTTTTTCATTTCAGCAGAGTATTTTCTCCTCACAACCATGTCCTATGATCGCTACGTTGCCATCTGCAGACCCCTGCACTATGAGACCCTCCTGGGCAGCAGAGTTTGTGTCTGCCTCACAGCAGCTGCCTGGGCCTGTGGGTCTCTCAATGCTCTGCTTCACACAGCCAATACATTTTCCCTGCCCCTCTGCCAGGGAAATGCTGTGGACCAGTTCTTCTGTGAAATCCCCCAGATCCTCAAGCTCTCCTGTTCCACATCCTACCTCAGGGAACTTTGGCTTCTTGTAGCCAGTGCCTATTTAGTCTTTGTCTGTTTTGTGTTGATTGTGGTGTCCTATGTGCAGATCTTCAGGGCAGTGCTGAGGATCCCCTCTCAGCAGGGACGCCACAAAGCCTTTGCCACCTGCCTCCCTCACCTAGCTGTGGTCTCACTTTTTCTTGGCCCTGGCACCTTTGCCTACTTGAAGCCCTCTTCCATCTCTTCCCCATCCTTGGATCTGGTGGTGTCAGTTTTGTACTCAGTGGTGCCTCCAGCAGTCAACCCTCTCATCTACAGCCTGAGGAACCAGGAGCTTAAGGCTGCCCTGAGCAAACTGATCCCTGGATGCTTTCAGAAGCAATAAACTCTTTGTCTTCTCCTGCAGAGCAGTTCTGATGCCACTCAGTGCAGGCCCAGCCTGGCTGCTTGAGCTCTGGCTGCTGCTGGTATTTCCCTTGTAAGAATGTGGTTCCCTTGTGTCATGGTTTGGAGCTGGCACTTTAGCCTAGTTTCTAATTGCAAAGCCAGAGCAGAAACTTTCTGGAGATCTTTGAGTGACAGGTAAATGTAGTTGGGGATTTGCCACAGCAGAATACTAACAGCTGTGTCTCTGTTCATTCCATTGGTTGCTGCACAGACTCTTCACTCTCACGTTCACTTCTTTGCTCTGTGTCTCTGCTGTGCACTGCTGCCTTGTCTCTTTCCTGACCTTCTGCTGGTTCATTTTGTCTGCAAAGATAGAGGGAAGGGAAAGGGGTGAAGGAGTTTGTGAGCAGCCCCTCTGGGCCACGCAGGGGGGTTTGGAACAATTCAAGGGGGTACTTGTATTGCTTTGAATTGTAAATCTCTGTCAAAAGATTTTGTACATCTTCATGGCATTTTATACTTCTGGAGTTTTGCTCACCCTTTGTAAATAGAACTTTCATTTTGCTTCCAACTTCTGAGGTTGTTGGGTTTGGGTTGTTGGTTTTTTTCGGTAATTTACCCCAGTTAGCTGAGGGTAATCTCAGCCAACCACACCACAGAAATATCATCATTCAAGACCATATCTGATTCAGTCTTGGCCTGTCTGCTGTGACCCAGAGGCTGCAGACATGAGGAGCTGTGCTCCCTGTGTGTTCAACACAATAAAGGACCCTGCAGGAAGTTGTTTCTCTGAGTTCCCTCCTCTAAGGCTTCTGTGGAGCTTCAGGGCAGTGCCTGTGTGCAGAGGTGGAGGGGCAGAGTCCCAGCACAGCAGCAGCGACAGGGAGCCCCAGAGCTTCGGCTGTCCTCAGCTGCTCTTTCTTCCCTTCCACCCTCTCTCACTGAGCCTCTGTGCTGGGGCAAGACCTGAGTGCTCTGGCAGCTTGGGCACCTTGGGATCCCTCGGCCATCTGGCGCCCAGCAGCTCCCAGGGCCAGGCACCGGCCTCCCCCTCCGGCCGCCCCTGGGGCCGGGGGTGGCTCGGACTCGGCGCCCCCAACGTGTCGTCCCGTTCCCCCCCCCCCCCGCACCGCCGAACATTCGCTGCAGCCGAGGGCTTGCCACTCGACGCCTACCCCACCCGCCCCGCCCCCCGCTGCCGCCCGGCGCTGCCCCGGCCGCTGCGCCCCGCCTCTCATCGCTCCCCCCACCCGGCAACCGGCCGCCGGGCACGGCAAGTCCCAGGGCAGGGAACAGGTGCTGCTGGGACCCCGTGCTGGCTGCCGGCTTCCCGGGGCTGCCCCTGGCACGGACAGGTCGCCCCCCCCGCCCCGGCGAATGTTCACCGAACCGGCTGCCGGCTGCCTTCGAGCACCCCCTGCCCCCTGCCACTATCGTCCCCCCCCTCCCCCCGCCTCCGGTGACGCTTCTCCCCGCACCGCCTCCACTGCCTCGCCCCACCGCCGGCGAACGAGTCGGCGGATCCATACCGTCCCGAGAGCCCGAGGCGGTGGGACCCAGTGTGGGTCCGGCCGCGGCCAGGACCCCGTGCCGGTCGCCGGCTTCCCGGGACGGCCCCGGAACGGCCGCGGTCACCGGCCTGGTGACGTTCACAGAAGCGGCTGCCAGCTGACTTCGAGCCCCCACCCCCTCCGCCTCCGCTGCCGCTTCTCCCCGCACCCCCTCCACTGCCTTCCCCCACCGCCGGCGAACGAGTCGGCGGATCCATACTGTCCCGAGAGCCCGAGGCGCTGGGACCCAGTGCGGGTCCGGTCGCCTCCCGGGTGAAGTTCACCAAAGCTGCTGCCGCCTGTCTTTGCCCCCCCCCCCCCCCCGGGCTCTCCCTCAGCCGGGAGGTAGACGTGCTCTCCCTCGGCGAGTAGACATGCTCTGCCTCGGCGAGTAGACGTGCTCTCCCTCAGCCGGCAGGTAGACGTGCTCTCCCTCGGTGAGTAGACGTGCTCTCCCTCGGTGAGTAGACGTGCTCTCTGCGGAGATCGCGGTTGTCGCCAAGGGGTCGCTGTTGCTCTCTGCCTCCGCCTACGTCATCGTACAAGCCGGCGTGATTTCTGCGACCTGCCGCTGGGCAGAGGTCGGCTGGTTGTGCGCTCGCGGAGCTGACGGCCCTCCAGTTCCGTATATGAGGGAACGAGTGACGCCGAGCACTCCCAGGGCAGCGCTGCTGAGCGGCTGCTCCAAGCCACCCGCCAGGCGGCTGGGCAGGGGTCCGTCTGGCTTCTCGGTGGCTTTCCCCCGGGTCAGAGAGGGGACCTGTGGGGCCGAGCAAAGGTGCGGCGGTTTGGAGCGGCCGCTGGCGCACCCTCAGCACTGTTGGACGGGTTTCGCTCGTCCGTGAGCCGGAGCCCAGCCCGGGCTCGGCAACGAAAGAGGGGAAAAGAAACAAAGTTGACGAGTGGCTGGCGCCGGCCACTGCCGAAGTGTGGACCCCCCCAACCCGAAGCGAAGTTTGCCCGGTGGGGCACGGGGGCAGAGAAAGCCGCGGAGACGTGGTGCCGGCGTCGGTCCCACCAAGAATGGAAAGCAAGCCCGTCCAGGCACGGCGAGAGAGAGCCCGGTGAGGGGCAGAGAGCGTTCCCAGCACTGGACCCTCTTCACGGGGGTTCCCCCCATGGCCAAAGCCGCAGCCCACGGGGGCACGGCATCTAAGGGAAAAGCCAGCGGCGGTGACTGGCCACTCGTATGCTATGGAGCCTGGCATGGGGGGAGGAGGGCAAGCCGGTGCCCCAGCACGGCTTCCTCCTGGCTCCAGAGGGGCGCCCCGTGATGGAGATGTAACTCGGTGCAGTTTGAGGGAAAATGCAAGCCCACATTTCGGGGAGGCAGAGGTGCCCTGTGAGCCGGTGCGGCCCGGTGCAGCTTGCCCCCCCCCCCCGTCTCTGGAGGGCGCCCCGTTTGCTACTCCAGCGTTAAAGCTGGAGCCCAGGGACTCACCCGAATGAGAAAAACAGCCCGTGCGGTGCGGGCTGTGTGCAACCAAGTTGGGGGGACGTGGAGCCTGTGGCCGGCTCCCCCCCGTCGTCCCCACCGAG